>NW_028277063.1:1816764-2119558 GCF_059951505.1 Python bivittatus
GTGCTTTTCACTGCGTATAGAAAATAACTATGTCAGGGTTCAAGGAGAAAATTCCTCCCAACATGCAAAGCTTCTGTGTGTCAGGAGTTTATCTGGGGAAGCATTGCAACATACAGGCCTCCCCATCTAACACTGTGAGCTGTCCTTAACTATATGATGTTCCATGAGGTGGTTTTTATTAGGGGATTTAGGCAGAATCACTCTGATACAAGTGATTTTTCTCCAGCAGCAGGAAGTCAGGCACACGAGGAGGAGGATGACAACACACTCTCTGAGGTGATGTGGGAATATAAGTGGGAGAACACAAACACATCTGAACTTTACGGACCCTTCAGCAGCTCTCAGATGCAGGTAAGAGACCGAAGGAGGGTAGATGAACTTCTTGTTCGTTTCCTCACTTTGTGCCTATTTTTTTCTCTCTGTGACCTGTTAATGTCCTTTTTTCCCCTTGGTACAGATACCCTTTTTGCTTCTCCAATATCTCATTTGTCTTCTTTTTTCCCCCTGAGTGACTTTTTAAAAAAATGCATCCCCCACATGCATCTCTCCACAATTCTATTTGTTTTGTTTGCTCTCTATTTATTGTTGCTGATTGTTTGATTCTGCACCTGTATATAAATCTTGGGTTGCCTTGATGACTGCTGGAAGGTTTCTGTTGGTGCACATTATTTTGGCCTTCCTCCCTGAGATGGGAGGCTGCTGTGAGAAGGAAAGCATGCTCCTAGTAAGATTGCCTTATTGGTAGCACTGTGCATCAGAGGCTTTTTTAATTACTTGTCACGTTACGTTTATGGTTATCATTGTATTTCCTTGGTCAGAATTTATTCTGGACAGTAAATTTGCCGTGGTGATCGTGCTTGATAATTAAATAGTTTTGATTGATATTGCGTCAGTGGCCCAAAATCCATAGTAACATACCCTATATGCATATCTTAGAATCTGTTCTTTTCCTGACATCCTGTGAATGAATGTCTTTTATTAGAATTTAGAAGTAACATAAACCAAGGGCAGCATGACGGGCAGGCTCAAGCGTAGGATCAGAAATAGTGTGCAGCAGGCAGTTTCCTTGGAACGCCTTTTTTGGTGATAAATGAGCTTCTAGCCCCTTATTAGCAAAACATTTCAGGTTATCTGAGGAACCGTCTCGCCCCGGTTATTTCAGCCCGCCCCACTCGGTCCAGCAGAAGGGGCAGGTTGCAGACTCCACCGATCAAGGAATTTCAATTGGTGGGGTCTAGGCAGAGGGCCTTTTCTGCTGTGGCTCCCACCCTATGGAACATCTTGCCTCCCGAGGTCCGGTGTGCCCCCTCCCTCATGGCCTTCAGAAAAGGGGTTAAATCCTGGCTCTGCCAGAAGGCCTGGGGGCCGGATGGGGGCTCGCATCTGCGGAGATGGCTGGTGGGGTGATGGGTTCTGACTCCCCCCCCCCGCATCTTGAAGGTGTTAGTGCTAAAATATACAGGGGGGGTTAGGACATTTTTAATGTATGCTTGTATTTTAATTATTTATGGATTTTAGCCACTATTGGAGAGATTGGTGTTTTTTCTCTTTTGTTATTGTGAGCCACCCAGAGTCACCCATTGGGGGAGATGGGCGGCATACAAGTTTAATAATAAATAAATAAATTATTAGGGTTTGATTTGTTCTAATGTGGTCCTATCAGATCCCGTGTTGGCTGAGTGCATTTTCGTTGTCCCTCTTGATAATGCTGCTAATTAAGTGTGCCTGTCCAACATCAGTTGGTTGCGTTTCTTGTGGGATTCTGTGCTAGTTTGGTCTGTTTTCTTTAGAATTTTCCGCTTCCTTCTTTTCCCTGCCATCCTTCTCTCTTCTCTTTCAAATTCTCTTTTCTGTCTCTTCAGGACTGGGTATCCCAAGGCTATTTCCCTGATGGGGTTTACTGCCGGAAGGCGGATAATTCCGAGGGCCAGTTCTGCAATTCCAAGCGCATTGATTTTGACCTCTACACATGATTGGAACCCACCTCCTGCCCTGCCAAGCACGAGGGACAGAGTTCAGCCCAGCGGCAGACTGAAAAAACTTGCCAGACTTTGGGGGTGGGGGCAAGGGGACGGTGTGTTGTGTGGGTGCATTTGCAGAGGGGAAGAGGGGTTTGATTCACCATTTAATTCTGAGGATGTTTTGGGTTTTGTGAAAAATAAAATAACCTTAAATTGGGTTGGTTAGTCAGCTCTCTCTATTTCCCTGCTGGCTATTCCATTCCATTGTTACCCTGTAAGTTTCATGTAGGGTAATGGTTGCCAGATACAAATAATCATGTATGCTTGTATTTGCCATTCTCTTCTGCTTCTCTGTGTTTCCAGTAGCATCTTGGGAGTGCCACACACAAACATGACAGAAGATGGGTGGGTAATGAATTTGATAGACCTGATGGCACAGGAAGTATTTGTTCATTGTTTTATCAGCATCTGGAATGTATCTGTGATGGAGAACCTCTGACCTGGGGGATCTGTCTGCAGAGTCTAGGTTTATGTGCTGTCTTTTAACACTTTCTGTCCAAGTATATTCCTCCCAGTTCCAACTCCCAGGAAGGGCTGAAAAAAAATCCTCTGAAACTCCAAAGAGACCCTGTTAGTCAAAGTAGGACAGTCTTCCCTAACTTGGCTACTGGGAGATGAAGCAAGTTGTAGTCAGTATCTCCCAAAGACAACTGATTATGAGAAAATCATGTAAAAAGTACTCACCTTGGTGGATCAATCATCTGATAACTATATAAGATAGTTTCTTTCATCCCAGAGTTTTATCAGGCGGTACTTGAAGCTTCTGCTATTCACCAGCCCAGAACTCTTCAAACAAGGAAGGTGTTTTTTAATAGACAAATACACAGATTTAAAAAAAAAAAAAAGCGTAGATGACTAGCCTAATTTGTAGAATAAAATAAACATATCTTACACACAGGCTTACTTAATTTACAGACATAACTAGTTATTTGCCACATAGATGACACATGAGCAGCTGTGTCCCTGGATTTATAGAAAGGAAATTGTTTTTTCAAAAGATCCTTTAAAAATATAATTTCAGATTTCAGGACGCTGACATAAATAGTTTTCCAGGAGGGCTCAGCAAATTTATGGTACCTGAGATAGAATGTGCTGTTGCTAGCAAGATTCTTATGGTCAAGTAAATAGATGCTTCAATAGTATTTCCTTAAAAGATTCTTTGCCAGTTCAAAAGAGCCTTTCTATAATAATATAGAAGATGATACATAATTTATATGCCACCCATCTGGGGAGATGGGTGGCATATAAATTTAAATAAATAAATAAAATATAATACTGAAAGATCTGCTGAGGAGATGGAATGACTCTTTCGGATTAAAGAAAAGGCTAATGTTTTTATGACTAAACAAGGAGTAGGCAGACAGACATGTTTGGCAATCATCTCGAAATCCATATTTCCTGAGATTCAAGTTAAGCCAACTCATTTGCACAGGAAGGAGACTATGGTAAATTGAGCAACCTATCCTTTACTGTGTCCGATGAAGCAAGCTAGATGTAGATAGGTGAGTCTTATGTTTTGTGTTTTAAATTGATCAGGAAGGGGATAGGAACCTCAATTTTAGGGATGGTGCTGGTGGTTCTTATTCTCCCCTGCCCCATCCTGTAGAAATGAACCGAACCTCATGGTGTCTTCATAAAATTTCTGTGAAAGTTGTGGTTGATTGTTCCTTTGTGTGAAAATAAAGTAAATACACTCATGCAGTTAGAAAACTGAGCCAAGAAAGAACGTAACCTAGCTTTATTCCTGGGAGATTAGCTTTTTGTTTCCAGTGAATTTTATTGTTAGATAAAAGACCAATCTGTTGGGTAAGTCCCTGTCTGCAAGCAAGCGTCGTATGGTCCAAGGACCCATGTGATTTACTCAGCTGATTGTGTCAATTTGCTCTGTAGCAGGGTGGCCTTTTTGGTGCAAAGAAATTAAGCCTATTCAGTAGTGAGTCAGACTGAAGTCTATCTAGCCCTGTTTTTTATCCACAACACTGGGCAGCCGCATCTCTAGAAAGCTTGCCTGTTGATATCCATGTTTAGGATATACCGCCTCTGAACAACAGAGATTCCAGTTGGCAGTTATGACTAAGAGGCATTGATAGGTTTGCCCGTCAGTTTCTCTTAACACCCATCCACCAACATTTTCCTAGGATGGAATTCATTCATTCATTCATTCATTCATTCATTCATTCATTCATTCATTCATATCACATTTATATAGCTGCCCATCTCACACAAAGCGATTCTGGGTGGCGTACAACAATTAAATAAAAGAAGAAATAGATAAAAACAATCATGATAAAAGATAAAAACGTGATTATTAAAATACAACATCATCAAAAAGTTTAAAAAATTTAAATTTTAAAATACACAAACCCCACGGAGAGAAAGAATATTAATCATAATGGAGCCATCTAAGAATGTCTCCGGTTCCCAAGGGCCCTCAGGCCTGATGACATAACCATTGTAGAAGTGAGACCAGCATTGCCTGTTTTGCTCATTGGGTTCACCTGCTGCATTAAATACACCCTGGTCAGGAGGAAAAAGGGGCCATAATAGAGAACTGGTTAAGAAATACTTTGAATAAATACAGATTACGCAAATGAATGATCGAAGCAGAAGTTGGAGGGGCCAAGAATGTGGGGAGGAAATATATGCTGGTGTGGTAAGAGTAGGAAGTGAGATGCAGAACTGCAACAGAGGAGAGGTCCCCGGAGAGCTGAAGCGACAGCATGGTTTCTGTCCCTGAAGTGGAGCTGCTCTGCCAAGCTGCATTCCTCCTTTGCATTGGCTGTGGTAGGTAGTGGAGCTCTTTTGGTTTTTGTGGCTAAGGAACAGGGCTACAAGCGGCCTGGAAAGCACCAGACTTACCTTGCCTTGAATAGCTTTTGGAGAAAATGTCACTACTTCTTTACAGGGCTGGATCAGCATCTCTCATCCAGAATGAGAGGAACAATCGGTGGTGGGTAATTTGTGTCCAGAGTAGAGAAGGATGAGTTGCAAGGTTTAAGCATCTCTCAAAAGCGGAGAGCCTGGATGCTCTTGAATGAATTTCATTAAGGATAACCTATTGGTATTTTGAAAGAAGGAAAGGTGATTGATTGATTGATTGATTGATTGATTGATTGATTGATTGATTGATCATTTATATGCCACCCATCTTACTGTATAAATGTCTCTAGGTGGCTTACAAGTAAAAAAGAAAGCTATAAAAATCTTTACAAAAATATTCAGAGTTAAAAGACGCAGCATCCTCAAGCCACCAACCACCCCCCAACGCTGCAAACCCCCATTGGATCCCCATGCTAGTTGGCAGAGCCAGGTCTTGATGCTCTCCGGAAGGCCAGTTTCACCTCAGGGGGTCAAGATGTTCCACAGGGCAGAAAAATGATGTTAACATAAAAGCCTTTTTATATTTTGCCCTGGCTGAACAATTTTGAGAGGATCGCTAAATATTGCTTTGACTTAGCCCTTCTATCAAGCTCTGTAAAGTAGGTTAAAAGATCACAGACTGAGCCATGCCACCGAGGCTGAGAGACAATGGCGTGTTTAGATTTGTTTAAATTCACTCAAATTTGAAGTAGCACTTCCTACTTCTTATCCTATCTTAGCAGTTTCTATAAAGTTAATATTTATTTAATACCTAATACTGTATAGAAATCAGTACTAGAAAGGACAGAGTATATATTCTCCCCTAGCCATGGAATTAATTTTCTCTGATAGGCTGTCTTCTGACAGCCTAATGAGTTTTCAAGCCAATGATTAAAATATGTGATTGCGCTTAAGCTTCATAACCCTTTTATATGGGATAATACAAAATCACTGCCTGAGGAGATACAACATAAGGAGCATTCTAAGACTTTATAAAATGTCATGTTATCCATTTCAGAACATGAACAATATAGTCTAATTATGTCATCAATTTATATCTACCTTTCAACTAGCTGATTTTAGATTTCCAGCTGAGCCCTATGAAATTAACCAAGCTTTAGCTGTTAGAATTATTTTCGTCATTAATTTCAGTAGTACTTTTCACAAGTACCTTGATGTGAACAATCTTCACAAGAAGCAGTAATACCAATTTCTGAACCACAGCCAAATGTATCTTCAATCTCAGACCAGCTTAAACCAATAGTAGGTTTGGTTAAAGTTGCATTTTGCATTTATGCTGCAATTCCACCCCCCCAAAAAGGAACAAAATGGAATCTTTACATAGATTATTTTCATTCTAATGAAGCCTAATTTAAGGAGGTCTTGATAATCCAGATCCCTTGATTTGCTGCAAGTGCAAATCCTGCCCTAGAAATCTAGTGTCTTAAACTAATCCTAGACAGCAGCCAGGAACTTGTGATGCTAGACTGAATGTATGCAAAAGATAGTGCCAATTTTTAAATGCAACAATTTCCCAGCGGGGGTGTGCAAAGCACATCATTTCAAACTGTTTTGAGCATGAAACTTCCCATTCGGAAGTCAAAACTGCTGTGCTGAGCATTCTGGCAGTATTTTGAACATGGGACATAGAGTGTGAAACTCTTCCAAAACACTTAGCCCATATTGTATCTGAAACAGCCATTTCAGATTTGAAATGCTTCAAAATAAGATAGTTCTATTGCATAATACAAAGTGCTTTTCCTTCCTTTTATTTAGTAAATCCTATTCTTAATCTCATTTACATTCCATTTTTTATTGCTGCTTTATTTGATGGGCTTTATTCTGCATATTTTTTACCACAGTTTGTTTTTAT
Source organism: Python bivittatus (assembly GCF_059951505.1). Classification (NCBI taxonomy): domain Eukaryota; kingdom Metazoa; phylum Chordata; class Lepidosauria; order Squamata; family Pythonidae; genus Python; species Python bivittatus. The sequence continues at coordinate 1,823,518 of NW_028277063.1, forward strand.
TTCTATTGATTGATAATTTATTGTAAGCCATCTTTGATTACTTCTCTGAATTCCAAAGTAAGGAACAGGTGAGGAAACAGAGTAGGTTGTTCCACTTTAGTATGAGTATAGCTATTTTATTGTATTTATTTTATTCAATTTGGACACCATCTGACTCCAACTGACTCTGGGTAGTTCACAGATACTAACATTAATAAAAACACTGCAAACCAAAAATAAGATGGGATCCAGGTGCAAGATTCAGATAGAAAACAAAAATAGCAAACTCACCCAGTGGGTTCCAGCTGTCTCATCCTCAGATCAAGGAGAACAACCAAGTCTTCAAGGCTTTATGGAACACCAACAAGGTGGGAGCAACATGGATTTCAAGGGGGATAACATTCCAAAGGTGAGGCACCACAATAGAGAAGGTACACTTCCTGAGTCCTGATGGATGGCATTGTTTAATTGAAGGTACTTTGAATGCACCAACTCTGCCAACACATACTGGCCAGACAGAAACCATGGGAGATAGACTGTCAAGTAATCTGGCCCTATGCCATGTAGGGCTTTATAGGTAATAACTAGCACCTTGATTCACACCCAGAAGCAGACTGGCAAAAAGTGCAGCTTGCAGAGCAGGGGTGTGATATGGGCATATTGAGGCATACACATCACTGACCACACTGCTGCGTTCTGGACTGGCTGAAGCTTCTGAGTGGTTTTCAAAGGCAGCCCCATGTACAGCCATTGTAGTAGTCAAGCCATGAGGTGACTAGGGCATGAGTGACAGTCTGAAGGGTCTCCCACTCCAAGAAAGGGTGGAACTGGTACACCAGATAGAGCTGAACAGAGTCCACTACTTTGAGTGAAGAAGTGCTACCCCATCTAAGAGTATGGATAGAAAGTTCTTGGATCCAGGGAGCCTTAAAACCCAGAGCCATTTAGACCCAACTACAGGTCACCTCTCTGGCTGCCTTAACAACCAGGAGGGACCTGAGACCAATAAGGATGTGGCTGAACTAACAGATCAGAGAACATTGTCCTCTTCCTCAGGTGTCACCAACTCAAACTTATTCCACATCACATCACATGACTGAGCCCCGGCCACCTCAGTCAGACTTGCCAAGTCAGAGTTCAGCTTGGAGTGGATCTGAGTGACTTTCTCTGCCAAATACCCTGAATATTCTTCACAGTGGCCTATCTCTCCCCAGCAGGGACTGGGTCACCCTAAAAAGGGCCACTGGATGGCCATCAATGGACGTGATAAAGGCATCAACAGCAGCAATCCCAAGGGTTCCCTTAAGCCCAACTTCAACCAGAACGCTTCACATCCTATTATCTGCAGAACAGAACCTCTGAAAGCCTATAGGGGTGGTAACATTACCAAGCACACACAAAAAACTGTTAGTTTTTGTCTACATGCTTGAACGAGAGAGAGAGAGAGATGAGGGTGGCCATATTTCACTAATACAGGTAGTCCTCGCTTAATGACGGTAATTGGAACTGGCAACTCCATCACTAAGTGACGTGATCGTAAAGTGCAATATCACATGACTGCCCTGACTTACGACAGCAGTTGCGGTTGCCATCGTTAAGTGAATCACCTGCAGTTGTTAAGCGTGACATCATGTCATCATGACTTGTGAGCTCCTGCCAGCTTTCCTGTTGACTTTGTTTGTTGGAAGCCAGCAGTGAAGGTCACAAATGGTGATCATGTGACTGCAGGACACTATGGCTGTCATAATGGTGAGCCAGTCGCTGAGCACCCGAATCATGATTGCAGAGATGCTGCGATGGCCGCAACTACAAGGACTGGTCATAAGTCTCCTCATTCAGCACCATCATAACTTCCAACAGTCACTTAACAAGTGGTCATTAAGCGAGGACTACCTGTACCTTCTCTTCCATTGGGAATTTATTTTGATACATAAGAGAAAATTCAAGGATATTATCCCTCAGGCTGAAATGGTCTACTCAATTCCATTATCCCTGGGCTTAACTCCAGTATGTACCACACTTGAAGCAGCCAAAAAGTTTTTTTAGAGGAATCTATGCAAGCTGTCCCACTAAGTAATATTTATTTATTTACTTACTTATTTAACATATTTCTATGCTGCCTCAATCAAAATGAGTTTTGGTGGTTTACATAGAAAAAAAATACTAGAATATGGGGAGGGAGATTGTGGCCCTTCAAGTTTTGCAACTTGTCTCTAAAGTACAGAGCAGTCATGTTGTTTAAGTGATGTATGATGGGACGTGTATGTTTTGGTGCTCCTTTGTGAATGGCTGTGTGGTGTAGGGCAAGATTGCCTTTGTGGTCCAAGTTCTTCCAGTGCTGCTGTTTGAGCTCTCTTTTATTAGACAAGGTGAAGAGCGTGATGCGTTTAGCTGCTCTTTGCCAGGGTCTTGCACCGGTCTCCTCGGGCAAAGCCTCCAGACCTTTAGAAGAGCCTTGACAGTTGCTCTGGTTCTTTCCTGTTCTTGTTATTCATATTATCCATGCAGTCAAAGGGCAACAGCAGTTCGTTTCACTTTCCTTTTTATTTTTCATGAGCAGACATGCTGAGCTTCTGCTTTTCCTAATGCTGCCTGTCTTCTGCTTCAGCTTGGCCTTCTACTACTGGGCCACCAAGGGCATTTTGCTCAAGAAAAGTCACAAGGGATATAGACAGTTAGTATGGGGACTTGGTGCCTGGTATTTCATGTCTGAGGTACTCCTGTACTTTCTTGAGGAAGAACTGCTATGCACTGTTTAGGGAAGTGAAAGAGTTATTCACAATAATGAATTTTCTCCCTGTAACACGCAGCCATGTATGTTCTGATGCATTTTATGTTGAAATATGCAGAAATAAGGGGCTTAAAAACAACTTACAGAATCAAATTGCCTGTCTTCACCAGGACAGCTGTAGAAGAGATACAGATTTGTGGAAAAGAAAAATAGGTGATTTGTCACCTCACTTTGTGAAGGATGTTGGGGCAGGGAAGATGTTCAAGAACAGCCACCGTTTCTTATCTTCATATGTGGGTCAAAACAAAGCTCATTCCATGGTAAAGGAAATGAAATGAAGTTGAAATGCTAAAGGTGAAAGCATTTGTATCCCAATACAGCCAGAGGTAGCTATGAGTTTCTCTGGAGGTTTTGAGTGTTCAAAGCATATAACCCATTTTATTGGGTGTGTTCACATGACACCTTTAGCCACTACAAAGAACATGAATACATACCACTATTGTGGCACTAATTGCACTTCTCGATGACATTTGGGGGTAGTATATCCATCTTAGCCCTCCTTAATTTCTCAGTGGCTTTTGATGTCATCAATCATGGTATCCTTCTGGACCTGTTGAGGGGGTTGGGAGTGGGAGACAATGACCTCCAGTGGTTTTCCTCTTTCCTCCAAGCCACTCCCAGCAGGTGTTGGTAAGGAGGGAGAGGTCCAGCCCTAGGCTCCTGCATTGTGCATTGCTGCAGGGCTCAATTCTCTCCCCACTCCTTTTTAATATCTACATGGAACAACTGGGTGAGGTCATCTGTTGGTATAGGGCTAAGTATCATCAATATGTTGATGATACTCAGTTGTAACTCTCAGCCCCAGGCCAGCCAAGTAATGCTGCCATGGTGCTTTCCCAGGGCTTGGAGGGCTATGCAGGCCTGAATGGGGAAGAACTGACTTTGGTCAACCCTGACAAGACTGAGTAGCTGTGACTTTTAGGGCCCCCTGGATTTATTGATTTTCCATTGTTAACTCTGAATGTGGTTACACTCCCCCAGGTACAGTTGCTGTGTAATCTAGGGGTTCTGGACTCCTGGCTCTTGCTTGAGGAACAGGTCGCAGCCATGGCCAGGATAGCTTTTACACAAATACTTGTGCACCAGTTGCACTCATTCCTAGATCAGGAAGCTCTGCTCACAGTCACTTATGTCTTAGTTACCTCCCAATTGGACTGTTCCAATGCGCTGTATATAGGGCTGCCCTTGAAGAACACTCAGGAGCTCCAGCTAGTCCTGGATTTCTGGAAGAAGAAATGGCAGACTGAAGACGGCTCTTCAAAAATGAAGAGCATGTGAGTAGCTCTTTGAAACCTCTCCAGATATGGAGAGCACTTGAGATCGCCCACAAATGCTTCAGACAGCTGTTCCTTGCAAGGAGACCTCAAGTCTCCGCCCCGTTAAGAGCTCTGGGAGACAAGGGAATAGCCATCTTACTCAAACTGCGGTTGGCGCTTTTGAAGACACACTAAGTTCGCATGCTTCCTTTCTAATAACTTTCAGAAATTGCTTGTTAACTGCTTTTCAACTTTTAGAAACCTTTGGATTGATACGTTTGACAGCACTGGGTGAGTTTCCTTCAATCCTTAGTGAAAGAAAGTTTTAACTACAAGTTTCAGAACTTAAAAAAAAATTTTTTTTTTGGAATATACAGCAAAAGGGTGATTAAAAAATTGATTTTAGAAATAATTTAAATAATTTTAGAAATAAGATTTTGGAATTAATTATAAAAAATCCTTCCCATGGGAAAATGCTTTTGTTCTGAATTTTATTAAAAACATAATAAGATTTTAAAAATTGGACACTAGAGGGAACTAAATATTACAATTAAAGTAGAAGAACACATACACTCGACTTATAATTACAGAATGAAGCAAAATATTCTAACAGACATATTGAAGGATATTTTTGAAAAATGAGCTCAGAAGTTAATATTAATAGTATCAACAGAGACATCTGCCTCTATGGAGAAACTGTGTCTAAAAGATGTTATGAAAGAGGAACAAGTTTTACCTGACAAGATCAAGACTGAGTTGAAAGTGGATTTACAAATGATAGGCTACAAGAATGACATGGAAAAAGATGTCACGGTGGACATACAAAAGAAATCGGCTGATGTTTTAGTAATTAAAAGGGACATACAAACAATAAACCAAGAGAGTGACCCAGATAATTTTCCTATATTGGATTTACAAAAGAGGTCTGTTAAAGCTTGAATGAATCTTGTGAGAAAGGGTAAAAAAGAAATAAAAAGAAATCAAGTTCTATGACATTACTTGAATGGACTAAAGATGAAGATTGTTAGAAGTAAAAGGAAGGAATATAAAGTTGCTTTGTTTGATCAAGGTTAAAATAGCTACGTTGTTATTTCTGGTAACGCTTAACGGGCTTTTGCTGACACCAGGACTGAAATGACGATGCTTTATGGATTTGTTTATAGATAAGAGATGGGATATAGGAAGAAGAGATCATTTGTTGTATTTTAAGAGGAGGTGATAAGTTACTAAAATTGTTTATACTTGTGATGAAGGTGGGAAGTCACTTCTTTATATATTTCTTTTCTTTTTCTTTACTATGGTCTTACTTTTTTATTTCACTTTTTTCCTTCCTTTCTGCACCTTCTACTCTTCATTTTTCTATCCTTTTTTTAGTTTGTATTCGTTTTTACTGTTGTCATTATAGTCGTTAATAACATTACTATTAAAAAGAAGGAGCGTGTCCAGAATGCAGCGGCAGGTGGATTTTGGCCATGCTGCAGTACGCCCAGGCAACACCATTGCTATGTGAGTTGCTGTGGCTCCCGGTAGGGCTCTGCCTGCAATTCAAGGTACTGGTTGTTATCTTTAAAACCCTACATGGCATGGGACCAGGTTACTGGCAGGACTGCCTCTTCTAGCAGTATTTGCAGAGTGGGTCTGGTATCTTCAGGTATCCTCATTGAACAAGGTCACCTGGTAGGCCCCAGAAAGCAGCCTTCTCTGTCATGGCTCCTGCCCGAGGGAACAGCCTCCCTCCTGAAGTATGGATGGCCCTGAATCTATTGTCCTTTCGCAAGGCTGTCAAGACCTGGCTGTTCCCCCAGGCGCTGGAGCTAGAAAATTAATTATGGGGACTGTAATATGGGTAGTTATGATTAGTGGTTTTGTGATGTTACAGTGTGGTTTTATCTAGGTTTGTTTTGTTTTTTTGGTTTAATGGAATCCCTTGTTTTCATTTTGCTCACCACCCAAAGTTTCTTAGATAGATGGGTGGCCATGCAAATTGGATTAATAAAATAAATAAATCCTGCAGGATATCATACACATAGTCAATGGCTTATGGGGTTTTTATCTGAACCCAAGGCAGCCATTTCTAATTCATGCTAACTGAAATATAAAACTAGCAGTTAACCATGGTTTCAATTTCTGGTTAATGTATCTGGAACTAGTGGTAAACCTAAGATTTGGATTACGTGCTTTATCTTAGGAAAACCACTGACTATGGTTAATAACAAGCCAATAAGGATGTGTATGAGAGAGGGGACCAAGCTCTTATTGTGTCATAACTCACATGGTGGGGGTCTGTGACCTAAGACCATCCTGATAGTTTGGACTACAACTCCCACAATCCCTCAGTGACCATGCTGGAATGAGGCTTATGAGAACTGTAGTCCAGAACACCTGGAGGACATCAGATTGCCTAACTCTGCCTTCAGCAAGCGAGTATATAGTAGTTCTCTCAGAAGTCAGAGATGATCGGTGTGAAGTCTGCCTAGCTGAATATTCCACTCTTTCGATAGCCAAGATTCATACTGGAGGCCCGCAAGCAGGACACAATAAGTAAGCTGCCACGTATTTTACAAATAGCATACAGCTATATTAATTACTCATCTTGATATCTGTATCTTCCCTTGGAAAGGTCCCCAGCCTGTTGGCTTCACCCCCATGACATACCACAAAATCTCATCGCATGGAAGTTGCCAAAGGAAGGAAATAATTATTACTCAGTCCCAGCGAGTTATCTTACCATGTTATAACTCACTGGGGCAGAGTAAAGGTTATTTCCTTCCTTTGGCAACCCCTTGTTCTGGTTTATGGGCTTTTCCCAACTGCCCGGCTCACTGAAGTGGCAACAGGCTGAGTCAGAAGAGCAGCTGTTACTGGTTCAGGAGGGCAAAGGGAGGTCAGCATTCAGTGACGGGTAAAGTGTAAGCAAAATATCGAATGTTTCCCCCCCGTGGAGTACTACAGCTTTCTGGGGCTTATCACTTGCAGTCCATAGCGGGGCTGAACCCAGAGCGGGATTCAGAATAATAGCTTTCCACCAGATGCTGCTCCCACATTAAGCGTCGAAGGAGGGTGGAGAGCATCGCTCAGAGAGCAGTCCCCTGCTATAATTCTCCCCAGAATGATGGGCCACGGATTCCTCCCTCCTGACTACCTCATTTTCAGGATGGTCCAACCTGCAGACGCATCTCGGCCTGTCTATGCAACTGACAGATGTTTCAGCCGACCGTGCCCTCCCTCGATTCATTTTTGTGCTGATTTCAGACGGCCTTGGCTACATGTTCATAATGTCAATACATGAATAATTCCCCCGCCCTGTCTCCACCACCCACATCTGGCTGCCCCTGACCCTTTTTTAGAAACAGATGTGCTCGTAGGGGCCTTGATTCCATGAACTCTCTTTGCTGCCTTTCTGTGTTGTAGGCCTTCCGTGCTTTTCAGCTTTTAGCCTCATCGATACCGAGGCTCCTGTGATTTTCCATGGTGAGAAAGCTGACCAGTTTGGCTATCGCGTTGTCCAGACGAAATCCGGTGGCACTTCCTGGTGAGCATGGAGCTGACTACGTTAAGAACATTCAGTTCTGTTTTGCTCAAGTGATCCGCATGTCTGGAAATATTAATTCTAAAATAATATTTAATATTTAAATATTAATTCTAAAACATTAATTATTATCTCTTTAGGTTGGTAGCGAGCGCTCCCCTTGCTGGCAATCGGACAGGTTCCCTTTTCCGATGCTCATACGATACACAGAAATGCCAACCAATTGTCCTCCACCGTAAGTGTAAACTAAAAATCATTTGCCAATCTCCCATGTGTTGATTGTTTTTCATTTTATCTTAAGAAAAGAGAATTTCTTGGGGTATACTGACATTACAAGCTTAAACTAGTTTTATATAAGTTACTGAGTTCACATAGTTCTCTAAGCCATAATACAGTTTTGATTTTTGTTAGCATGTTACATGTACCTAGCCATTTTAGTTTATATATTATGATTTGTAGCTTGGCAGGTCTATGAACCCAGTTAATAGTGATTTGTCAACAAACCATGATTAAAAAAACATGAATTATTGCCATTTGGGAATCTACTCTAATTTTAATCTTGGGAATTGTATTTTAGGAGATTATTCTGTTAGGAATCCAAGTCTAGTTTTCCTCGATGTCCTTTAAGGACAGGGAACGATTGCCATACGATCTTATGGTGGGAGTAAATTTCAAAGAATAAGAAAGGCTAGATGCTTCCATAGGGAATAGAACACTATGGTTTTTATCACTTTTACATCTTCCCGTGCTATTTATTAATATTTATTTATTTTATTATTTCTGTTTTTATTTTTTGGTACTTTCGCTACCTTTGTAATCTACTTGCAGAATGTCAGTTGTTGGACAGATTAGAAATATAATAATAAAACCATTTTTAAAAGTGCACTCTTAGTCATTAGCATTTGATTTGAGCGATTCCTGACACAGAAGCACTTGCTTCTGCTGTGGACGCCCCTTCCAAAACTCCTTAGCCAGGCAAAGTTGCAGGATGCATTTGAGCCACAAATAAGACCAACAAAATCCATTGTGAGATATTCTAAAAAAAAAGAAAAAAGGCTACCTTGATTAGGTATGTGTGTGTGAAAGAGATAAGTCTGTGAAATAGTTTTTTTAAATTTTTTTAAATTCTTTAAATTTATTTATTTTTATTCATCTAATTTTTTTAATCTGTCCTTTCAAATGCCGAAGACACTTCTGGAATATCTTTGGGTCTTTCGCTGGCTGCTGATGAAGCATCTGAATCCAAAATAATAGTAAGTAAGACTCAAATAGAATTAAAAAGGACAATAGAAGTATAATAAAAAAAAACTCTGACTCCGCTGAAGATCCCAAGAGGCTATTTGTGCATTCTTCCTATCCCATAGGCCTGTGGTCCAACTTGGGAACGACGATGTGGGCAGCTTGATTATCTGAATGGCATCTGCTATATTCTGAATAGCTTTGGTCAAGATGTGAAGGAGATCCAGCCAGCTTTCCAAGGTTAGAAGAGAAGAACACGTTTGCACATTAGGTGTGAAAGTTAGATTGTGCCAAGATCTTTCTACTTGAGACAGGACAAAAGTGGTATTCATCTCTTTCACAAGACCAGTCAAGGCAGAACATTCTGCAAGGAAATCTTCTCCTTGACAGTAAAAATGCAACTAGAGCAAATTAAATAATTATTGGTGACCCCTTGTGACACCCACAATCTATTACTAGAGGCAACTGCCTCACTCTGGTTCCTGGTGAGCCAGCCATGGCAAGAAATCGGGTTGGGGTGTAGTCAAGGAGAAAAAGGAGATGAAGTATACATGCAGTTCTGCTTAAACAAAGATTGCTTCATATTCTTCCTTGATGTCTATCTAAGTGTGGTATATTTGGCCTTTCAAATGTTCACAGACTACAACTCCCAGCATTCACAATGCTGCCTGGGGCTACTGGAAGGTGTTAGAAATGTACCTTGTGGTGTTTAAGTGTTTTCTCAGAGGTAGAAATCCAGTACAAGATCTCTTCACCATTGATGCATGTCCTTCCAAGAAAAGCATGCCACAATTTTGTTTTTTTGCATGACTGGAAGGAATCGAGTGGCTGTTGAAGCCCAGAATTGGAAATTTTACATCAGTCTTCGCCAGTCATATATTCTCCATATATAGTGGACTTAAGTTTCCATGATGCTTCAATCAGGCTGCCTTTGGTTAACCTTAGGGGCATCATGCATAGATTACCTGGGAGAATTGTGGTACATCCCTCCAGGCTGTGTGCTTGGATGGGAATGGCTTGCAGGAATGTAATTATGAGTTAGGAGGGTGGAAGATAAAATATTCCTTCACTATAGAGGTAATTGACCCATATAATAACCTTGATATGAGCTAACATTGATGTTAGCTTCCACTTGGGAAGTAGTTACAGGTAATCCTCAGTTTAAGAATGAGCTCCATTCCCAAAGTCTGTCCTTAAGTCAGATTTATACATAAGCCGGAACAGTATTATTGTATAATACTGTATAAGTAGTATTGTGTAATTAACTCAAACCATTGCGTATTTAACTCAAATCATTGGGTATTTAACTCGAATTTTGCCTTAATAGGCTCCGTTCTTAACTACTGGTCATCCTTAACCCGGGTGTTCTTAAGTTGAGGACTACCTGTATTGGGAAGGATTAAATATAAACACATGTTTTATGTAACATTTCCCTTATATTTTGCTACCAAGCAGATATATTAATTTTGTTTGTAGTGAGGGAAAAATAGGAGAAACATGGGAAAATTTTCTCACCAAAGTCTGCTAGCTTGCTAAGTAGCACCAGGGTCATACAATCTCTCCTGCCTCTTGTCCATCCAGAGTGCATATTTGGTGTGGATGCTGTGATTTTATATGATGATTCTGGGAGCATTCGCAACTCTGACTTCCACATCATGCAGAACTTCTTCCTGAAGCTGATGGACTCTGTGACTGGGGTGGATGTGCAGGTGAGAGCAAGATGATTTCAGGGATGCAGGGCACATGGCTGATAATTTTGACTGGTTTATGGAACAACTGCATGCTGGCTTCATCTAAGTTTTGGTTGAGGGCTGTTTTATGCAACCAAACATTGGCTAGTTACGTTCTGAGCCCAAATCTGAAGGTTAGTTTTTAAAGCCATCCGGGCCTAATCTCCAATCACGTTTCCTCTGTGTGCGTGCATGTGCATGTGCACGTGTGTGTGTTCTAATTGAAACCTCCTATACTCCACCCTCTCTTTGGAGGATGTGGTTAGGGCCAGTCCGTTGCACAACTTTGATTCTTTGCTACTTATTGTGGTGGTGACTTACCATGTTGCCTTTCTACATTTGGCATTGCATCCTGGAGATGATGTGAATGGTAGTCCAACACATCTAGTGGATTGAGGCATACTTGTCTACAGGATTTCCTATGTGGTAATATTTTTAACAGTTGCAGGCTGCAAGAAGAAAGGGGAGGCATGACTACTGGAAAACTGCCAGAGTTCCCCCAAACGTTGTCAGTGTGGATCTATAAATCCCATAATAGGTGCAGGAGGACCAGAGGTTGTATCACTGATGTCACTAAATATCATTTTTAAAGGGTGCTAGGTCTACATTAGACAAAAAGGGAACTTACTACATTTTTAGTCTTAACTGCTAAGTCAATAAATACTCAAAATTAGACATTCTTTGTTAATTTGTCATTGGACAATTGGTGCACTAAGGTCACTGATTAAATTTTTATATTAAATTCACAGAGGGATAAATCAGGTTTTTATTGGATCTGAAGGAAAGTATATGTGATGTTAATAACAATAGCTGTAATTTTGACACATCTAAGGATATATGGGAACTATAACTGAATTCTGAGATACACTGTTTTTGGTTGTTATCTTCTTGTTTCTTTCTTGTCTTATGTAATGTTAAAATGTAAATAATATATATATGTGTGTGTGTGTGTGTGTGTGTGTGTGTATACACATACATACATATCTTTTTTTCTCTTTCCATCCCCAGTTTGCTGTGGTTCAGTACTCCACTGAACCCTACCTTGTTTTTGATTTCACATTTTATAATAAAACTAGAGAGCGGGTAAAAGAAGTTATCCTCAATACTGTTCGTACCCGAGGAAACACCTACACTCCTACTGCTATTCGCTTTGTGGTGTGAGTACCAGGGAAGGGAGCGGGGAAGAGAGAAGTCTCCCATTGGCCCTGCAGACCCACTCAGTTGTGGTTCTCCTTACAGAGAGAAGGTCTTCACAGCAAAACATGGCATGCGCCCTCACAGCAAGAAACTCCTCATTGTCCTGACAGATGGCATCTCCAATGACCAAATGAACACATTTGAAAACACAACAGAAGCTGCCAGCAAGAAAGGGATAATCCGCTATGCCATTGGGGTATGCAGGGAAATAGTGTGGGACAGTGGTTCTAGATCAATGTTTCCCAATCTTGACAATTTCCAGGTGTGTGGGCTTCAACTCCCAGAATTCTCATCACCAGCCATGCTGGCTGTGGACTTCAGATCCCAGAATCCAACAACTAACATGGCCATTGGGGAACATTCTGGGAGCTGAAGTCCACATATTTGGAAGTTGCCAAGGTTGGAAACACTGCTCTAGGTGGACTGCAAGCAGGGACTTGTGGGTATTTGTAATGGCACCATACAGACAGAGACAGGAGTTCTCTAGTTGCTGAAGCTATCTGGTCAAGTTCTGATTTTATTAAAAAAGAAACATTGAGCATTCTTGTCTACAAAGGGAGGCTGGGAGTGTTTACAGAACATTGGGCAAAAACTTACCAACCTCAGGAGCTTTTTCAAAAGATCCAAGCCAATATTGCACGACCTGATGCTCTCCAACTGTTTTGCCACTCCTTGTTGATGATTCTAGGAGCTGAAATCTATTTGGAGAGCATCCGGTTGGGGAAAGTTGGTTTAAGAACGTAGGAAGCTCAAGAGCTTCTTTAAAGGACCAGTCTTGTAGGAAAGTCTCCCAGATCAGAGATGGCTCAAGAGTCAAAGTGCATAGGACTTGATACAAGTGAAGTTATTTTGGCAGCCGAAGGAGAAAATGGCAGAATTCACAGATTCTGCTAAGCCAAAACCAAACAAGTCATGTGTTGCTTTAGCAAGATGTGAATCCAGGTTCTTACAAATGACAGCTTATGACAGGAGTACAAAAATTGTGGTCCAGGAGCTGCTTGTGGCCCACCAACATCTCTTCTGTTGGTGAAACAGTGGTCAAATGTTTCAACACTTTTTTGTTTTGATTTCTTGGAGTTTGTGGAGAAGAGATTTAGGGGCAATTTCACTCCTTGAAACCTCTGAAATATCCCCCCAGATTGGATCCTGTCACCATCCACTTTTGGAGGATGGCCCTTGATATGCTGCACAAAGCATGGTGTGTCCCTCAAGCCTGTGGAAGTGATGTGCTCCTGGTTTATGGCTTAGCATGTTCTGTGAATCCAACCATTGTGGTGTGTTCAGCAAACCTTGGTTCAATCAAACCATGGCTTAGTACAAAGGGAGAATCCACCCATCTTCACCCACATTTGTCCATCATTAGGCAGGACGTTTATAGCAAAAGTAGCTCTTTTTTTAAGTTATAAGTCCAAAAGCAAGATAAAAATGTTTCTGCTGCATTCTGCTTGATTTCTGACTTACACAAGGAAGACTATGGGAACAATATATCGGTAGATTCATTGGAAGTCAATTGCAAGACTGTGTAACATCCTGGATGAAATTGGCCTCATTGGCAGCTAGAAAGGAAAGGGAACGTGGAGTTCCAGAAATTTAGTACAAATTTCTTCACATTATCCAATGCATCTCTCTCCCTCTCTCCCTCTTGTATGTATCAGGTTGGTCGGGATTTCTTGACGGCTCAAGATGAGCTGCGCAAAATTGCTTCATCAAATGAAAATGTCTTTCCTGTGGCAAGTTTTGAGGGACTTGATCAGCTTCAGAAACAGCTGAAAGATAAGATCTTTGCTATTGAAGGTTTGAAATCAAGTCTCAACCCTTTTCCAATTACTCACTCTCTTTGTGGTGCTCTTCCAAGGGTGATTAATTTTTTTAATTCCCAAATTTTCTTTTACTGGCAAGCTCATGGAAGCACTAATCTTTTGGGGTTTGGACATTCTTCTGTTCCTTGCAAAAATAATGGTGAATGTGCAGTTATTCTAGTGCAGTGTTTTTCAACCTTGACCACATTAAGATGTGTGGACTTCAAATCCCAGAATTCCCCAGCCAGCATGGGAATTCTGGGATTTAAAGTCCACACATCTTAGAGTTGTCAAGGTTAAGAAACACTGCTATAGTGGATATGATCTTTACTTGCAGCTGTAAGCAGCTGGATGCTAGAGAGCTCACATAACTCCAAAGAATTACCTGTATGTCAAAACCAAAACTAAGAAGGATGAAAAAAGAGGATCAGTTGGAGATATCAAAACGTTTCTATTTAAAACGTTTCTATTTAAAAATAATTCCTATTTATTAGTTAACGGAATATAAGAGCATGCCTGACCTTCCATGCGATGAGAAAGCATAGCCTCTCAAGCTGAGATAGATGTTACTGGGCGGAGAGCCAAGTTTGTGGTGTGGTGCTGCAGCCCTGTTTTCCTTTTCTACATATATCATGACACCCCACACGTGCTTCAAAGCAGCAGAGCTTGTAGATGCTGCTGGTGCCCTCGAAAACTGCATAGATCTATTGCATGGTTTATAAAGGACAACGTGCAAGTACGGTTCACAATCTTACTTCATTCCATGATTCTGGTCGCGACCCAAATCAAATTTCCCCATAAGGTTCAATATAAATAAGGTTAATCCATTCTGACCCCTATGAACGTGGTCACCAACCGAATTGATCGCCAACCGAATCAAATTTTCCCATAAGGTTCAACGTAAGTAAGGTTAATCCATTCTGACCCCTATGAACGTGGTCACCAACTGAATTGATCATCAACCGAATCAAATTTCCCCATAAGGTTCAATGTAAGTAAGGTTAATCCATTCTGACCCCTACAAATGTGGTTGCCAACTGAATTGATCGCCAACCGAATCAAATTTCCCCATAAGGTTCAATGTAAGTAAGGTTAATCCATTCTGACCCCTACAAACGTGGTCGCCAACTGAATTGATCACCAACCGAATCAAATTTTCCCATAAGGTTCAATGTAAATAAGGTTAATCCGTTCTGACCTCTACAAACGTGGTCACCAACTGAATTGATCGCCAACCGAATTAATTTCCCCATAAGGTTCAATGTAAGTAAGGTTAATCCATTCTGACCATTACAAACGTGGTCGCCAACTGAATTGATCGCCAACTGAATCAAATTTTCCCATAAGGTTCAACGTAAATAAGGTTAATCCGTTTTGAACCATATATATATATATATTTTTTTTAACCACAAAAATATGAAACAAAGTACAGTACAGTACAGTATGAAGAGAGAGAACACTAACCTTGCTTGAGGCGACACCAGAAAGCTTCACAGCAAGTGTCTGTCTGCGACCGCGATCTCGCCTAGAGGAAGCCACGACCACGTGTCAGAGCAGGGAAGATGGTCGCGGGTCGTGGTCGTCACCCGATGTGGAGTTTGCGAACAGAAGCAAAAATTTGCGAACGGTGCTGTTCGCGAACCAAATTGCTCGTGAACAGAAGCATTTGTGAACCGAGGTATTGCTGTATTTTGGCACTGCTGCCAACTGTTGGTCTTAATTGTTTTTCTTCCCTGAAAAAGGGGTCTCTGGAACATCACCTGGTGCCTCGCCTGGCAGTTCTTTCCAGAAAGAACTTTCCCAAGGCGGATTCAGCTCCCTTCTTACACCGGTGAGTAGATGTATCCATCAAATTAAACCGCATCTTAGTTAGAACTATATGGTGGTATCTTTGGATTAGATCAGCTTGAAGTTTTAATGATGATTGTTTTGATGCTTAACTCCCTTCTGACCAACCCATTCTGAAGCACCTTTTCCACAACTATTTTTACCATTATTTGTGGAACTTTGTGGGGGGGAAGAGATTCCAGGCCCTGGAAATGACAAACCTTTTCCTGCCTGGACAGAATTGCAAAAAAACACTTTCACGTTCAACTTAACTGTCTGATTTATTTGAGGCTTTGGGATTTTTAATGTAATTATACTTTTATTAAACATTTAAAAAGGATAGATTAATAAAGGAATAAAGGAGAAAAATAAAAATAAAAAACGAATAAATAGGGAATCTCAGAAGTAGGTTCAACTTTTTAATATGTCATTAATTGGTTTTAAATGACTAAATAAATCATTCTGAAAACCACACATCGTTGTTAAATTCCAAGCAATATATAAATAGCAGCAGCAGTAATCAGCAGAGTATAAATCATAAAATAAGATTGAAAGTTACAATAACTTCTGTTCAAGCTACTGGAGATCTATTCTGATTTGACAGAACCTATGCAGTTAGAATGTTAAGATTTATGTTAAGAGAAACCCAAATTTCAGATGTGGTTCAACTCCATATATAGAATTATAACCTAGAAATGATTTCCAAATTGAATTAAATTCTGTGTCAGACTTACTTTTAAGACATGAAGTTATTTTGGACATTGAAGCATCCTCCCACAACTTAATTAACCATTCTTCTGCAGAGAGAGTCGTATGTCCTTTTCACTAGAAAGCATACAGCAGTGTTTCTCAAACTTGGCCACTTTAAGATGTGTGGACTTCAACTCCCAGAATTCCCCAGCCAGCCATTCTCCTCAGGAGAATTCTGGGAGTTGAAGTCCACACATCTTAAAGTGGCCAAGTTTGAGAAACACTGGCATACAGTATCTTTGCAGCAGTTACTATGTATAGTACTAATTTGGTGTATTTTGTGCAAATATAAGGCTTAGTAATATTTAAAAAGAAAATAGGCTGGAAAGCAGAGACTTGGGATTTTAAGGCATGCAATGGATGTTTTAAGCACCCATTCTAACCTATAAAACTTCTTTAAATCCAAAGGGGAAAAAAGGTGTGTGTGAATGTGTGTGTGTGTCTGAAAATTTTGCCCTGCCTGCTTTGGGAACTGAAGGCCACAGGAGACCCATGATTTGTTCACCATTACCGTAGGGAATGGAAATATACATTTTTTAAAAATCCTGCTGTAGGCTGATCTGAACCCATAGGAGAGAGTGAGAAATCAAAGCCATTAAAATCTACATGTAGTTTCCTTGGGGGTGGGGAATGCCCGGCACTTTCCCATTTGCCCTGAATTTTTCTGGCACTTGGAGAAGTGGATGTCTGTAGATGAATTCTCACTCTTTCATCTCCCGTTCATTTGGTTTCCTCTTCAGGAACATGCGGTGACTGGAGTTGTTGGTGCTAATGGCTGGACTGGGGGGTTAGAAGAAGCATCCTTTGGGGAACCTCCCGCGACCAAATTCCTGAACATGCCTTACAGCAGCTTGAAGGAGTCGTATATGGGTGAGTAATGGAGGCAGGCATTTTCCTCCATTCTGTGCTCAGAAGTCCTAAGTTTGCCAAATCCAAGAACCGTTGGTCATTTATTCTCTTTGCTGGACAGGTTACTCTGTGGCTTTAGCTCGCTTTGGCCAATGGAAATTCTACATCACTGGAGCTCCTCGGTACCAGCACGTTGGCCAAGTCCTGGTCTTTGAAAGCAAGAGTGGACACTTAATAGGGAATATTCAGGGTCAGCAGGTAAGGGAGGGCAGGAAACGGAGGGCAGATCAGCCTTTGGTGTCACATGGTGGGTGGAAGAATTGTAAAAGTTCATTAAAAAGTTCATAAAAGTTTTGTTTTGTATCAAGGATAGGGTTTCCATAGTCATAGTCTAAATTCATATCTAGTCTCAATTCAGTGGCAATTCACTTTCTGGCAATAGTACCATTTAAGTCCTAGCAAACCTAGCAAGATCTAGTTTTTATAACCCAAGATGGCCAAACAAATAAATCATACGATGTCTTAACAGGATTGTCATGCTAAAATGTCTCAGTAGGATAACCTGCTAAAGTGGCTGGATTCCCACAAAATGCTGGACCAACAGATTCCCCAACCCTAGTTTAATCTGGTGTTGTGTGTTGTGTGATCCCACAGAGTGTACTTTCTTCTTTTCAGGTGGGTTCTTACTTTGGTGCTGAACTTGCCTCTGTGGACTTAAATGAAGATGGAAACACTGATCTCCTTCTAATTGGGGCTCCTCTTTACTACAATGGAAGCCAAGGTGGGATTGTACAAGTCACCTCCATCAGCAACACGGTGAGTGAAACCATTGGAGGCAGGAAGAGAAGTCTAAGATTGGGGAGAAGCTTTCTCACGTTTGGTGAATCATCTTTCACTCTACCTGTTCATTTTTTTAAGGAAATGCTTGGTAATCTGAGCAGGCTCTTTTTCAGTTATTTCTGCTAATGGAGACAGATCATAACAAAGTCTTCAGGCCTTCTCCTTCACAGCTCTCTGACTACAGGTAGTCCTCGCTTAGTGACCATTCATTCAGCAACCGTTCACTGAATGATGGTGCTGAATGAAGGGACTTACAATCTGTGCCTGACGTTATGGCCATTGCAGCACCCCCTCAGTCACGTGATTGCAGTTTGGGCCCTTGGCAATCGGTTCACACGTATGACCGGTTGCCAAGTGCCTCAGAATCAGGTAATCGCCATTTGCAATTTTCCCTGCTGGCTTCCTCAGAAAGTCAATGGGGAAGCCAACAGGGAAGGTCACAAGCTGCTGCCGCTTGCTGAGAGGACTCCCTCTCATCTCTGGGGACTGGCTGAAAGAACTCTGTGCTGAAATCCAAGCAGAATTTTGTCCTGGGGCGTTTTCAGCCAGCCCCCAGAGACGAGAGAGAGTCCTTTCAGTTCTGGGGGCTGGCTGAAAATGCCCCATGCTGAAATCTAAGCAGGATTTTCAGCCATGGAGGATTTTCAGCTCCAGTGTGGAGAGGCTTCAGAAGCCTCTCCACTCTGGGGCTGAAAATCCAAGCACCTGACAGGCCCTCATGCACCTGACATGCACCGCACCCCTGCACATCCTCCCTGACCCTCCCATGCACCCCCTAGCTCCCTCCTACATCCAGCAGCGCCTGTGGCTTGCAACTTCCTGCCGGCTTCCCCACTGACTTGATTGTGGGAAGCCGGCAAGAACTTGCCTCACCTAACAACCCACAGTTCTTGCTTAACAATGGCAGCAGGGAGTGCCAGGATTGCAGTCGCTAAGAGAAGTGGTCACATGATGATTTGCTTCACGACAGCATCACTTAGCGACCTAAATTCCGGTCCCAATTGTGGTCGCTAAGTGAGGACTACCTATATCACATAACTTCGTTTTTTTAGCTTCAGATGCCAAACTCTTTTTTAAAAATCTAAATTGTATACAGGCAATCCTCGTTGTTTGCAGGTTCCATATTTGCATATTTGCCTGCTCACTAAAATTGATTTGTAGCCCTGAAAACAATACTCCCAATGCTGTCATGATTATTTGCAGACATGACAGAGTGGCAAAAATTTTGAGTCGCTGCTCTGCGCATGTCTACCTTCTCTCAGTGATCTTGCTGGTTAAAATGGCCATCAAAAGTAAGAATTTTTAATAACACTTTGAAATGCTTACTTTGTCGGGGTTTTTTTAGGACTTTATTTGTAAGAAATATATATACATTAAATAAGGTATCTTTAAACAGAAGCAGGCATAAAACAAAATTATTGATTAGTATTGATTAGTTGACAAAAATGTGACCAGAATCTCATAGGAACCTAACACTGTATTTCCCTAGTAACAATGACTTGGTATTCACTAACGCAGTGTTCACAGCATTTTTATAAAGTATAACTACTGCAAATAACAAGAATTTACTGTATGTTGGTTTAATCCACGCACTGCTTTGAGTCTTACAATATTAGCTCATCTACCCAGATGCTTTTAATGAGCATGCTTTGATGTGAGTGCTCAAATATAGAAATGTTTGGTTAGTTTGCAATTTTGTAAGGTCAACTGTATGAGATGCCTTGAAAGTTGTTTATAAGCAGCAGAATAAAAATACATTAACTAAGTCACATGCCTCATTCCAGGGTAAGCTTGTTCACCTTCAGACATTGCATGGAGTCCCAAGTAATGGACTAGGCCGTTTTGGGGCAGCTCTCTCCGCATTAGGGGATGTGAGCGGTGATGGCCTTACCGATGTGGCCGTAGGAGCCCCCATGGAGGATGAAGATCGAGGGGCCATTTACATCTTCCTAGGTGAAACAGGCAGACTGAAGGAAACGTACAGCCAGGTAAGTCCAAATGTCAAAAATAGGAAAGGTAAGGATAGCAGATTGAAGCTTCTCTACCTGTGTTGATGCGCCCCAGTCTTAATGGTCTCTTTCCTACTTCCTTTTTCCATGCAGCGGATTTCTGCCATCTCTGTTTCTCCTATGCTCCAGTTTTTTGGGCAATCCATCCAGGGAAGGTTGGATCTGAGCAGGGATGAGCTGACCGACCTAGCCGTTGGGGCTCTTGGAAGTGCAGTGCTGCTTCGGTAAGAACGGGTGGGGTGGAAATAGGCATGGATTGAGGGCAGGAATAAATGCATTAAGCCTAATTGTGCAGGGTGTGTGTGCGCAAAGTGCATTGATAACATCTCCATCAACTTAGGACAGCCTGGCTCTGTGTGTGTGTGTGTGTGTGTGTGTGTGTGTGTGTGTGTTATAATCACCTTATGTCAAAAGATCTGAGGGTGGGATTAAAATCAATAAAAGTAATAATTAAAAAAAACTTTGGGGCATGGCTTAGCCTGTGGCACAATAGTGGTTTCAAATTGACTTGGAACCTACAGTGTGAGCTGAGACAGTTGCTATCGCCTGTTGTTAGTTGTGGGGTCACAGCAGCTGACAGCATCTAGCCAATCTTGTCTGGGTTCAGAAGCTAAGCAGGGCTGGATGTGGTTATTACTTGTATGGGAGACCACCAGGGAAGAGAGCAAGGCTGTAGGCTAGGCAACTTGGGAGAAGGCAATGGCAGCAAACTTCCTGCTGCCAAGAAAACTACATGAATGGGTCCATGAAGTCACCAGAAGTTAAATTTGACTCAAAAGAGACTTAACTCTTGTTAATGGTAAAAGAGGAGTTGTGCTGCATGATAGAGATACATGAGGACTGTGAAACAGTACTTCTCCCACTGTCCAGACTAGGTCTGATCAGAGATCTCTGCATTTGGGAAGACAGTTTGTTAAGAAAGACCACAACACCTTTCTTCTGCCTTCCAGATCCCGGCCTGTTTTTACCGTCCTCACTTCACTGAGATTCTCCCCTCACTCAGTCCCCCTGGATGACCCAAACTGTGGAAGCAGGAAAGTTTCTGGAGTTAGTCCTCGTGGGAAAGTCAGTCTTTGCTTCACCTTGAATCTACTCAGCACGAATTGGAACTCTGGTAACATCTCAGTATGATTGTTCATTTGCTTAGTAATCTTAATTTTTAGGTTTAGGACTCTCCTCTTTCCCTTACTTCTTAGGTGTTGATAATTTTCTTTGTAATCCTTATTCTTTCCATCTGACAACTTCTGTTTCTCATCATTGTTCTTACCTGTTCTTCCATTCCATTAACAAAATGGTCCTTTTGTAACGACATCTACTCTGGACAGTCCTCAGTTCCGTAAGAATTCAGTTCCAAAAATCCTTGGGTTCTGTACATTAAATTATATGCAATCCCCTTGTACAAAATGGCATAAAATGGCAGCGACCACTGTGATTTTCATCTTTTAAGCCTCACTCAATCAGGTTTTAGAAAATCTGTAAAGATATGAGTTCAATATTATTTTATTGTTAATCTGAATGTTTAACTTTTAATCTTTTGGGATTTTTTTTTGTTAATTGTAAGGCTCCTTCATGGCTTGCCAGGATATAAGGGCAGAACTGCTGGCTGGGGAATTCTGGGAGTTGAAGTCCACACATCTTAAAGTTGCCAAGTTTGAAAAACACTGATCTAAAACAATTATAAATAGCAATTTATTCCCAAATTAATTGAAAATCTTTCTCTGGATGCTAACTCGTTCATTACCTTGTTTGGCACATTCTCTCAGTCAATGTCCTTTTGATTCAGGTTTTTTTTTCCTGTCTTCCTTTGCACCCTTTTGGTTTTTTTACTAGGTTCTCTGAGAGCCATAATCTCCTTCATCCTCAAGTTTGATGTTAAGCAGACCTTACCACGCCTGATGCTAGAGAATGAGGCACCCAGTTTTTCAGATACTGTCCGAATTGGAGTTATGCCCATCTGTGTCAACAAGACCCTGTGGGCTCAGGTAGACACAATTATGCCTTTATCCAGAGTGCCCAGAAGGGAATGCTAAGAATTGTAGTTGTGTCTGTATAGATCTGTTAAGAAGGCAGCATCAAGGATTTCACAAACTACACTTCACCAAACTTCATTTTCCAGCTTCTTTGGAGAACCCATGGAAACTGTGGTTTTAGTCCACACACCTCCTCCACTCTTAATGATTGCTAGATACTGCTAATCTTTCCTTTTATATATATATATATATATATAATATATATATGAATTAAAAAAAAGGAAAGAAAATGCAAGAAATGAAAAAAGAGAAGAAAAAAACCCTAAAGTTAAGAAATATAATGACTTCTGACCTTCTTTTGATCAGATAGTTACAATTTTATAGTCCCTCCTCCCTCTTAGATATTGTACAAGTCCCTTCAGTCCCTCATTTAATCTACATCTTCCTTTATCTTCAAACCCATAAATCAAGATAGGTTGGCTTCAAATGGCTTTGTGAGAAATTGGAGAACGGATACAGTTGACGCTCCTGCTGTTAGGAGTGTAGCTGTAAGAATTATTGGTAGAATGATTCGAGGAATGCGCTGATCTGAGTAGAAATTTCTGATCCCCAGAATCTCTTTTTTAATTGACCCCAGGTCTGCCTGGATGACTCCTTCTCTCCAGTTGTGCTGCAGACAAACTTCTCAGTGCAGGAAGAACCAGACGCCTCTGACAGGAACCTCCGACCCGTCCTTCACCCTGAGACAAAAACCTCCACTGACGTCGAGGTATTTTTTTTATAGTCCAGCTCTTTCACTTTCTTTATCAGGAACTAACACCTCCGTCCTGAGCATTTATGACTTCGTGCCAGTCCACTCCATCTCTTTGGAATTTGCCTTTACTCCAAGGAGCTGGGGATGATGTGCATACTGGTAATCTTCACAAGCGAGGTAGGCTTGGAGGAGAGAAGGTGGCTGGCCCCAGTCTAAATGCAAGTGTCTGCCCACTGGCTTAGCCATCATTCTTGTTTTACACCATTTTCACCTCCTGAAACAAATTGGCAGGCACATTTGTAAGCAAATCGATTCAAAAGAGAGTCCTTTGCATCTCCTACAGAAGCTGAGTTTGTAATAAATCCAGGGCTTTGGTATTGTCAAGCCCCACAGAGCTGGCAAGAACTGCAGATATCAGTAAGGTACCTTTAATGGGGTCGGGGTAAATACAGAATCTTGGAAACTGTAATAAGTCCCCGGTCTCATTTATAATAAGTTCACTAAGGTGGAGTCTCTCAAACGCTTTCTCTTAAATCTCTCTCTACTTGGGCTGAATTGTGGTCTGTGAGATAATCTGTCAGGTGACTTACCCATTGCTTTACCCACAATCTCTCACAGGCATGCATGTTAGTTGTGAAGGCATCTCACAGGTATGAAGGGTTCTGGTATGCTGTAACCTGGCTAAATTGAAACAGGTTAGTGGTTATAATTGTGTGATCATATGGATTCTCCTCATGTCCATAGAGGAAAACTATCAAACAGATTTCATAATGAGAAGATAGGAAAAGTCCATCCTCCTAAAGAAGTAAAATGCTTGGGGAACTCTTAATACAAACTATCTTGTGTCAGATGTATGATCCTGCCCACCTGTACATCAATTTGTGCCTTTGCCTGCCTCCATCTGTGCCCTCCTGAAGAATGCTCCTTCTGTATGTTAGCCTATGTTGCTCATGCCATTGCTGCTTCTCTCTTACTTTGTCAGGTTCCCTTCCAGAAAGACTGTGGTCAGGATGGTGTGTGTGCGCCTGATCTTTCTGTATCTTTTAACTTTTCAGGGTGAGTAACGTGTGGTGTCCATTGTTTTTAATGCTGTCCTTTGCTATTGTGACCTCGGATCCTGTGGAAAGACATGATATGGTGCAAGAGTCAAGAGATGCATCTCAGCCATCCACTTGGATGGTTACAGGACACCCAGAAATGCTACCTCTGGTTGGTAGGAAGCTGTGCACAAGCTGAGAGAGGGACCCAAGATTCATTGTGAAATTGTATCTAAAACACCAGAGCCTATGAATGTGTTGATGACTCCAGTGTACTTTCTGGAGGTTTCTCCCAGAATTCCCTTATATAATAGGGTCTGAGATGCACCTCTTGGATCATGTCCTGTATCTGCTTCTATCAGCCCTCTTGTGCTGGAGACGGCGAGTTTAGTGGTCTGCAATAAAGGACAGCACACCAAATGCCCATTTTAATTGCTTTTGTGCTCTGATAACATTGGCCATTGGATAAAAGGTGTTGCAGTCATTTCCTTGTAATTCATGTAATAGATTTAGTGACTATTTCTATTTTCCAGATGTAGGGAAGTGGAGACAAAGAGACAGGAAGTCACCAGTGGTCCTTGGTATTGAGGAAATATTTTCCATTGTTGTATTTCAGATCTAAAGGACTGAGGCTGAACCCAAATTTCATACTGAACTTAACAGTGAAACTAGAAAATCTGGGAGAATTGGCATATGAGCCCTCCATTTCCTTTCAGTACTCTTCTGTTTTGTCCTTCCAGGGAGCTTCAGTTCTTCAAGTAAGTTTGATGAATTCTTTGGGGTTACGGTGGGGAGGAAAAGAATGGGGGGATTAGGGTGGGGATGCTGGAGGTTTGTAGGTCAGAATTCAGGTGTCATCAGTAGGGTCACCCAGCAGGTATGACCTTGCTGAGCTGGCTGATCTAGGAAAAGCTAAGCAGCATCAAACCAGGTGAGTGCTTAAATGAGAGAGTATTAGGAAAACTCAGAGGTCAAGACTAGACTGAGAAGTCTGGAAAAATTCCCCCCAGAAGATGACAATGGCAAGCCCCTTCCACAGCAGTCTGTTGCCATTCCCTTGCAAAACAGTCTGAAGCTGATATGGGCCTAAGCAGCCAATCTACGCAGCTGTATATTAATTTCTCCTTAATTATTGGAAAAAATAGCAGCCTGAAGAAGTTGAAGATAGCAGTCTAGTTTCAAACAGTAGTTAGGGATGGCTACTTAATTCTTCCCACTTTCACTTACTTTTTGTTCAGAATTACTCCCTGTCCTCCATCAGTTGCTTCCATCTTCCCTGGAGGAAAAATTAGGGACTTCAGGGGTAACCATAGGGTGTAGTCAAAAACATCAAGATGGTAGCCACAATGGTGGGATTGAAGCTCTGACTGCTTTTTATGTGCATAAAAAATTGCACATAACTTTTTTCCCCACCATCCAGCACTTGGAATTATTTACAGCAGAGATTTCATCATCATTATGTTAATGAAGAAAAGACTCTCAGCTCCCTTAAGGCATCCACCTACTAAATGGTTTAGGTAGAATCTGCTAGGTGTGGATGAACAGGTGGTAACTATTTTTATTTAGTTTCTGGGCTTGTAGATTTCATGCTCCTGCCAGGAGATGGTGCTCAATGACAAAAACCAATTAAGAATAACAAATAAAACCTGATTTAAAACACAGCCAGATTTTTCTCAGTTTGGACAACCAAAACTTACTAACACGTCCAAGGCCAACCAAAAGAAAATGATTTTGCCTGCCGGCAGACAAATAACAGGGATTGGATTAGCTGGATCTAGTGGGGTTGGGTAGAGAGTTCCATAATTTGGGAGCATTCCTGAAGAAGGCATGTGTTCCTATTAAATGTGCTTTTGACAAAGGTAGGACTGAGGAATAAGTGTCTCCTGAAGATCTGCATGCCTGGGCAGACTTGCAAAAGACTGTACAGGTTTTCAGATAGCCTGGTTCTTATATATCACTTTCCTTTATATTTCCTGGGCCTGATTTGATATTTTCAAAATTCTCTCTCTGCTTCAAGTCAAATTGGCGCCTGTTCCCGGCTTGTCAAATGCAGGGATCCCAAGGAAATACATCCGTACGCCACAGCTCCTGCCATTTCAGGCCACCCGCTCTCAGGAGAGGCACTCAGGTAAGAAATGGGAAATGAAGTCAAGCAGGGAAGCAAAGAACAGTCATGAGAATGAAAGTGTGTAAAAACGATAAGGAAATGTGAAGAACAAGATGTTCTTGTGCAAGATGCCAATATAAGCGAGGCTAGCTGTGTGTGCCCGGTTCTGCACAATTACTGTGTAGAGAAGAGACAGGATTCAACATAGTTTTGTTTTTGAAAGAGAACCTTTCTAATCTGTATGTTTATAAATGTAATCATGATGTGATGTAATCTTAAAAGGAGAAAAGCTGAATAGGGATTGAGAGATGGAGCACGAACAGCAAACTTCATCCCTTGCTCCTCCCTGCTACCAGTGGAAACAAAATCAATTCCATAACAGAAGGAGAAATGGGCAAATGTGAATCATTTCTCCAAGCTGTGCTTTTTGAGCTACCACCACAACCAACAGCGTAGGGTGGTGAGGTCTCAGAGGCAATGGGAATCGACATCCAAAACATTTAGGGTGCTGCAATATGGGGGAAGCTGTTTTAGATAAAGTAGGGGCAGACAAAGCCAGAAGTGGGGTTGAACGGGAAAAGACATGCTTACAGACTTAGCCATCTCTGATATTCACTCTCGAAGGCCTTCCTCCGGGTTTCCTTCCGCTCCTCCAGAGGTGATACCTGGTATGACAAGTTTGTATACTTCATCGTCCGTGCGCACAGGTAAGGACATCCACAGAGCATCTGCCTCCCTCTACAGTTTCTGATTGGCCTCTCCTAACTGCGTTTTCCTTTTTGGTCTTCCAGTCAGAATGAGAGCAGCATGCAGGAAAACAATGAGGCTACTGGCCAGCTACCTGTTTTGCACCCCATCAACATCATAGTGAAAGGGTAATTCTGCTTCCCTATTCTGCGGTTCCTCCATCCTTCCCCAAAGCCCATTTCCCAGGAATAACCCTGGTTTGTGGTGAAGATGTTGAAGTAGGAGCTGGGAAACCTGGGTTCTAATCCATTGTCAACCACGGAAGCTCCCTGGTTGACTTTGGCCCAGTCCCTCCTTCCCAGCCCAAGAGCCGGGGTGGGGCTGGACTAGCAGCAGGAACTTCACGTTATAGGCAACCCAGCGTGATTCTGGCCCAGTCATACACTCTCAGCTCAGCCTATCTCACAGAGTTGTTGTTAAAGGAAATAGTAGGAAGGACTGCTATACATACCGCCTTGAGGTCTGGAATGAAAGGTGGGATATAAATTTAATTAATACAGAGTTAGAACTGGAGAAAACAAGGTCGTCTAGATGAGCCTTTGGCCTGAAGCACTGGAGGTGCTGCAGTCTTTGAAAAATCAGTTCCAGGAAAAACAAAAGGGTCGGTGGAGCCAAAGCGACTTAGGTCACAACTTGCCTAATTATAATATGAAACGCCTCCAGGGCTCTATGCCTCCAGTTGAAAGTAGCTAATAGTAAGACCAGTCAATGCCAGCTGGTGCCAGACAGAAGCTCTTCTACTAAGGCAGTGCCTGCCTTTGCCCACCCTATGACAGAACACCCTAGTGCAGTGTTTCTCAACCTTGGCAGCTTGACGTCTACACATCTCCAAGCTGCCAAGGTTGAGAAACGCTGCCCTAGTGGACCTCAAAGGAATGCAGGCTTCTTTTTAAAAGTGGAGGAGGGCTCAAATACTGTATGTTATCCAATTGTGTGTGGGGTTTTTTTGCAAAGATTGAACAACAAGACATCACACAGAGCTACTGAGCTTCAATTCAAGACTAAGTAATTCAAGAGAAAAAACACCTACTTGCATGCCATGTCTAAATCATGTGATGAGAAGACTCCTATACAATGAATCAGATTATCTAGATCAGTGTTTCTCAACCTTGGCCACTTGAAGATGTGTGGACTTCAACTCCCAGAATTCCTCAGCCAGCAAGGCTGGCTGGGGAATTCTGGGAGTTGAAGTCCACACATCTTCAAGTGGCCAAGGTTGAGAAACACTAATCTAGATTCATCAAGTTTTGCCAACTTTCTGCCCTCCAGTTGTGTTGGGCTACAAATATCATAACTCCAGCCAGTGGAGATAGTATTTATAGTCCAATGGAGGGTAAAAATTTGGCAAAGGTTGCTCATAGGCAGATCTCTTAAAATTTCAGAAGAACGCCTTTCTCCACTCTACCTAGAAATGCCAGGTGAGGGGGAGGATCTATATAAAACATGGTGCTGTTCCATAGTCTCCGATCTTTTCTGGTGACTACATGATTGTTCTAAAACCCAACTAGTAACATTCTTTCCTGTGGCAACTCTATGATGATGGGCCTTCCGTGCCATGTTGAAGTGCCCAAACGAATGCCACTTTTCCCAAATTAATATCAGATAATTTAAAGCCTGCCCCTTTCATGATCCAAATGAATGCCTCTCCTTTCCCCTCTAGGCTTAAATCCATTACATACCTCAACTTCTCTACCGAGAGCCCAGAGAAGAAAATACTTACACATAGCTATGAGGTAATGGACTTGCTTTTTTTTGTTTGTTAATAACTAATGAACTAAATCCACATCTGTCTTGACAAAGTTAATTCCATCCATCTGCTCCGGTCTTCTTAAGCAGGCCTGCTGAGAGTCCATCCTGTTCATGAAGTCTGTGGGACTTGGATGAGGCAGAAGGCCTTCTTTGTGGTGGCCCTCATACTAAGAAACAGGCTTCAAACAAGCTGTGCCTTCCCTTCTCACATTTCAGAAGAGTGTTAAAACCTTCCTATTCTAGTCCATTTAGTTCCATTTGATTGGTCGTGGGCATCCGCCTGTATATTTATTTGCATATTTTTTAATATTGTATTGGGGGTTTTGTGATCTTACTTTTCCACTGTGTTTTTACTTTATTGTTTGCCACCCAGAATGATATGATTGGGGTGGCTAACATAGCTTACAAAATGAATAAATAAATCTGCATATACTCCTTTACTTAACCCATCCACCATTCCAGCTATCCATCTCTCTTTGCATACATATCTACAATAAACAATCTCTCCATGGTCTTTAAGATATGAGAGGTCTTTGTTCTGGTGGACAGAGAATTTCTCTCTCTATGGAAGAAAGTGATTTAAAAAAAATTTAATAGCTACATGAAGCTATCACTCAAGCATATTGAAATCTAACAGGAGTAACGTGGAAATCTATTCACTCTACTATTTTCTGTTACGAATGGTTTGTTCCCAACACTTTTTAATCCCTTGACATGTTCACTCTGCCAACATTTTCTTCCCTACCTGCTTCCATTTATTCCAAATTTATTCAATTTTTTTTTTTGTTCTGGCAGGTGAGAAATTTGGACTCAAACTCTACTGCAGTCAATGTGACTTTTGAGCTTCCTTTAAAGACAAAACAGGGGTTCTTCTGGAATGTAACCCCATCCTACAGTGATGTGGTAAGAAGATTGCTGAGGGAAGCTGGTTGATTAGAATTCCTGCAAGAGAGAATATTTGAATAATTTCTGTGGGGAGAGAGACTATAAAGTTGAGGAAAGACTTAGTATTATCATATTCTGGAAGTGTATTATATATACCAGTAGCAAACATATTCCCTGCATGTCTGTGCTTGTGTCATTAAAACAGCACTTGAAGGAGAGTGGTGTCATCTAGTTTGTGGAAGTCCAAGCTTGCAGAAATACTTTTGGGGGGCTTTGTCATGGGTAGGAAGTTCAGTCCGCACAGAATGCAGATTGGTTGTTGCGGGAGACACAGAAGACATACCTGGCTGAAATCATAAACATTAGTAACCACCACGCTTCTAATATCCAGAAAGAATCACGATGAATCTCCTGAGTTAGGGTTACTGTCAAAAAGGTAATGGGCTAATATATAGAATATTGGAAATGGAATAATTCAAAACTCTAGCACTCATTTTTTAGTGAATTCATTAAGGCAGAGTCTCTGAGAGTAATTTGAACCTCTTTTTCCCAGCATGCGAAAAGGAAGGGCTAATCATCCTTTTTCCTCATAAGACTGACCTTGAAATGTTCATTTGCTTGTTGACATTAATGCTTTGAGATATTCCTGTTTCTTTCAAAGCCCCAGAGATCTCTCTCAGAGCACCACTTAGTATGTTTTCTTGCAAGTTCCACTTTTGCAGAATTATTTTTTTTTCCCCTAGATAAATAACTTCTCATGCACACCGTTGTTCACTCTCAGAACGGGAATCCACAGGAAGAACAGCACGAAACCCATCACGGTAAGAACCTGGTATGCAGCTTCCTTGGGACTGGTACATTTCTATTTTTATGAGAAGATATCCCTCATCTGAAGCTGAGATGTCTTTTTGTCTGAGGTGGAGATAGCAAGTGGTCATACCAATTCTCTTTTCTTCTCCTCTTTTGACAGAGAGGCTGTCTGGGAGCTGTTGCTTGCCCCAAAATTCACTGCTTTATCAGTAGTCTTGCTAAGGGAGAATGGATCATGTTCAATTTTTCTGGAGATTTTTACAGAGAAGATGAATCTTTCAAAGTAAGTGGCACCTCTATCAGATAGTAGGGCTATTACATCGTCCTGTTTCGAAGGTACATTTCTACTGAATGCCTTGAGCAAAGAAAGCATTTTAAAGTATTTCCTATTCATGACCCCTGTAAGGAGAAAGCTTACAACAGCCATCACACCCATCCTAGATGTTTGAGTTGGGATTCATATGTGGAAAATGAGAAAAAAAAGCTCTCCTTTTTAGTAAGCTGAGTAGTGAGCTAAGCAAAAGGGAAGGAGGAGAGAAGCTGAGAACCAAATTATGTTAATCTCTTTCATTTGTTTATCAATTCTAAAGCTGAAGTCCGAAATAGTTCATCTTCGCAGCGAGGCATCCATAAGAGTGGATGAGACCAGATTTTTCCTGAATGAACGAGAGGATTTCCATTTCAGCCAGGTAATTAGCAGGGTGGGTTGACGAAAGAGAGATATGGGTCGAACAGTGGAAATAGAGGGGAAAAGTTGTATTAGTCTGTGCCACAAATGAGTCAAGGTATCTGGTAGTATCTTCAAGACTAACCAACTTTCTTAGGGCAAAGCCTTTCATGAACGTCAGATTCATAGAGTGGATTTGTTGTTATAGACTTTAAACGCAGGGAATGGAAGTGTGGTGAGGGCAATGGAGAAGAACCAGGTGGGAGGCTAAAGGGTTTCCACAATAGCTGATTTGGCTTCCTGCCATAGTGTGTGGTCTGTTGTGATGAGTGGATGTTTATTGAAAGGAACAGAAATGGCTGCTTATAAAAGCATGTGTCTGCTGACTTGGTTATATGGAAGCGAGAGTTGGGTTTGTCAGGAGAAACAGAATAATAAGCTGAACTTGGGGGAATGAAGATGTGTGAGTGTAAAGCAAGAGAAGAGAGAGCCAAGAATGAATGGGAACTGAATGGATGTGGATTGAATGTAAAAGCAAATGACTGGTACAAAAGAACATTGAGGTGGTTGGGTCATAGAGGGAGAATGAATGAGGACTGAAGCACAAAACAAATACATGAAGGAAGAATGAATGATTGAGAAGAAAAGGAAGAGTGAGGAGGTCATGGTTGACTGGAACTAATGAGATCCTCAGAAAGAAAGAGTTGAGAAGCTTAAAGAACACATTAAGTGGTGTAGGGACAGGGTACAAGCAAGGATAGGAAGGTACAGAGAGTTATAGTGAATGGTGTTGTATAAACTCGATTTATTCATGTTTCATTTTCTTTTTCTTATTTCATGCCTTTCAGTCCCTTGTCTACTGTTCCTCCTCCTTTTTTTGCACATTACATAATGACGCTTACCCCAAAGGGGAATAACATAATGAGTGTGCAGCAAAGGATAATTTCTCCTAGTCTCCTAGGCTATCTTTTGAGCAGTTTTGCAGTTGAATCTAGCAAGCCGTCTTCTGGGTAAACTGATTCCTGGTACTGGAACCGATGGTTGTGGGCAACAGGCTTCAGCTTCCTATTGCTCTCCTTTTCAGATCACCACAGAAATTGAGTTGATTTCGCCGTTCAATCCTGTTCCCATCATCATTGGCAGCATCATTGGAGGCATTGTGCTTTTAGCCATTCTAGTGGCTGTCTTGTATAAGGTTTGTGCTGGTTGGTTGTGCTGTCAATCAATTTGATGTGGGTGTTGCTAGGACCTTGGCTTATGGGACCTTATTCCCATCTCTCCGTTAAATCAATCCCAGAACCCTGATTGGTTTCAGCAAAGGCTCCTCCTCTACTTTATTGTCAAGTAGGGCTTGATTTTCAGCAGGAACATCAGCTAGAAATGAAGGGATATCCTTATATGTATACAGCATGTATGTACATATGCTGTATTCCCCGTATGCTGTAAGATAGAACAACATCATTATCCCCTTAAATATATTTGGCAATCCACATACTGCACCAGAAAATCTCACCCCCCTATAATATGGTCTGGCAGGAAGAACCATAATTGGATTTTTCACTTCAAGTTTGCTTAGATTTGCATACATTCATATATATTAGCACATCTAAATTGTATGCTCTGGGTCTTTTCAAGACTTAGGAAAGCTGTTGGGTAAAATAGATGCAATGAACAGATTTCCTGTTAAGTACTCTTCACAGCTACTTTTAGATTGTAGAAAAGAGATTGGAAGATCTTGTTAAGTTTATTTTAGTCCAGCTGAGAGGTGCATTGCAATTTCTCCCTCAACTTAAATCTGTTTCTCTCTCTTTCCTATACCCCCCCCCCCAATATCTTTCCAGTTTGGATTCTTTAAACGCACCCGTGCACCCCAAATGGATGAAAATGCAGCAGGAGCAGCTGTTCCCAGTGACCAAGCTCCTCCAACTTCAGCTGGTTCCTAAGGGAGAAGGGGATTCTGGGTCTGGGTACAACATGGAAGCCTGGATTCCTGCCTTGTCTGGAACAAAATTAATACAGCCAGTGGCTAAGGGCCGAAAAATGGAGAGGCAGGACCTCTGGATCTTCTAGAAAAGGAATGGGATGGATGGGAAGGGGATTAGGAGATGAGAGGGCTAGAAGCCAAGTAGAATTAACTAATTTAATAATTTTAATACAAGAGAAATTTATATTTAAAACACAAGGGTCTGGTGGTAATTTTTTGCCCACAAAAGTGGTTTGAACGTATCGATACCTCCAGGAAACAGAATGAGACACAGGAGAGTCATCCGGGAACTATCCCGCTTTGGAATGGAAGCCGGGGAATACTTCTGCAGGAATTCAAAAGCATTATGGAACATGGAATTGCAGGAGAGAAGCCCACTTCGCCTTGCTGTACTTGTTTCCTCGCTTTCTTGGGAGCTTGCAAATTCCTGACTCAAAGAGAAGGTTCATACTTTAGATCATTAAATGTCTATGCACTCCCCATCCCTCTGGCATTTAGGTAACTGGATGGCAAAGAGAAGAATTTTGCCTTAGTCATTTCTGAATGGAGGAAGACAGCTGTCTCGCTTTTTTCTTTCTTATGAAATAGCTCTGTGTTCCCCATTTGCAGTCCAAACCGGTGGCTATGCTTGCCTAATATAGTAGGCTTGGATAACACATTAATTTAACCATGGTTTACTAAGTTAATTCAATGTCCTGGGTTTGTACGACTTACTGAATCATAAACTAACCACACAGACTGGGTTTCCATAACCACATTAGGCTAGATCTTGACATGCTAGTTTGTGGTTTGGGGTGTTGTGTGGATGCAGTCAGAATAGCCCACATAGGGGCTGGGTGGGTCTTCACTTTCCAAGGCAAGGGGGTGCTTTGGAGTGCAGGGGGTCATGAACATAGCACCTCCCTGTAACTCTTTAAAGCAGCTGCCTTGTCCTGGGATTGTGCAGTTGCTCTATGAACCCTGGAAAAGACATATATGGTTTGAGGAGTGGCAGATGGTGCTACATTTGTATTTGAACCACCCTTTTGCCTTGGAATCTGGAGTACTGCACAGCCTTCACTGCTACGACACCTGCCCGTAGGCGGTGTTTGCAGTGTTATTAGTATGAACAGGGGTGGGTGGGATGGAAATATTATAAGTCAACAGAACCCACCAAACCTGCTTGCAGAAGCTCACATGCCTCCTCTGCTTGAGCTATGTCTTGACTGAGTTTTAGTAATACGAGAGACCATTCTGCTGGAATGGGCCCTCTCTTGGTGACTGCAAACGTGGGAGTTTGCTAACTCCCTTGTTCTTGCACCCTGGAGCCCAGGGCCAGAGCTTGGCATGTCGCGGTCTCGCGTCACCAAAGGCAGCTGCTCTGAAAGATACTGCAGCTATGTTAGTCTCTCTGTGACAACACACCATCTCCAACCTGCCCAGCTCAGGCAGACTCTAACCACGAGTGCTGGAGTTGGTCTTGAGAATGCAAAGGAGCCGGGATCACATGTGGCGACCCACTTCTCTGCCCTTGCTGCCCCCGGCATGTAAGCTGGGGGCCCCCAGTTGTTTCCAAGTTTTTCTCCCTCTAGCCTACCCATGACTCCAACATCAGCAGCACTGTTGTATCTAGTAGCACAAAGCAGAGCCCATGTTTTGCCTTGCTCTTTGCGCAAGGACACCTTCTCATGCCTCTAAAGCAGTGTTTCTCAACCTTGGCAACTTTAAGATGTGTGGACTTCAACTCCCAGAATTCCCCAGCCAGCATGGGGAACACTCCAACACTCAATCTGGATTGAAAGCAAGATGGCCCATGCTTAATGGCTTTTTTGCTGATGAATAAGGATGATTCCCGTCTGCCTCCTTTTTTCCCCCCTAAGAGACAGGAATGAGGGGTTGGGAAAGAGGTAAAGGATGAGCAACAAGAGTATTTAGAAACCTCCTGACCTTCTGTACATTTCGGACTGCTGTTTTGAAATGAAGGAAGTTAGGGTGAATTTAACAGGACATTCCCATGAGCTCTAAGGGGTATGATTCAGTCTTCTGTTGACATCTTCGTGGACTCTGCAAGATTTACATCAAACCGCTGCACTGAAGGTTTTCATAGAATTGCGAGGAAACCCACTTCTTCTTCTTCCTGTGTACTAAATTAGGAAATATTTCTTCAAGTACACACTTTGAAGAATTCCTGGGCTTCACAAAACCCCCTCGCTTGGTCCAAAGCTGTCCTTCTGGAAAGGCAAAGTCCCCTCCCACTCTCCCCACGAGCCTTTGCAGGAGAAGAGGACCGACCAGCCTCAATTCCATCAGTAGCCTCCTCCCATCGGCTGAATGGGCAGCCGGGGCCTTGGCAACTGGGCAGTGTGTTTTGTGAAATATGTGACGGTGCATCTTGATTTTTCCATTTTTTTTTTCATGGAGGATAAAGTATGCAGAACAGATTGACGGGGGTTGCTTTACTGAGTTTCTTTGGAGTTACATTTAATAATAACCTAGGTTGATTGACCCATTTTTATTTATTTCATTTTTATCCCTCGTTTCATTCAGAAGCTCAAGGCGCTATACATAATACCCTCCTCCTATTTTTCCAACAACTCCTCCATGAAATGGGGTTGGCTGGGGACAGGGGGGACTAGAAGTGGTTCTCCCTGGTGCAAATCCCACATTTTAACACCACCACCATGTGGGCTGTTTCTGGCATTCCCACAACACACTGACTTCAATCCAGGTAAATGTGTTGTGGGAACAGGTCTATTTGGTCTTTGCCTGGCCTACTTCATAGGGTTGTTGTGCAGCAAAGTAATAAGGGGGCCAAGGATGTTACTCTGAAGTCCTTATGGGCGGGATGGAATAAATGTAATTATTAGGGGATACA
The DNA here is from genome assembly GCF_059951505.1 of Python bivittatus. Taxonomy (NCBI): domain Eukaryota; kingdom Metazoa; phylum Chordata; class Lepidosauria; order Squamata; family Pythonidae; genus Python; species Python bivittatus. Next base: position 1,858,877 of record NW_028277063.1, read on the forward strand.
TTTGCATTGCCCTTGTGTGCCTTCTCAAAAATAGTTGGAAGTTTGTTTAAATCTCAACTTAGCTGCCTTTTGACTTTTGTCTGAACTGATTATGTAGGCAGAATGAATCAGGTAAAATTACCAGGGCACAACCATCTTTAAGATTTAGGCAAGTTATCCTTACACTGTTCATTACAGAGATGTCAAATCACAAGTGCATGGAATATAATCCTGGTGTGGGGTCCTGGTGGTCTTACCCAGTGTTTCTCAACCATGGCTACCCTAAGATGTGTGGACTTCAACTCCCACAATTCTGGTGAATTCTGGGAGTTGAAGTCCATACATCTTAAAGCTGTTGAGGTTGAGGAACACTCCTCTAACCAGATATTTTTAGATGCACACAAACTATTCCTACAGAGCTAAAAGCAAGGAATCAAATTATTGACTGCCACCTTCCATTGTCTTTGTTTTGTCTTAGGAGATGAGACAGCAAAAGCAAGTCAGGATGGTTTCCAACTGGGTTTTATTATTAAAATGTGATGCACATTTGATTTCTTCCTAGCTCTGCTCCCCTCCCCTCATCTCCAAGCAGATTTTAAATCCTATTAAGTTAACTTGCTCCTCTTGGGGTCTTCTCTGGGAATCAACTCTGATCTGGAACCAAAGTTTTTGAATCCTCTGCAGTCCCAAGTGGTCTTTATCCCATAAAGTCAAATATACAGAGATCATAATTTCCATTACAGAATATAACAATGACAGCATCTATGGGGATGAGTTACTTTCATGAGATGCTCACCCCTGATTCTCTCACATCCTTCCTCTTTATTGGAGACAACATGATAATCTATTCATAGGCTGGACTTCCTTTTCCAAGAAGTGTTTCTTCCCTGTTCCCTACCTCTGGTGAAATCCTGAAGCCAAATCTGATCTTAAGCTCTCGTCTGCTTTCCACTCAGGGAAAGGACAAGAGGTTCCCTTGTAATGACAGGTAATCCTCAATTTAAGAACGAGTTCTGTTCCCAAGGTCTGTCCATAAGTTGAATTTGTATGTAACCTGGAACAGTATTATTGTATAATACTGTATAAGCAGTATTGTGCAATTAACTCAAACCACTGTGTATTTAACTCGAATCGTTTTGTATTTAACTCGAATTTTGCTACAATAGGCTCCGTTCTTAATTATGGGTCATCCTTAAACCGGGCATTCTTAACCCGGGGACTCCTTGTAATGGTAAATCTGAGCTTTTTGATATGTGATCAGAAAGGTCAGCACTTCTGAGCACGCGCAGAATGCATTTCCTTCGCCCCTGAGAAATGAAATTATCACACATTTGGGATTGGGATCCAGGATTTCCAAGTTAGTTTTAAGGCAAAGCACTTCTTTTTAAGAAACTGAGTATGGAAACAAAGCAGCCAAGTAGGAATCAGATTTGAGAGCACCAAAAGATAAAGGAAAAAGTATTCCAAACCTTTTCCTAGGCAATACCATATTTCCCTGCTGCTTCGCCCCCCTTCTCTTTATAAGGATAAAGTGCACAGTTTTGTAACTAGCCTAGGAGTCAGCATATCACCCAAAGCAGAATCAAGATCCAAGCTAAGAAGGTGCTTTCGCTTCGGCCAGCACGCCCACTGAGGCACAGGCCCTCCTCCCCTCCGTGCCCATGTCTTGGGGCTGGAGGGGAGAAGGTGGCAGAACCCTGGCAGAACATCAGGTCGTGGGGGGTGGAGCGAGGGTAGGCTGAATCGGCCTCCACGTTGCCGCCTTTAAAGCGCCAGTAGCGAATATCCTTGAAGAAGTACGTGTGGCCTGCAAAGGAAATGGGGGGGAAAAAAGCTGAGAATAACTGTGACATTTCCTTTGTGACACGCACAATTGAATTTGGAAGAATGTATCTGAAGTGGACAACTTAGTTGCCTGTGATTATTAAGCGGCTCAGTTGCTTTGCTGTAGAAACACCCAGGGATTTCACTGTGAATGTTGGGTCATGTTAAACTACCTTGGTTATTTTTGAGACCGTTTTTGCTTCTTTTAACTCTTTTAATAGGTACCTATTTTAGTAGAAAGAGAGGAAGACACTTTTTCGGCTCAGAGAATGATTTAAAGACAAATGGAGTGAATTGAAGGTCCTGGAATGATAAATAATCCTAGGGGAGTTTGAAGGCATACTTCAAAAGTACTCTATATTTCATGTTAGTTCACCTGTTACACAAATGTCTTAACTACAGCAGGTGAACAGAAAGGATATTTGAATATAGAACAATTCCTCATATAACTGGCATTTTTAAGGCAAGCGATGGAAAGAAAGAATAGCTATAGGACCCTGTCTTGAAATGGGAACTGCAGTTCCATTTCTGAGCATCTTTTGCTGTTGAATAAGCTTGTTTTATCCTTAAAACAATTTCCTCAAGAAAACACTACAATTTCCCAGATGCAGAATTTTCTTCACTTGACTTGCTAAAAGGGCCTCAGCTTGGGGGTTGGCCCCCCCCTTGTGATTTTCTAGTTTATCATCCCTCTCTTCTTCTGTTGATAACTAGGTCTTTATTTAAATGTGGCCTGTTTCTTTTCTGTGAATTTATTTTCAGAGGTGAGCTGCGGCATCTTACAGTTATTCTTGGCAATGCTGGGAGGATTGTTGAGTCAGAGACTCACTACTTCGTACCAAATTCTGCACTCTGTAGTGCAGTGCATTGATATGTGGGAAGTGGACAGCAGATTTCTGCAACTGCGTGTCACTAATAATTAGTGGAAAAAACAGAAGTCTGGAACTGGAATGGCTTTAGGACAATGTTTCTCACCCTCAGCAACTTTAAGATGTGTGGACTTCAACTCCCAGAATTCTCCAGCCAGCATGGCTGGCTGGGGAATTCTGGGAGTTGAAGTCCACACATCTTAAAGTTGCTGAGGGTGAGAAATGCTGCTTTAGGTAGAACATACCATCATTCCAATGAGTAACGTCATCCAACTCAGAGGGGACTCCTTTCCAGAGGGTGACAGGTTTCGGATATCCTGGTTCCACATGACCCAGCTGATCATCATAACGCCAGTACAAGTCCTTTTCTAAGAGATACGTCTTACCATTGTGAGGCCAAACAAACACAGCACCAATTACAGTGCCAGGAGGGAGTCCCAGATCTGATGTGGGACGGGGATAACCTCGATTGACTCGAGTATCAGTAAAAACCCAGTAGTAGGGCCCTGCAAGGAGGAGGAAGCAAGAAAGAAATGACATGGAAGAGATGCGTATTACATTCCATAAAGGAATTCTAGAGAGAACACATACATTTTACCCACCTCTCCCATCTTTCACATTCAAACAGATGCTCCAAAATATCTATGTTGTCTAATTCATAGGCGTGGCATGGTGAATTAATGTATTATGGCTTCACCTGCTCAACTTCTTGCTCCCTTTCTCCTTCTGAGTTTGCCCAGAAGCTCTGCTGCAGCTTTTATAGCCAGAAAGCTATGCCAAAGCCTGTTCATAAGGAAACTGGATTTTTGTAACATCTCATGATACCCTCAGCATTCATTTTAATGTCTGTACTATGCCGTTCAATTTATATCAAAGAAGCTGCTTCTTCAGGCTTCATATCCAGATGGTGGATGTATGTGCAGCACACACCTAGCTGCTCCCAAGTGCATATGCATGACACGTATGTGGCACACTCTCCTGGAGCCATCACCTCCCCATTGCTGTACGTGAATGATTTATACACTCCTGGACTCTTACTGTTGCAATTGAAGGACCTCAACCTTTAAGATTTTCCTCTAAAACCCCAGATCTTAAGCTGATCTTTTCTATCTTAGCCTCATTTTGCATTAGTATAGACCAGTGTTTCTCAACCTTGGCAACCTGAAGATGTGTGGACTTCAATTCCCAGAATCTTCAATTCTGGGAGTTGAAGTCCACACTTCTTCAAGTTGCCAAGGTTGAGAAACAGTATAGATTCTCCTTCCAAATAAATTAGTTCTACCTCCCATTGCCACCCTGCCGCACTCACCAATGAAGAACACTATTTGGCTGTCGTTTGCACGTTCATACACAGCATCAATTGCCTTAAAATCCGGGGGGAGTCCATTCCAGAAGCGGAGGGTCTGTGCTGGCTCCAGAGAAACCAGATTCTGGGATGGCTGCATTCTCCAAAAATGTCTCGCTGCAAAAGATTATGTAGCCACATTCACTGAAACCAAAGTTGATTGGGGGGGGGGGGGGGGCAACTGCCAATTTCTTTTCGAATCTCCTAATATCCCTAAATAATAAAAAATTAAGAGCATACTGCCAGAAATCAGCAATGGCTCATTAGAGTTGCCATGTTGCCAGGATGCCAATGGAGAGAATGTGTGTAAGTAGCACAAGTAAATGATGTAATGGTCTGCTGCAGTTTGAAACACCAAAAGCCCCCAAATCTGGTCACCATGTTTTTTTGGTTTTACTTCAGTAAGAAATTGGATGCCCTGAAGCTGTGGTCATGCCCAGAGTCTTCATTCATTTCAGCACGTGGGCCAGATACAATCTACAATGCCAGCTGTAACAGGAATTTTCTCAGCATTGAATCTGAGTTCTTATGCATGGAAGGCAACTAGAGAATGGCTGTGACGTCAGCTGTGTCACATATTCAGATGGGCCATCAAACATGATTTATGTACCTCACTAGCTGGTTCACACATTAATCCCAAATCAAACAAACTGCATTAGGGCTCCACTCAAAGTATGAACCTTGTTCACTGCTTAGTGTAGAGGAAAGAGGGAATGGCCTTGAGGGACAGGAGGAAGAGCTGCTACCAAGGCAACAGTCAGATAAAAAGGGGCTAAGACTGGGCCAAGGAAGTAGTGTGTGTAAATGTCTCAGAGAAGCCTCTCCCTACGGAGGTAAAGGGTGGGGGGGGAAGGGCATTCAGAGTTGCGAAATTCTGTTACTGTAGCTTTACAATAAAAGTAGTACTGACCTACATGGCATGGGTTCCCTAGTCTGGTCTACCTTGAAGGGCTGACAGTCACTATTTCTCAGCCCCACCCACCGCACAGGGTAGGTGTTACAAAAAACTGGAGCAGCAGCACTAGTCGGGTCATCATGATCTTTGAGAGAAGAGGAGCCCCTTCAATTCTGGCTGACCCACTGGCCATTTCCATGGTGATTCCAAAGCAAGAAAGAAGCATTCGGAGATCCAGATGCATATTTTCGTGTCCTGGTCAGGTTCAGCTGTCAAAGAGATTCATTCGCTCGTCTTCCTGCTTCCCCAACCCAACGTACGAAAGCATCAGCTTTCCCAAAGCGTGCATTTGACCTGAACAGGCATCGGCTGGAGCAAAGTCCCCATCAGAGACAAAGATTAAGTCTGCCTCCTCTTTTTTCAGAGGCAAAGGAATGCAAGTTTGGTTTAATCTATCAGCATGTTCACATTAAGCACAGAAGTGAAGCATATCTGTGCTTGACTTACCTTTAAAGAAAAACACTTCGCCACGAATATTAGCAATAGCATCAAACCCGGCCATACAACGATCAGGTGCTGGCAAGTGAGGCCTGAAAAGAAGAGACAATTAATATGAGGACCGATTAATTCATCTGGGTTAGGTTGAGACCTCCAGCACAAGGTACGGCTAATGATTTTATAACCCATTTGCTAAACTAGGCTTTCCCCATTAACTCTGGATGTTTCTAAACTGATCCCCATAAGCATCATGACAAAGCTATTCTGTTCCCCTCATTAATGGATTTCTTTATGGTAGGAGGAAAAAAAATAGGGGAAATAGTGGGAAGATGCGGGGCAGTTACAAATGGAAGTCAACTGTGCTGCCTCCCATCCTAAATTCCATGAATGAGGCCTGGTGGTTCACAATAAAAGCCTTGTCTAGAATTGCCCTGTGCATCACTTCCTCCTCCTCCTCCTCCTCCTCTGCTTCCCATAATAGATGTGCATATAAGTGTTACTCTCCCTGGACTTTGCATGACAGCATTATAGTTACCCCTCCTATTCTTGATTTTTTTTTTTTTGGTCTTGCCCCTCTCTCCACACAAATCCCAATTTGGAAGAATTCAACAATCTGCTCCCAGCTGCACCAACATACATGGACAAGAGCCAAGGGCCACGTATGACCTCCAGGCTGCTGAGCTATGATGGAAGGTGACTCTTAGGGTTTGTGAAAGTAGCAAATAGTATGTCTGCGTGTAGGTGAATGAAGACTTAAATTTCTAAAAATGACTAGCACAACAATCTTATCTTTTGGCAGCTGATTCAAGTTTCCTCCATCACCAGCTGCCAAATGTCAGAGTCTTAACTCTGTTGTCTAGGGGGCTGCTCATCTGTTGGCTATGGTTTGAGAATAAAAGGTCGATCCTTCATTTTCTATCAGTCAAAAGGAAACACTGCTGTTGATTAAGGTTTTTTTCTTTCCCTGGGTGCCTGGCCATTCCCAGTTGGTTCTTCCAGGCTGCTATTTCAGTTGGCATTAGCACAGCCCTTTGAAGCTGAATCTAGATTGCAACCAGACGATCGCTAACTTATTGCACTTCTGCAGCCTTGATCAATATTGAATCGTGCTCTGGTTTGGCTCAGTGCCTGGTATTATATGGAAAAGGCTCTCGTTGCATCAAGCTTACAAGAGCCAGTGAGGGAAGGGAGAATTAGCGGGATCATCAACCAAACAGGAAAGAGACTCACTTGTCTCTGGGCCTGTCCGGCGGTAGGTCTGGTATTGGGGGCGCTGTGGGGACCGGCAGTGCTGGAATGTCTTCATCTGGATATGAACTGTGAGGCCGCCTACCTGCAATGCAGGAGAGAAATAATGAGGATGCTGCAGATCAAATGGACAAATAGCCAGTATGAGATATTTTCTGACATGAGAAAAAGAGAATGAATGTGTAGATGAGTGTTTCTTGACCTTGGCAAGATGCGTGGACTTCACCTCCCAGAATTCCCCAGCCAACCTGCATCTTAAAGTTGCCAAGGTTGGGAAACACCGGCGTAGATCAAAAGAGGAGAAAAAAATAAGAGCAACTTCCCCAAATTCACCCCTAATAGCTTGCTAGGTACAACATCCATGATCCCCAGTTATTGTAGTCATTGCTGGTTGCAGATCATGTGGGCTACGTGATTAGGTATGGTTAGAAAAGCATGAGAGGAAAGCAACAGAGAAATGGCTGTTGCTACAAGTAAAATAACATGTTATAAAAATTAAGTTTACAAGGAAAACAGAAAACACATAGGTACCCATTCCTAACCATGATAACACCACAATGATGAAATGGGTCATTCCCACTGAACAGAGACGGCTGCAGACTAGCTGATGAACCTCCATTGATGGTCCACAGGCCATGGTTTGAGAATCCCTGCCTGGAGGGAATCGTCATATTAGCTTGGTTTGTGATCATTGTGGGTGTTTTTCTTGACATGACTGGGATTATGTGGTTCAACTTTCAATTGCCCTTGGCTGCCATTGTGTTATTGTGTCATTGCTGTTTATTGTTATTATTCATTATTTTTGTTCTGGTTTTAATCCTCTGACTGCCACCCAGAGTTGCAATTATGAGATGGGCAGCTATATAAATCAATATAACAAATTGTAGGTAAATCTTTAAAGAGAATCTTTTTAATAGCTAAAGTTTAGCCTAAATTTATGTGTATGTTGCAGCTATTTGGGGAACAGCAGAGATATTTGTTTGGAATCAGTTGAAGCCAAGTTTCTAAGATGTAGTTTTTTTTTCAGTTCCAACATATGCTGGTAATATTCTTTTATGGCTTAGAACTGACACCTGAATTCAAATTCAGGAACAGACTTTTTTCCTGAACTTTTGGATCAGATTTTTTGATCCAATGCTAATGGTTTGATCTCCTGCTTAATTAATGACCCTTTAATCAGCCAATGTAAATTGATTTTCTGTATTTCTCTCTTCAGCTATGAGTTGATATGAGTTTGGACATGATTATCAGCATCCAGTAAACATTGCTGAAAAGTGAAATATAACTATAATAATTCCTATTTAGCAAACAAAAGAGCTATCTTCTCTTTCTGTAATGAGATAGGTACAAGTTACCTGAGTTAAATCACCATTTACAAGTACAGAAGTTTCTTATCAACTAGATTGCGTGCATTAACTACAGTAGAGAATGATTTACACCCTTATACAAAAACTTTCAGGGAAAGCGTCTAGTTTTTATGTAGTATTTTTACTCCAAGGAGTAAATATATTTACTCCAAAAAGTAAATATAGCAAGGTATCTAACAATGGCTGTGCACTATAGACTAAAGATGATGTGATTTAGCTTTTAATTTTCCCCTTCAGCTTTTTAATGAAGGGTCGAATATTTTGTTGTTGTTTAGTCGTTAAGTCGTGTCCGACTCTTCGTGACCCCATGAACCATATTGCGCCAGGCCTTCCTGTCCTTCACTGCCTCCCTGAGTTTGCTCAGTTTCATGCTCATTGCTTCAGTGATGCTATCTAACCATCTTATCCTCTGCCGTCCTCTTCTTCTTTTGCCTTCAATCTTTCCCAGCATCAGGGTCTTCTCCAAAGAGATCTCTCTTCGCATTAGGTGACCAAAGTATCTGAGCTTGAGCTTCATTATCGATCCTTCCAATGAGCAATCAGGATTGATTTCCTTTAAGATTGACTGGTTTGACCTCCTAGCAGTCCAGGGGACTCTCAAGAGTCTTCTCCAGCACCACAGTTCAAAGGCATCAATTCTTCGGCGCTCAGCCTTCTTTATGGTCCAGCTCTCACAGCCATACATTACTACTGGAAAAACCATAGCTTTGACTATGCGGATCTTTGTCGGCAAGGTGACGTCTCTGCTTTTTAATATGCTATCTAGGCTTGCCATAGCTTTCCTCCCAAGGAGCAAGCGTCTTTTAATTTCATGGCTGCAGTCTCCGTCTGCGGTGATCTTGGAGCCCAAATAAATGAAGTCTGTTACTGCTTCCATTTCTACCCCTTCTATTTGCCAGGAATTGATGGGTCCAGATGCCATGATCTTAGTTTTTTTAATGTTGAGTTTCAAGCCAGCTTTTGCACTCTCCTCTTTCACCCTCATCAAGAGGCTCTTTAGTTCTTCTTCACTTTCTGCCATTAGGGTGGTATCGTCCGCATATCTGAGGTTGTTGATGATTCTCCCTGCAATCTTAATTCCGGCTTGTGATTCTTCCAGCCTGGCATTTCTCATGATGTACTCTGCATATAGGTTAAATAAGCAGGGTGACAGTATACAGCCTTGTCGTACACCTTTCCCTATTTTGAACCAATTGGTTGTTCCATGACCGGTTCTAACTGTTGCTTCTTGTCCCGCATACAGATTTCTCAGGAGACAGGTAAGGTGGTCTGGTACCCCCATCTCTTTAAGAATTTGCCACAGTTTGTTGTGATCGACACAATCAAAGGCTTTTGCATAGTCAATGAAGCAGAAGTAGATATTTTTCTGGAACTCTCATGCTTTCTCCATGATCCAGCGAATGTTGGCGATTTGATCTCTAGTTCCTCTGCCTCTTCAAAACCCAGCTTGTACATCCGGTAGTTCTCGGTTCATGTATTGCTGAAGCCTAGCTTGTAGGACGAATATTTTGATTGTATCCTTATTCTCTCAGAGTTGATATCTGTAATTCTACATTATTTTTCTAGCCTTGTTCTAGTTATATATTTATTCTACAGATTGTACTCATTTTGGGTAGAAGTCAAAATATTATATACAGCCCTTTTAAAAAGTATTATTAATACTTGATGAAGAAAGAAGGGAAGAAACCTATGTGTCAGGAAGGAGAAGAAATGTCAGTCAAGGTGGAAAGAAAGAGGATGGCATGAAAGAATTGCTTTCTTGGTAAGAGCAAAGCCTCTCACCATAGATTTGCTGAATTCCCATGACGTCATCTAGGGAAAGTTGGTACAGGTGGGGCAAACCAACAGGGCCTTGGTAATATGGCATCATGATGGACTCCTTAACAGAAGAGTGAGCCAGTCCCAACGCATGGCCAAACTCATGCACTGCTACAGCAAAGAGATCTGTGCCATGACCTGAAATCAGGAGAAAAAGAACATTTTACTCAAGGTTTGAGTTTCTTTGGACAATTTTTTACAAGATACTGAAGTCTCATAGTGTGGTGTGTATAATTCTGAAGATACCTGGTGATTCATTCTGTGGGTCATAAATCCATGTCTCTTCATTATCAAAATGGGTATCGCCAGAAATGGGATATTCACCCGGGAAGAAGGCATGGGCCAGGGTGCCTCCAGGCCCATCAAAAGGGTATGTGTCATCATGATAAGAGGCTGCAAAATCCACTAAGATGTCTGCTTGTTCAGAAGGCATTTCTTTGAAGGTCAAGGCTGAAGAATTGCTCCAGGCTTGAAAAGCATAGAAGATAAGATTTCGGACATGATCACCAGACAGTTGTGAGGAACGAGGGAACGAACGGATGCTAGAGTGGGGGAAAAAGAACATAAGTAAAGAATAGTGTAAGGCCAGATGAGTCTTGCTGGATTAGATTATACCAAAGTCATATGTAGTTCAGTATCTTGTTTTGCAAGATGATCAACAAAAAACTTACTGGAAGCCCACAAACAGGATGTGTAGGCAATATCCTTTTACACTTTTGCTATCCAGCTTGTGGTATTCAAAGTCATGATAAGAGTCATAATAAGGAACAGAAGAGCAATTACTGACAGGGTTGTGGCAAAGTGAATAAAAGTACAGGAACAATAAAGACCCAAGAAAGAGATGGAACAGAGGCAGTAAGTTATAGTAGACCTTCTCCAACCTGGTGCAACCACCTGTGGACAGACTAACTCACTCAGTTGGTCAATTAATAAGTTATGCAATGAGAAGTAGATAGTAGACAGAAGGAGAAAGTAGACAGAAGGAGAAGATGAGCAGGGAAGAAATTAATAATACAGCCATACACTGAAAATATATTTCTCCAATTTAGAGGATGTGCTGAATTATAATTCCTGTGATAGCTGGATGTCATGGTCTGAGATATTGGAATATAAACCACAGGAGGACACAAACCTCAGTAAATAAGATACAGCTTAACTCTGCACTCCCAGGCCTACTCTTTCAATGGAGATGCGATCATCAGACTTACTGCCACGTCAAGTCTGTCTTTTTCCAGACGTTGTCACTGAGAGCGTAACGTCTCTTCCTACGCATCAACTCAGAGGTGCCAATGAAATCAGGGAGCGAGCAACGAGGCCTGTTCATCATTTCCAAAGTCTTTTGATCTGCAAAAGAGACAGGAACATGGAACCAAAGCTTTATTTTCCACGTTTTATTTTTAATTCAAGTCCCCTTTCTCTGCTCTGACCCGGAAACAGGAATTATAGCTACTGGATGTGAGAATATTTTAATGACATCTCTTGGACTCTAGTAACGGTATCTCTAATCCTAAACCAGTGCAGGTAGGTGGTGGTAGTTCAAGGTCATGCCACAAATGTTGGTTTTAGTGGATGGTATCACAACCCACCTCAAGTTTGGAGTTATTGGAGAACATCCCAAACCATGAATAGGGACATCATTCAGAAAACAAGCACAAGTGTAAGAGAAGCCGGGGAACATGGATCAGGAGAGGAACGCCTTGGAGGCTCCACTTATCCCAATTCACTGGCAGCACAATCATGCAGATTTTCTGGAGGAGGAGGGTGGTTTCTGTAGCATGATATGACTCCATCATAACGCACCTAGGGTTACCAGATATCTGAACAGGCAAAGGAGGACACGGACAATTGAAAAGGAGGACAAATGAAGGGGGAAAGAGGACATGCTGTTTCATTTTCTTGGCATCTGCAACAAAAACTACAGTGAAAAACTGCAAAAAAAAAAAAAATTAAAAAGTGCTTAGGCCTACATGAATATGAAATTACTTTTTCCAGCCTCAGAACGACTGGTTTTTCACTCGCAGTATTTTTCCAACAAATCTTTACTTTCAAGAACATGCGCTAGTGATCATATAGAATCAACAATGACGCTTTTCAAATTTCACCCTAAAAATGTATGACACGTCATGTGATCTACAGATTACCGCGGTCACAGATTTGAAGGGCAGGATTGAAGCCAATTGCTGGAATCATGAAATAAATGAAATGTAAGCTGTTGAGTCTGTTGACAGACAAGGGAAAGAAAGGAGCAGACAATTTGCAAGGTCACAACACATGAACATTTGAATGACTACGGCTGTGAAAACAGCCCAAAATTTAAAAAAAACCCCGATACTCAAAAAGCCAGCCAATGCCTGTTAGATGGAGGACATGAGGACAAAAAAGCAACATGTCCTCCTTTTTGGGGACATCTGCTAACCCTACATTCACCCCGGCTTCCTTCGGTGAACAGAGACACCTACCCAGTTTCCCGGTCACAGGCAGCCCTGCAAACCTTTGCATCGTTCTGACAGCCACGGAGAATTCTTCCTGGGTCTGAAGACGCGCTGCTCTGGGGTCTGGCTGGGGAAGGTAGCCGTAGCGGATCAACCATTCCTGTGAGGACACAGTTAGCACCGCGAATCAGTCAGCAGACAGGCCGCGATGGCAGGATTGTGCCTTTCTCGGGCAGAGCCCCTCTCCTTTTGTTAGAAAGAGTTTTCCCTCCCTTGCCACGGAGACACAGCTACGGGGAATGTTTGCTTGCTTGAACCCACAATGGGGCAGCTCTACAAAGAACAAGGCGATGTGATTGGTTCATGCATTACACCAAGCCACGATTTGCTTCCTAGTGGCTTATTGAATAAAACACAATCACCCAGGTTCACCCAATAGGCTAAGTGATAACGAAACAAACCATACCGGCTAGGTTCGTACAACGCTGCAAGCCGTGACACAGTTTGTTTTGGGGGGCTTTACATGGGGTGTGAACCCTGCCCCTGTGGTCTGAAAATCCTGCTTATGGATTAGTATGTTGTGTGAACCCAGTCAATTGTAAGACCTAATTATTCAGATCATGATTTAGCATGTTATGTGTACATAGCTATTATATCCTCCCACCATACAGGTAGTCCTCGTTTAGTGAACACAATTGGAAGTGGCAAATCAGTCGTTAAGTGAAGTGGCTGCTAAGTGAAACTGTGACTGTGCTTACGATCTTACTTTAGCTTTCCTTCACTTTACAGACCTGCAAAGGTCGTAAATGCAAGGATTGGTTGCAAAGTTACTTTTTCATCACCGTCGTAACTGTGAACAGTTGCTGCATGGGGAACCTAGGTTCTGTGTTAGATAGGTAATTTCATTATATTGAGCTCCTTCAAGGAAGAATGGTATAAAAATAATTACCACACTATAGTATGTTACTATATTATTACTACTATATTACTATGTTACTACAGGTAGTCCCCGGGTTAAGAATGCCCTGTTTAAGGATGACCCATAGTTAAGAACAGAGCCTATTGTAGCAAAATTCGAGTAACTACACAATGGTTCGAGTTCATTACACAATGCTACTTATACAGTATTATACAATATTGTTCTGGCTTACATACAAATTCGACTTAAGGACGGACCTTGGGAGCAGAACTCATTTTTAAACTGGGGACTGACTACCTGTAGTATTCTTACTACTATACTAGTAGTAATAATTACTAGTCTATTACTTGCTAGCTAGCTGGGTAACAAATAACAGGTCACTCTTCTCCAGCTGGGCGGGGTCTTGATGCCCTGGGGCTGCAATTCCCAGAGTTCCCGGCTCATGTCCTGGCTAGGCATTCTGGGAGTTGCAGTCCCAACCTATGTGAAGCATGCTCAGTTGAGGCAAGCTACTCTAGGGTAACTCAAGAGGAGCGAGGAAATCCCCCAAAGAGCGCCCTGCTCTCCACTTCTGCTACTTCTTTCCATTTGCACTCGGATTCCCTTTTGCGACCGTGTAGGGCAGCAATTTTGCTCCCCAGTTGCGTGCCATGAGAGGATTCATCATCGCTTCTCCTTCCATTTCTCTAGATTAGAGCAATGGTTCCTTCTTCCTTACGGGGAAAGGAGAACTAGGATGCAGAACCACCCAGGGGAAGCTTCAAAACGGCCAGCCTTTTTTGCTCTGCTGGCTCCTGCTGCTGCCTTCAGCTGTCCAAAGAAACCCAAAACAAGCTGTTCCCTGAAGCCTCTTTGCAGGATTAGGGAACACAAAGGGAGCAGGAACATGGAAACCTCCCATAAGTATTCTGTAAGACAGTGTTTCTCAACCTCAGCCACTTTAAGATGTGTGAACTTCAACTCCCAGAATTCCCCATGCTGGCTGGGGAATTCTGGGAGTTGAAGTCCATGCATCTTAAAGTGGCCGAGTTTGAAAAACACTGCTTTAGATACAGGCAGTGATCCCAGATATACCTAAAAAGGACAACTAGCTGGTGGTCGGAAAGAATATCTGCCTGCAACTCCCTCTCGGGCCAGCAGACAGCACTCTAGGAAGTGCGGGGCGGGGGGGCTCTGAACATCTTTTGAGCTGGAGGGCTTGTCAGAGTGAGTTTAATACATTCCCAATTCACCACAGCCCTCTGGCATGCTGAAAACCTCCTTTGTTTGACTCCATGGAGGCTTCTGCGGAATCCGAGAGCCGCCCCCTGGTTTCTCGAGACCCCGGTGACCTCCCTACAACCACCCCTTTGCATCAGTTTCCAGGATGGGTCAATTTTCCCCTTATATATCTTATCTAATGATGTCTACATTCAGGCACACAACCCCTGCTGTTTCCAGCTGGTTGGGTCAGCTATCATTTTTTAAAAGAAAAGTCAAGCTGCTGGTTGAAATAGCTTTCCACCGGAAGGAAATACAAAAATGCAGCTGCAAGAATCAGGAGAGGTAGTCCAAGCCAGGATCCACTGGATTCCCTCCAAAGATATTAATTTTTAGAGAGGAGTCCTCCCTCCCAAAAAAGAGAGGGAAGCATAGAAAATCAGGCACAGGACAGAGAGGCTGAGATTTTAGGAGTGGTAGGTGAGAGAGGGTTTCTATTAGTTTCCATCACGGTTGCAAAAAACTAACTTGAAAGTGTATTATTAATCTTTCATAGAAGGCACTTTTAAAAACACACTTGCAGTATCTATTGCTCTTGTCCTCAAAATAGCCTTGAAAGCTCGGCTGGCCTTTTTTCTGTTCCGCAAAGAGGAGGCCGTGGCAGAACAGAAGCACTCTCTTAAAGTATATAAAACAGGATTACAAGCAAGTATTTACCCGCTCTATAATGTCTCCTCCCAACTTGTATTCAGGGGTTGACAGTGCCTGAACTATTCCAAGCTGCACCTTTCAGGAAGTTGTTTTTTCAAAAGCGAATTCTGCAAATTCCTAAGTATTATTTGAGGAAATAAAAACTTTCCTGACTAGAAATTTGCTTGGTTGCCCCAAAGGAGGACTCTTTATCCCTGGTCTACCCACACGATTCCATTCCTGGTAAATTAGGTACACAACAAAATTGATAGCACTTCTACAGAGAATTGCTTGTCAAGCAAGTGAGCCAAATTATACATTAAGAGAAATGGCAATTAACTCAGCCTGAAGCTAGTTCAGTTTGGATGAAGAGAAGGGAGTTCCAGTCTATCGATTCTGTGGATCAGTGGGTATATTTCCACAAGGTGTTCAAGCGCTCTTCTCTAGAGCAGTGTTTCTCAACCTCGGCAACTTTAAGATGTGTGGACTTCAACTCCCAGAATTCCCCAGCCAGCATGGCTGGCTGGGGAATTCTGGGAGTTGAAGTCCACACATCTTAAAGTTGCCGAGGTTGAGAAACATTGCTCTAGAGTGTCACTTTGCTAACCCATCCCAAGTTTTCCAAGAAGAAATCCAGGGGGAACCTTGCAGTCAGCTAATATCATCCTTCTACAGCCGTGACAGCCTGAATAGTTCATAGGATAGAAAAGCTTCCAATTTTCAACATATGCACTAGCTTACTTTAGTTCTCCAAAACAACTGAGGATGAAATATTAAAAGATACTAAAACAGCAATAAAACGTTGGATTTCTGAGCTGCAGTCCAATAAAGGTGTTAGAAAAAATGCTGAGCCAAAATGAAACAAAGCACGTGGTGGCTTAGCGTCTTGTACCTACCCAGTGTTTCCAAGCAATGGCAAATGCATTTAAGCATAATGCACGCTTTCTAACATTTCTGGACAACCCCTTTTATCTTTAGTAGTTGCTCAGCAAGCCACCATTTCGAGAACGACTGTTCCCCATGACCAAAATTAGCGGCGGGTTTTGCCCTGCTCAGAACTGTGAAAGGTCATCAGGATTTTAAAAAATGGCAATTTTCACCATGCAAAGGGTCTGTACAAATAATTTCACAGCTTCCCAAAGGAATCAGGTCTGAGAACCTAACAGCCATCTGCCTCCCAGTGGCCAAAGCCTGAAAGCCAGCACTCAAGCCCAAACTCAAGGATGGGCTTACAATGATCTGGGAGCTTACACAGCATTTTAAAAGCCATGGTTCATTTAATCATAAATTCTTGAATAAATCACAGCTGATTCATGCAAGATGCTAAGCCAGAATCAAACCAATCCTATTAAGGCTTCGTGTGAGCGGTGAACTGTCTGTAAGTCACCTTTGCAGATCTGGAAGAGAAACACTCTGCAAATGCTCTAGGGTGGGAGGCATTTCCAAACCCTGGCAATATTGAAAAACTGGATCCAAACAATGGTGGATCTCTTTGTAATCTTCTGGGCAACGAGAAGGAGGATCAAAAAGATCTGCAGGTCTGGTAACATATCACTGTACTAAGGGCCACCAATTTCCCATCATTTATCACTGAACTACAGGGGAGAGAAAGAGGAAGGAAACTGGTGTTAGGGATCAATGATTTTCTGGCTGCAGGCAGTTTGTAACTTGATACCCCAAGGAGATGAGTCAATTTTATCTTTCTTGGCGAGGAACACAGTGCTACAGAAGACATACACACACACTACAAATCTAGGAATCCCATTTATTATAACCCACCAGGTGAGTTCTATTTATCTTTCAAGCTTTGTCTTTCCCACCTCTCCTAAATGCATGCGCCAATTTCTTCCCCCAACATCATGATTTGCCCCATCCCGACAATAGCCCCCTAAAATCCAATATTCCCCCCCCCAATATAATTGTTCCCCTTCCTTCACATTGTCTTTTCTTTTCCTGGGGGAGGAATGGGGAGAGACTATTCCCAGCCACCCAACCATTTATCCTCTCTGCACCCTTCCCCATTTTTCCTGCTTTCTTGAGGACTGAGGTATCCTGGACTCACCAGCCCCTTGCCCATCTCACGGGCTTTAGACGGTGCTGCCTTGATCCGCGGGAAGTCCCAGAGCGATGCCAGGAAAAGCAGCAACAGAAGCATGTTGGCAGTGATGTCTCCGGGCACAGCAGAGGTCCTATTTAGTCTCTCGTCCCCCCCCCTTATCTCCCCTCCCCTCCTTCCTGTCTCACTTCTCTCTCCGCCCCTGCTGGTCAAATTAAGTTGGGGGGGAAGAAAGATGGGAAGTAGAACCCCTCGGATTTTCTAGTCGAGGAGAGAGAGATGAAGTGGAAAAAGCAAATGCTGATGGAGATACAGGACTCCAGAGTTCTTGTAAGGTGAGTAGAAGCTGGTTGGTATATTAACTGCCTGTTTATAGGACAGAATTCAGCAGATGAACCTTACGTGTGTGCAACCTGCTGAATTTCTGCCTGTCAGAAAGCTGGAAAGGTGGAGAGAGGGAGACTTCCTAAGGTCTAAAATCAGGAGGGTTGCACCTTTTCAGACTAACAAATACTATTAAAAGGCAGATGCATTTTCATAAAATTTGCTAATCTGACAAGGTGTTACCAGACTGCTCTGAATTTTTGGCTGCTGTAGATTCACACCGTTCTCCTACAGGACTTACTAAAGCCTAAAATCTCAGCTAGGCTTGTTAAGGAGTCCTTCTTGGTCATCGGTCTTAATACTGAGTCAAAAGAAACACGGGATGTGAAACAGAAGCCGGGCAGCAAGAATGCCTGTTCTTACTTCTGCAACCTTGGGGAGGGAGGGAGGAAGAAAGCTGTTAACCTTAAACCGATGGAGTCTGATCAGTCAGTCTACAATATCCTAATCTCCTCCCCCCTCACTGCCCCCCCCAATCCCTGTCTTAGCTCACACATTGCACTAAGCATCAAAAAGCTTTTGATAAGGTTCAAACTAAGTTTTTGGAGCGTGTTCTCAAAATATGTGGATTCCCGTCACCTTTTAGAGCAGGGTTTCTCAACCTTGGCAACATTAAGACATGTGGACTTCAATTTCCACACATTTTATTGGGCTTCTCAAATAATGTTTTACACAGGATGGATATCAGATTTTTGTGTGTGTTGGTATAAGAAAGTTAAGATCTGCCTGACTCAGATGATTTGGATTGCTTCCTTTTTGGTTTCAAATCATTATCTATGCTAGAACAGCCCTTAGTTGAAATGTGATCCTGAATCAGACTATAAAAATATGGAATTTCACTTTTTTATGGAGAATTCTGCCTCTGCCTCTATCACGACTGGAGTTTTTCAAAGGAAATTATGTAAGTAGAAAGCAATCAGCGCTCCGGGTATTAAAGAGTAGATTCAAGAAATGTGCTCCCTACCAATTATTGAAAGTGAGAAGATGGAGCAAAATGTTTCCTAATGGTCTAGATTTAATAATACATTAAAGACTTCGGCTAGTTCTATATTAATATTATATGGATCTCTTACCCCCCCTCCCTTTTCTGAGTTTCAGTTCATTTTAATCACTATTATGTACGTATTTTACTTTCCTCTGATTGCACTATCTGTGTTGTATTGTTTTTGCCTTTCTTTGTAAAATTTCACTATAATAAAAATCACTTTTAAAAATGCTAAGCCTTAATATTTGGGATTTGGCTTCAGGTGTTATGTCCAACCAACCATAGATTTTTTTTATTTTTTTTTACTTTGCGGCCCATTTGACTTTGCTTCCCTTTTGCACGGGGGAGGAGGGTGGGGGGATGCATCAACACAGCTCCTGTTTGCCCACATTCCCTTGGACCTCCCTGTTTAATTTCCGGCTTCACACCTGGCTACCTCCTGATGAAGGGAGAGGAGAAGGGTGAGAGACGAAGGCCAGATCCCACAGGATGGAAGCTGGATGGGGTGAAGGCGTCAGGAGATGAAGACTGGAGGGTTAACCTGCAGGAAAGGCAGATTCATTCCTATCCCATTTTTTTAATGATTCATCCCCCCCCCATTTTTTTTAAAAGCCTTTCAGTCACAGAATGATTTAATGCTAAGCCATAGCCTAACCATAGCTTATTGAAGAAACCCCATGCTAAACCATTAGCTGCCATAATTGGATTCCCCAAACAGAACCATTGCAGTTGTAGAATCACAAAGCTGACTACCACATCCTGTGAAAAGGAAGCCACCCTCCCTTTGGGTACTGAATTCTCCCCTTGAACTGTTCTTTCTGGAAGGAATTGATTCCTAACCTTCACATGGAATTGGTCTTCCTATAACTTAAGACCTTTGTGTCTCACTCTGGGAGATAAAGAAAATCAGAATCAAGCAAACCATATGGCCATGTGTGTGATGTGCCTGTGGTGTATATTTACAACTTCCTTCTACAAAGGGAGATAGAGTTGAGTCAGTATCTGGGGAAAAAAGATCTTAAAAAAAAAAAATTCCCACCATCAGAGAGGATTATACGTTAGTGGGACAGGGTGTCTTATGGAAGCAATCCTTCCCAAAATCAACTGCCTTGCAGAGAGAAAGAGATCCCTATATAAATGGGTATCGGGCATCTCTCAGATTTTCACTTGCACATTAACTATTTGATAACACAGAAGAGGATTGCAGCGATAGAAAATAATTGCAATGCAAATGCTAAGCCTTTGCTTTGGCTTTTCCTGGAACACATTTTCGGTTGTGGTCAGTGTGGGATTGAATATGCATTGAAAGACCTCTGCATAGATCCAAGATAAATTAGCTTTTCATAAGTCACTGCTCTATCCTTTTCTGGCAGCGCTATGGATGAGGTATTCAACTGCTTAGTTCTTGCACCTGTGTGAAAGATTGGAAATTAGACATAAAACAAAAAGGGACTTAGGCTAAAAGCAGCAAAAATGGGGAGGGGGGGTTGGCTGGGTCAGTAGTAAAAGGAAGGGATAAGCCTGCTGTTTGGAAAAGATGGTGGGATAGTAACAGAGGACAGGGAGATAGTAGCAACTCCTACTTTGCTCCTATCCTTCTCCCAAAGAGAAGGTGGGTTCAGATCGATCTAAGCCAGTGTTTCTCAACCTTGGCAATTTAAAGGTGTGTGGACTTCAACTCCCAAAGGCTGGCTGGCTGGCTGGCTGGGGAATTCTGGGAGTTGAAGTCCACACACCTTCAAGTTGCCAAGATTGAGAAACACTCATCAAAGCAAATAGCTGGTGCAATGAAGAGTAGCAACCTAAGCTAAGTAAAGAGATAGTAGGAATTATCTGGCTACTTAGGATCTCCAGGACCAGAGCATTGCACTGAAGAGTCTTGCAGACACCATCTTGCAGCTGCATTCTGTGATCTTTGAAAAATCATGGACAGATGTAGTTTGAGAACAAAAAAAAGGCCAAAAAACAAAACCCCAACCTCAAGAAAAATATAGCAATTATAGAACAGTCAACTTGATGTCCATGTCAGGCCAATCTTTGGAACCAATTATTAAGCGGTTGATTTGCGGGCATGTATCAAGTTCATATCACGCCAATTCAATCTGATCTTATTTTTTGACAAAATGTTGCCCACAGGAATGTGGTAGAAATAGTGTACTGTACTTTGATTTCAGCAAAGCATTTGACAAAGTCTCCCGTGGGATTGTAGTAAAAATAATGGGAAAATGGGGGAGCTGGATTTTGCTACCATTTGCTGGTTGAACAATCATACCCAATGAATATATGTCAGTGGCTTCGTGTCAGACTAGAAGAAAATGCGGTGTGGTGCACCACATGCTCCAGACTAAGCTTTGTGGTATTCACATATTTATAAATGACCTGAGTGAGGGATTAGAAAATAGATTCTCTCATTTGTGGGCAACAGAAAAGATAGGTAAGGTTTGCATAGAATCCCCTTAAACAATGTATTAGGATTCCAGAGGATCTCGACAAGGTGGAACAATAGGCAGAAGCCAACAAGGTACATTAAATGTCAAATACAAAGTCCTGGATCCTGGATTGCAGCAAATATAAAAAATATCTGGATGTCTTGCTGGATTATACACTGAACATGAGCCAATGGTATGATGTAACTGCAAAGAAAGCAAATGCAATCCTAGGCTGCATCAACAGCCTCACTGGGCCAAGTTCAAGAGTAGTTTTGGTTCCTCTCTATTCTGTGTTTGTCAGACCACACCTGGAATACTGCATCCAGTTCTGGCACCACATTTGGGAAAGACGTCGTCAACCTGGAACGTGTAAAGAGGAGAGCAGTCAAGATGATAATGGCCTGGAAAGAAAAGAAGGAATAGTTGGAGGCATTGGGTCTGTTTTGCCCTGAGAGAAGACTGGTGGGAGACATGATAACTGTCTTCATGTAGGAAATGGGGCAGAACTGTTCAGAGTTCTTCCAAATGAGAGGACAAGTAATAACAGGTTCAAATTAGGAAAAAAAAAAGTATTTGATTGGACATCAGGAAAGGTTTTTTAATACGGTAGCAGGAGCTGTTCAGACTGCTTTGGGAGGTGGTAGAATCTATGCTGAGGGTGTTGATGATGGATGGCCATTTGTCACAGAGGCTGTAGGAGGAGATTCCTCCACTGGGGCATCTTCTCTATTACCTTATTTAAGACATTATTCTTCCCCTCCGGTTCCTAGAACACTAGGTGAAACCCCACTCCAGAAGTCTATTGATAGTACAGCTCCAGTGACTGAGACCTTCTCCCAGTTGCCTTGATCCTCTGAGTTATGTATCTTCTGAGTTATCCTCTGAGTCCTCCTCCTCCACAGGGGCCCCTCTTTTCTTTGTAGTGGCCTCTTCCTTCCCCTGATCTTTTTGGAGACATCCTTCTGCCATATCCAGAAACACCTTGCTTTCCCTGATAAGTCATCGGGTGGTCTGACATGCTTCTTCTTCTGCCTTCAAGGCAACGTTGACTTCTGAGCAACTGCCTGGACTAGTCCCTGCAAGTTTTCTTGGCAAGATTTCAGAAATGGTTTGCCCTTGCCTCCTCCTTCCTAGGGCTGAGAGAGAGGGACTGGCCCAAAGTCACCCAGTTGGCTTCGTGCCTACGGCGGGACTAGAACTCACGGCCTCCTGGCACCTTAACCCCTACACCAAACTGATTGTTGACACACTTCTAGCCACTCCATTTTCTCCTCCAGTAACCCATGAAGTTTGCACTTGGTCCATATGTAGCTGCTCCTCAGGCAGGAACACAAATATGGTACATACCTTGCAGGTCAACACAGCTTGTCCCTATCTATTAATTTCTCAAAGTTTGTGCAATCCAAATAGCTCCTCCCTTCATACCGTCCCTTGTCTAAATTCTCCTGGAACAAAAGGAAAGGAAAAAAAGGTTTCTATTGGTCTCTCCCTGGTTCACAGGTCTGCCTAAACTTTGTCTCAAATTTTGGCCCAGGTGTGCTAACCTCAGCAACTGGTCCTTCCTATGTATAGATCAGGCCCAATCAGCTGCCACCAATCAGATGTTTTACTTGCTGAATTTGCAGAGGATTGATTGATTGATTGATTGATTGATTGATGTGCCATCAAGTCATTTTCGACTCCTAGCGACCACATAGATAGATCTTCTCCATGATGATCTCTCCCTAACCTGATCTTTCAAGTCTCCCAATGGTGCACGCATCGCCACTGTCACTGAATCCATCCCTCTTGCTGCTGGTCCTCTTCTTCTCTTTCCTTCCACCTTTCCCAGCATTAGAGCCTTCTCTGGAGAGCTGGGTCTTCATATAACATGTCCAAAGTAGGACAGTTTAAGCTTGCTTATTTGAACCATAACTACCTCATAGCTAGTTTCACACTCAAATGTGGTTTGCTGGTTTGTGGCATTGTAGGAGCTGAACATTGCCAAGGTATGCTGATCCTTCCCTTCCCCTTTTGCTTGGTTCGCACAGGATGTTAAGTCAACTACCTTCTGGCCATTCCGGCTTATTAAGATGCAATAGCTGCATTATGTTGTTGGATTGACAATGGTGTCTTGCTATGGCTACGATGTAATTCATAGTCACAAAGCCTTGTGGCAACTTAGCGACATTCCCGCTTCCACTTAATCATGGCATGGGCATGTCTCAGCAACCTTTTTTTCGGCTGTTGATGCTGTTCACATCTTCTCTCAACCAAGATCAGAGGCAGCAAAAAGCCATTGTTTCAGTGCAGTAGTAAATTCCACTTTCAAAGTTGCAGGTTCTCCCTTAAGCAGCCAACCAGCTGCAGCGGATTCGCCACCGCTAGAGACCGACAGTCTTCACCAACCATTCTCTTGGCGTTGCAGTCAGGTGACCCCAAGGAGGTGGGATCAGCCTGGCACCTATTGGCCACCTTAGGCTGATGTGGGCACAGCCCCTCCCCTCAGGCCCCGTCCTCTGGGCCATTCTGGGTGGGGCAGAGGGAGAGTCGGGTTTTCTTAAGCCAAGCTCTCTCCTTGGATCCTCCTGAACTCTAAGCTGATCCTGGGCTTGGAGCAGGGCTGTCAAAAAAGTCAAGATGGCAGCTGCAACTCTGTGATGAAAGTAAAGCCCCACCCCTTTCATTACTGTGTGATGAAAGCCTTACCCAACATAGGTAAAAAAGGGGTGGAGCTGTCCTCACAGGGTTGCAACTGCCATCTTGACTTTTCTGACCTCCCCCCAAGGGTTCTCTCTTGGCTGCTTCTGTCACCAGTATTTGAACACTGTTTAGTGCAAGTCCATTAAACCCATGGGAGGCAACGCCCCGTCCTCTGCCCGTTTGCTGTGGTTGTGGCCTATCAGCTATTCAGACCAGGTCTCTGAGCCAAAGGTTGGCTTCAATACCTGGCAGTGGGGGTATCCACGGGGGGGGGAGTGTCAAAGAAATCAAGATGGCAGCTGTGACCATGTGACCAAAGCCCTGCTCCTTTTCAAGTGCATGTAAACAGGGACAGGGCTTCAGTTGCATGGTCATGGGCACCATCCTGACTTTTTTGACCCTCTGGGGGACATCCCTACCTGGCTAGCAAAGATTCTCCGCTTCCCTTTTGCCAGCTGCCTCTCCCAGCTTGGACAGCTGATCCTCAGGTCTGGAAAGGTGGCAAGCGAAGGGGGAGGGGGTTGTTCTGACAGATGGTTAAACTTGCAGGTCTAGCCATCTGCCAAAGCCATCTCTGATTACAGCAATAGTGCAACCGGTGGATGGTTTTCCCACCAGCTGGTGAGGTGGGGGCGGGGGGCAGCCTCACCTGCATGGGAAGTGAGGACATGAGCCAAAATGGAGGGTCTTTCAACAGGGCCGGCAAAATCCATACTGGGGTAGTGCAGATGGGAGAAGAGCGTTTAAGGGAAGAGCCCTTAGAAATATTTTGGGGCCTAAGAAGCGGGCAGTTGCTTTACTTCCTTCCTGCCTCCACTGTTGAAACAGGATATTGTGGCATGAAAACCATAGTTCCTGTGCTCATTATCTGAAATGCTTTGATGGTATCTATGCTAGCAGATGCTGTCACAACATTTGCTACTTCTAACTATTCTTGTTGTGAAAATAGGGCAAAACCACAAGAAACGGAGATGGTTAAAATGGCAAATACTGTCACCCAACTCAATAATTGGTTAGCATCACAGTGGCATGTTCAAAACAGGTACCAGTTCTCTCTCCTCCATCACAATTACTTACATTTGCATATTTGACACACTGTAATTTAGAAAAATCTGAAGGCGTTCCTTACATCTACAGTAATAAATTTGCCCACACCAATGCTTTGTGGTTACTCCTAATCATTCCGAATGTCTAACCATTCAGAGATAATCTTCACTCACCAGATGTAAGAGATTGCTGTGTCTGACTTTACAGGTGCCATAAAATCCTCAATCTCTTTTTAATTTATTTAACGCATTTATAGCCTGCATTTTAACCCAATCTGATTTACAGGGTTATTTTTCAATAGTTCAGTAAAAAGTTTATAGTCTGAAAAGACACAACACAAAAGGAAACAGGAGTGAGGTAGGAAAAGAAAAACGATATTCAGGCATTTTTAAAAAAAAAAAAATTACTGTATAAGAAGGTTGTAATCTCTGTCCCGGCCAAGTGAAATGGTTGATGAATTATGGCTGGGGGGAAGCCAAAATAGATGGAGCTGCTTCTCTGTAGGCCTAATGGAGGTCTTCCTTTTTTCCTTCTTTGCTTGCAGGCTGGAGAAAGGGCTGTGCTGGGAGATGCTTGGAGATGGTGTTACTTCTGTTCCAGTGCAACAAGGAGATTTTCTCTTTAATTGAAGGAGGTTTTAAAGGATGCAAAAAGAATTCTTTTGATTAAAACAACACAAAGTTTTCTCTTTGTGCATGATGAAATACACAGGGAATGGGTTCAGAGCTAAGCCACTGTGGGTTTTATTTGAGCAAACCCAACAAACTGTGGTTTATCCCACACACTGTAATTAGAAAACTATGGTTTTAATTGGGGGGGTGAACCAAGTGAAAAGTTGAGAATAAGAGTGCTCTCTCAGAGTCATTGACATCCACATCGACTGTGTACACACAACTCACTGCTATTTCACTTAACCATGATTTCTTGAATTAACCCAATTTCCTGAATTCACAGAGCACAGCACAGTGTTGCTTTGTAACAGCTTATAACAGCTTAAGAACTACATAAATAATTTTTAAAAAGACTTTTTAAAAAACCCGGCATTTCCTGGTAACCATAATCGCTTAGCCCTTCACAGATGTCTAAGTGACTAGAATTGTTTTTATTAGTCATGCATGTGTTTCTGTTTTTATTTCAATAATTTCTATGCTGCCTACTCACTGGACCAGTGTTTCTCACCCTTGGCAGTTTTCAAGGATATGGACTTCAACTCCCAGAATTCCCTAGCCAGCAAGGCTGGCTGGGGAATTCTGGGAGTGGAAGTCCACACCTCTGAAAGCTGCCAAGGTTGAGAAAACCCTGCACTGGACTCTAGGCAGTTTATCTTTATTAGGCATATTTATTATTTATTGTTTATATATTATATATATTATATAAATAATAATAAATAAATAAATAAATAAATATAAAGTTTATCTTATACATGCAATTCATTTCTCTCAGACTGCAATCAGTAAAATCAATAACATCCATATCAAATCAAGCCAAGTCCCTTTATTCTGGTCATCCAGCAAATAAAACCCATGTCTTCCTCCCTTAATGTTGACCACTGAAGACCCTCCACTCCCGAAGCCCTGCAAAAAAGGCCTGTTTTCCCATCTTCCTCAATTGCTAAAGAATGGGGACTGTCCGGCCTTGTGGGGAAGAGGATTGTCCTATGAGAAGCTTATCCTGTGGGCTCCTGCTCCCTTGAGCTTTCGGGGAGGGGCACCCCCAAGGCCCCCAATTCCACCTGGAGCACGTGATCCTGACTCCTGAAGGTTACAAGGGCCCAAGGGATGTAAGGCTTTGCAGGTAGCCAAGAGCACCTCATATGAGCCCCGAAAAACTGGCAACGAGGCCAGCTGCCACAAGAGATGTGTTTTCTGAAACTGGTTCGTAGCAGTCAGTAAACAGGCAACTGCTTTCAAGGTCAGGTGCAGCTTCCAGCTCATCTTCAAGGGGAAGTCCCATGTAGAGCGAGCTGCAGTAGTCTGAGAGCTAAAATGAATTGCTGTCGTCAGGGCCTCCTGGTCATTCATTTATTTCCTCCTTTGGTTCTTCCTGTTAAAGGCATAACTGCAGACATGGTTTGAAAACTTATTAAGCTTGTATGCTGCCCAACTCTGGGCAGCTCACCCCAGAGACATTAGAATAAAATTGATAAAAGATAGAAGATGCCAAGCACGATGAAGCGAGGGGTCTCCCTCTCCCTCACCCAAGGCCTGGGTGAAGAGCCAGGTCTTCACGGCTCTTGTAAACCACCAGAGAGGGGAGGGCGTCCGGATATTGGGGGGAACCTCGTTGCAGAGGGCAGGAATGGCGAACATCAATTTGCAAGATCTTCCAAAAACGTGGAAGGGTGTGCTTCCCTCTCCTCAGAAATCATGCCCATTAAAACCCAGGTGGAAGGAGTCGTCAACTTTTTTTCCTCCGGCTTTTGCTCCTGCAACATTAAGTGGAGGTCGATCTGCAAAAATTAGAGGTGGACGATGGCCATCTGCGTGCATTAATAATTCCCATGCTAATTTCTGCAGAGACTGAATGGCTCTCCGGAGGAGAGTGGCTCCTTTCTTTCCAACTAGTTAGCCACCCTAGGACGGATGCAATTTGCTTCCCTGGGAATGGACGAAACATAAGAGCGGGTACAAAATCTCAGTCAGTAGCCCTTTGCTCTAAATAAATTATGGAAGGGCCTGCACTCACCTCATTTGGGAGCATGTATTCCCCTTGGCAATCCATTCATGGACATTCTTTTTTCTCATCTCCTCCATGGAAAGGAAGCCAGGCTGGAGCCGTGAATATCGATCAGGTATTTCAGGCCTGCACTCTTGGTTCTGTGCAGCCTGCAAATGGAAGGACAAGGAGGCATTTGACCTCTAGATGGCAGTGTGGCAGAAGAGCCAATACTGATGACCCAACAGATAGGGTTTTGCAAAGCATGGGGTGGGGGAGTGGGCAGATGGCAGGGGATGGCTTTCAGAGTGGGGATGTGTGCAAGCAACGTCGCCCTTCTGCTCTTGTCCGTGAGATCTTTCAACATAATGAGTTCGGCTGAAACCCTAAATACATGTATGTAGGTACGTATTTTATTAAATTTATATAGACGCCCATCTCGCGTACATGACATGACTCTGGGTTAATAAATGTGAATAGCCTCCCTGGCATTATCAAAGAAAGGTTATGGACCAGGAGAAATACAGGTAGTCTCCAGTTTAAGAACGAGTCCCGTTCCCAAGGTCTGTCCTTAAGTTGAATTTGTACGTAAGCCGGAACAGTATTATTGTATAATACTGTATAAGTAGCATTATATAATGAACTTGAACCATTGTGTATTTAACTCGAATCATCGTGCATTTAACTCAAATGTTGCTACAGTAGGCTCTGTTCTTAACTATGGGTTGTCTGTAGCCCGGGCATCCTTAACGTGGGGACTACAAAATGCAGAATGACAGACACTTATTCTGTCCAGATAATGTAATCAGATCCTGGAGGAAGCAGATTATTTAGACCTATTTCAGTCAGGTTTCAGGCCAGAATTTAGTATGGAGACAGCATGGATCACGCTTGTCAAAGACCTGTGGCAGACCTGGGATGGAGTGGTGCGTCCATCCCTGTGCTCCCTGATCTCTCGGCGGCTTTCAATGCCAATTTACAGTATCCACAGCCTTCTGGATGGGCTCTGAGGGTTGCAGAGGACTGTTACAGTCCTTCTCTTTCTGTGGCTGGTTGCAATCAATGTTGACAGGTGGGAAGAAATTGTGCCCACAGCCCCCCACTTGTGGGAGATTGATGTGCTCTCCTCTTCTGTTTAACATTTACATAAAACTGCTGGGTGAGGTCAGGTATCATATGCAGATGATACCCAGCTGTACAGCTCTACCCCTGATTGCCAAGCGGTTAAATCCTGACCCAGTGCCTGGAGATTGTGTGGATATGGATAGGGAGGAACAGCCTGAGGATCAGTCCTGACAAGATCAAGTGGCTTTGTCTGTTTGGGCCCCCTGGATCTGGAGGTCTTCCATCGTTGACTCTCAATGGGGTTGCGCTTCCCCATTTGAGACTTGTGTGCAATCTAGAGGTTCTCTTGGACTCTCAGCTCCTGCTCATGGAGGAGGTAGAAGCTATGGCCAAGAGGGCCTTTGCTCAGCTCCATCTAGTGCACCAGTTGCACCCTTTCCTGGACCAGAAGGCTCTTCATTCATGCCTTAGTCAACACACAATTAAATTACCGTAACATGCTCTACACAAGACTGCCCTTAAAAACCATCTAGATCAGTGTTTTTCAAGCCTGGCAACTTTAAGATGTGTGGACTTCAACTCCCAGAATTCCCATGCTGGCTGGGGAATTCTGGGAGTTGAAGTCCACACATCTTAAAGTTGCCAGGCTTGAAAAACACTGATCTAGAAGCTGCAGCTGGTCCAGAACGTGACAGCGTGGGAGTGACAGGGGCACCACATGGATGAGTGAACCAGCTGCTTCACAAGCTACACTGGCTGTCAGTTGGCTTCCAGGTGCAATTCAAGGTGCTGGTTGTCGCCTTTAAAGCCCTTCGTGGCATAGGATATAGACAGTCAGGAAGATGACCTTGACAGAGATAGGCTAGATCCATTACCATAGCGACAAGAGGAAAAACATGGCTTAAATCCAAAACAAGAAGAAAGTTTGCACAAGCGACTCAACAGACACCTACCTAATTCACATGAGTATTGGGGGGGGGGTTGTCAGTGAAAGACTGTCAGACTTGCAAGATTCTATTAAGATAGCCAATCTATTTTTTTTTAAAAAGTAGTTTTTGCCTTCTTGTGGAGTTGATTTCTTGGTGTGGTCTGCATAAAGCCTGGTTACTTATGGGACTGCTTATCTCAACTTTCCTCTGCCCGCCTGGTTCGGTCCAGCAGGGTGGGTGAGCTTTGGGTCCTGCTAATTGAAGAATGTGATCTTGGGGGACCCAGGAAGCGCACCTACTCTGTGGCAGTTCCTGCCCTCTGGGACGATCTCCCCCAGAGGTTCATGGGGATCCCACCCTTAGGGTTGGGGGGCGGACCGTGGACTCCCCTTTTTACTTTCACTGTGTTTTGTTTTTTGTACGTTGTTCTTCTGGTCTATTGTATTTTTCCTTTAATAAGTTGGTTTTTAATTGTAAGCTGCCCAGAATCATGTAGGAGTCGGGCAGCCAATAACATAACATCAAACATAACATAACATAACAACACAACAACAAAAATTAATATCACCAGGAATCTCCCCAATGGCAAGAACACCACTATAATTATTGCCTTGTCCAGAAAGAGTGGAATGAGCTTTCCTCAAATTGCACACCAGTTAGGTTTATTAATATTGCTGCTGCTAAATTATACGCTGAACATCTTTTCCACAAACTGGAAGTGGGTCATAGAGAACAGTATTCTGATTAAGGAGCTCAGAGAATTTAGCATTAGATCATTCTAAGGCAGTGTTGTCCAAACTTGGCCACTTTGAGATGAGTGGACCAACTCCCAGAATTCCCCAGCCAGCCATGCTGGCTGGGGAATTCTGGGAGTTGAAGTCCACTCATCTCAAAGTGGCCAAGTTTGGACAACATTGTTCTAAGGCAGAAGTCTGGAGTACCGTGCAGATTAAAACAGTAGGCGGCATTTGATTATTTTAATGTAGTTTGCAATTCAACTGACAAGAACAAACTATTGTGATGACAGCCTGCATTTGCAGTCAGCCTTCCGGAGTGGGAATACACATTTCTTCCTCTCGGGCAGAATCAACACAGGGAGAGGCCTGCCTTCTCTCATGTAAAGCAAAGGCCCTTCCCTTTCCTGGACAGGAAAAAAAAAAATCAGAGGGGAGTTTTCTTATGAAACAGAGAAAGAAGTTACTGCTCTTGAACTGGGAAAAGAAGTGGGGGGTATCATCGTCCCAGCAGCTCAGATGCTGGGGGAGGCCACAGAAAAGAAGCAGAGGGATTCAGGTTATCTGTAAGAAACAGGTAAAGGTTGTAGGCAGAAGTGGTGTTAAATTTGAATTTCTTTTGTCTGTGAGCGCTTAAGCCCAACTTCCTTTACAGTACAAGCTTAGAGACTGTAGATACTTTGATCCATTATGAATTTATCAGATTCCGCATGAAGACACACCCTTTCTTTCACATTTCTTGAGATCATACTTTTTCCCTGGAGAACGTCCTTGAGCTCTGTAAGACTCTACGCTTGGAGGAATTGTGCCATCTTGTAGTCTTTGGGATGTATTCGCTTTTTAAACAATTGGCCAGCTACTATTTACTATAAACGGGGCAGCATTATGTTCTAGATGTGACAACACTGCATGTTTACAGTTTTAAGATTTTACAGTTTAAAAGTGTGTGTGTGTGTGTGTGTGTGTGTGTGTCTTCTCCTTTTCTAAGTAAAGTGTTTTTTTTTTTCCCTTGAGGATGGGGGGAAGGAGGGTTGATACCTCTAGAGCAGTGTTGTCCAAACTTGGCCACTTTAAGATGAATGGACTTCAACTCCCAGAATTCCCCAGCCAGCCATGCTGGCTGGGGAATTCTGGAAGTTGAAGTCCACACATCTTAAAGTGGCCAAGTTTGGACAACACTGCTCTAGAGAAAAATCTTATATCACCAGGAGACAGTGCAATCGCAATTACGGTATTTCATTATTTCATTTTTACCCTTCTATTTGCCGGAAAGACAGCAGGAAGGGAGCCCCTTCTCCCTCCCACACCAGAGATGAAGGGGGCAGGATGCAAAGCGAGGGCCCCCCTTGGAAGACTGGGGGTGGCAGTGAAAACTACCAAGCTTCTATCTCAGGTAAGGAGGGGAGCAGCATGTGAAAAAGGATCTGGGGAGAGAGGAGTGGAGACCTCCAGCCCATCCTCCCACCCCAGAATGGGGTTACACAGCCCATGGGCAAAAATAGGTACAAGTATGGATAGTCCTCTTCTATTACTCTTGAAATATTTGCAGAAGAGTTTAAATATTCTCTGCAGGTCAACTGCAGGATTACACCCCAAGTTCCTGAGGTTTTAAACAAGACCGTGTTCTGGCTCGGCTCCTTTGTTAGTAATATTGCCATTGGGGGGAGATGGGCGGATGAGAAATTTGATAGATAGATAGATAGATAGATAGATAGATAGATAGATAGATAGATAGATAGATAGATAGATAGATAGAAGCAGATTCTTTTTTCCAGCAAAACGATGGGAGGGAAATTTATCCTGTCCATTTTTTTGCTGACGGCTTGATCTTTATTTCTCATTTCCGGATTGGGCTTTGTAGCCTCCAGTTAGCTTTAGCTTTAGAAAACTAATTAGCCAGCAATTATAGGAAAATCAAAGTTATTAATTTGGACAAAAGGGGTTGAAATCTAAGACAAGGAGTGGCACTCCCCAGTAAAACAGGTTGTCTTCTGTTGATATATTGGTTTACCTTTCCTTTGATCTGGTAGTAGGGCTGGCCATTACCAACCTTTGAAATTGAAAGTTAGCTAACAGACAAAATACTGAAATGTTGTATTCAGGAGGTGGACATCCAATTCAGCCAATTTCACACCTACTGAAATAAAAACTTATTGCATGTTTTTCCTGCAGTGCAGACACTGGGGCCCTAAAATCTTCTTCAGGCCTAAAATATTTTTGGAATAAATTGCTGAGCTCAATACTTAGGACACCCAACTCCACAGCTACTGCATTTTTATATATTGATGAACTGGTACTGTCTCCGTTAGATCTACTACCAGAATTAGATTATAGAATTATTCACTCAAATCTTGGTCCCGGATTTGCCAGACTTCACCTTTTAGAACAAATGGGAACTAGGCCAGTTAATTGTTAAATGTCAATTTTGATTTCAAAATCTAGTTCACCAAATTCTGTATGACAGCTTTCCCTTAGAGCTTTTTTCTTCCTTGAGGTCTTTCTTTTAAACACATTTGATCTTGGGTACTGTATATAAGCAAATGACTTAAGTATCATTACAAATAACAGAGTTGTTCCTGTTGTGGTGAAAAACTGGTCTGAATGTGAATTTTATTTAAAGCATATTTCCAAATACTGTATACTCTTAGACGTGCTGTAACTTGATTAAGGATCAGGTAACCCATGTCAACAGCAATTTTAGAATATTGTTTTAGGAGAACATCATATAACTCCAGATTCTGTCCACGTGGGGAAGGTCTCTCCCTTGTTTTCTGACATTCATTCAATGTTTTTAAATCTGGGCAAAAAGTTAATTGGACCAAACTGTAAAAACATTAATTTCTGGCTTTTTACAGATGATTTTGATAATAGTAGCAGGTTTTGCTTTATCTTCACAGCGATCTGCCAAAAAATGAGCATTATAAATGCCATTTTTATGTGATAATCCAGGTTGTTTTATCATCTATGTTATCTCTTCTTTGCTGTAACCTTTAGATGAGAAACAATAAAGTTTTGTTCATGCTTGTGTTTATCCATGTAGATATGCGTATTTGTATGTACATTTCCCAGAATTTCTGTATGGTTTGTTGCTTTAGTTTGGTTTGGGGTATTTTTTAACCTGTCGTATTCCTCATACAGTCCACATGGATTTAAGGATGGGAAGAGTTGAAATTGGGATTACTAATCCTGTCATAAAACAGGGAGGTTGATTATATTTGAGAATCATAGTAACCTATTGGTTAAAGGGATAAGAGTAATAAATCTCCGCTCTGCTGTGAAAGTACTGATGTCCATAACCAACTGATTTCATTCATTTCTGGTTTCCAATCTGCAAAAGGAAATTACGAAAGGTGCTTGAAAGTCTTATGTAACCTTTCCCACAAAGGTAGGAAACAGGAAATAAGCAGCGAAAGAAAACCAACCGGGAGGAAAAGAAGTAGAAAATCCAGCCTAAACCGGCTTTTCCCTTCGGGTGCTTTCACTGGACCTCCAGAGTTTAAATTTCACCTCTACCTGGATGGCCCTGCTCGCCTGGCGTCTCCCATTTAAAGGATCAAAGAACTGTTTGTGATGGGAAATAGTTCCAGGCTACATAACCCAATAATCCAAGACCGAAAAATGTGGTTTGAGATAGAAAAAGGTTGAGCATTTAGAAAACAGGCTTGAGCAGATGTTTCCCCCCCTCCTGCCTTTAAGCCATAGGATTTGGTTGCCTTTTGTGATATAGCAAGGCAGTGGAAGAACTGAGTTGTTAGAAATTTCCCAGGAGAGGAGGGAACAGTAGCAACCGGTGAGGTTGTGAACTAGAAAGGTGGAGCAAACAGCGTCAAACCTCACCTGTCACCTGGGAGGGTGGAGGCTGGGATCGGGAAATAAACAGCGAAACCTGACCAGAAAGAAAGGAACAGGCTGGCTGTTCTCCCATGGAGCTTTTGGTGGACCTCAAGAGTTTAGTATCTCCCCTGGATCCCTGGATGGTCCAGCTCACCTGTGACTTTCTTTTCCTGAAGACATCTTCTTCCATGGGGAAATAGGAGAAGCCAGATTCTGCCTGCCAGCTCTTTCTCCGTCCTTTTGAACCCACCTGAAACCAGTGAGACAAGCAACATCTCCCCAGTCTAACCAGTCTGAGGAACAGGCCTTCCTATTCTACCCTAGAGACTCCATGGCAACCACAATGGCTTCCTCCAGGTGCCCGGAGGAAGAGGCCCTTCGCAGCCCTTTCCCTCTGACTCCCCCACCAGCTCTGGGGGATGAGTACTATCCTTTTGGGGGTGAGTGCCAGCAACCCTTTGTGGGGGATGCCGCTGCCGCTGGGGATGGGGATCCCGAAGACACGGATCTGGGGGTGCTGCTGCAGAGGAAAGAACAGGACCTGTTGCTGGCAGCAGAACTGGGAAAGATGCTCCTGGAGCGTAATGAGGAACTGGAACGACGCTATGATGAACTGGTGAAGGAACATATGGAGGTCAAAGAGGTGAGGCGGGTGGTGGAGAGTAGGGAGCGGAGGAGAAGGCCTGATGTGGAGCCGAGATTCTTTTGTCAGCTGCAAAACTTGCTGGGGGGCACTGGGGCCATCATGGTCTCTCTGTCCAGTGTATTTGCTAGGTTGCTATGAAAAGAAAAGTCCTGAAGATGGGGTTTTCTATGTGTTGTGCTGTATATCCCATTCTCTTGTTCTGGATTCAGAATCCTACCCCTCCCCTTGTTGCAATCACATCGTTGAACCCTTTACCCTGCCAATATCCTTGTTAATCCTTATTGTCCAGAGTTCATCGCTGTGATTTCGCTGGGCATCTACACCACAGCAGCCTTCAAACATCAGGTCATATTTTATTCCTTGTTCATCTCTTCTATTTTTTCCCATGATGGAGATGATACATTTAGTTGAAAAAGACCTTGGTTGCATAACGACAGTCTTCAAAGTAGGGATGTTCCATCGTCTTTTTCTTCCATGGGTTTTCTCGTAGTAGAGGTAGCAATTTGACATCTGTAGTGGCACTCGTGGCTCTTCTTCTGCTTTATTTCCATGCCCTCCGTTCTGAGCACAGCTGTATGCCAGCATCCCCATTTGCCCCCGTGGGTTTACACCTATTTTTATTCAGCACGGAGTAATAACCCAATTCTAAAGTTTATCATTTTGAAAACTGCTCCATGCTTTGCTTTTCTCTTCTGTTCCATAGTTTAATCTGAATTTATTTATTTGAATTTATTAGCTGCCCAACCCCTGTGTGTGCAGGCCCAACGGTGGTTGATTTGCCTAACTCTTTCTCTGAAAGTAAATAGTTATACAGTGGCCTCCCACAAGATACTGATAATCATGAACTTGTCACATTTAGCAAAAAGATGGTGGAATTCTGAACAAAATAATAGAGTGTGCAGGTGTGTGAAACAGCTGCATCTAACTCCTCAGTGTGTTCAGGAGAGCGAAGAGGGGATGGTGAGAAGGAAGAGAGGCTGTGAGAGGTGAACTCCAAAACCCCATATATTCCCTCCCAGCATAATGCACTGCTGTAGACAGGATCGTGAGATTGTCTTCCTGAATTATTTACTGGGGTTACTGGAATGGCCTGGCCAGCCCTGCTTCTGGAAGCTGCCCTTGCCTTGTCACCAGATCATGATTGACACAGCTTCATCCTGCTGGTTTTCCATGCCACAAAACGCGGAGGACAGTCAGGAGCTCTCTCTGGCAGAAGCTCATTTAGTTGCCTCTATAAGCGCTGGGTTGGCTCAGAATTGCAAATCAAAAAACATTCCCAATTGGCTTCAATATATGACTTAACAGGAACGTACTAGGTGGATGTTAAATTGTAATCCCACAGGCTGCACATCACCAACATGGGAAAAAAGGCTTAATATTTGGGAGGGGATATGGAAATTACCCGTTGCTTCAGTTGACCATGTGCCTAAGACATTGTGCCTATCCCCAGTGAGGATCAGGGTGGACAATGAGTAGATCTATGTCTTCCAGATATATGGGGTTTCCACTCTGACAATTCCCCAGCCAACCTAGGCCTTGCAGTCCAGCAGATCTGGATGGTTGCCAGGTTGGTATTGTTGAAGCTGTTCCTGCCACATAAACATGCTGTATAGACAGTGTTCGTCCTAACACAAGAGTTCTTCCTTAGCATGTGAAGCAACACTGGCATTTGGTGGAACCATCTGTGTTTTTCAGAGAAGCCAAGTAGGCTATTTTTCAGTCCATTCCCTTCTCTTTCCTGCAGAGAAACTCAGTCCTCTTTTCTTTTGGCCATCTTAGTCTCTCATCCTTTCCCCTTCTCAAATAACTCCCCCCGCCAAGGCCTTAACCTCAGGTGGAACAGGGACCAGCTAGGCAACCTCTGGGCATGCTACCCATGGCAACTGGAAGAACTGGTTTGGCCCAGAGGAAGGCATTGCAGAACCAGCGTGAGTCTGCTACCAGGGTGGATATAATTATCTGAGAGGGAAAGAAGAACATAACAGTGTCCAAATGAAACCAAGCAGGAACAGAAGTGAGAAAGCACCTAGCATGAATCACTCTGTTTCCAAAGGACCTCACCCACTAATGGCGGCACCCAGATATTCCTGCAAAGGGCTGTGGCTCTTTTTGAGGGCAAACTCAGCCATGGCAACTACAGCATTACGACACTCTTGAAAAGCAATGCTTTTTTGCTGTCCCAGGCCTGCTTGACTGTTATTTAGCGTGATCCTGTTATGGGATCTGCCTTCCCATTCTGCCTCCAGGTGTGTCTAAATGGAATAAGATCCCCTTAAATACTTTTCCCTCTGCATTTATTTGCATTTTTTATTGGGCGCACTGCTGCAGGGGAAGTTGACAGCTTCTTCCTTAGGAATGATATGCGTGTCCATAGTATAGCTTGTGAAATCAGTGGATGTGAAAACTTGATTTCTGGAAAAGTTTTGGAATTGGAATTGAAAACACAAATCCAAGCAGAGGAAGGAAAAATGGAAAAATACACTTTAATTTCTCCTTGCCAGCAAATAAAACAAACAACAAAACAAAACAGAATACCAGGTTGGCAGTAGCGGCAGGCTGCAGTTGGCTTACTCTCAGCCACTAATTGGTGATTGCTGGCAGAAAACAAGGCAGCTAGCCTGGCTGGTCTGTTTTTTGCTGGCAAGCAAGGAACAAGTTGTGCTTTTGTGCTGTCTGAACATGTGCAGTAAAGACAGTATGCAAGCCCTGACCCACCCTGGCATCATGATGCGGGCACATAAAGCAGGGGGTTGTGCTGGATGGGGCTTGCTGTACCTTATTGTGCTTTGCTGTGGAAATTCCTGCTAAGAAATTCTTGAATAGGACTGACTTGCTATAGGGGCTGGCCCTACCATTAGGCAGGGCTCTGGAGGGGTCCTTAGAGGAAAATGGTTGCAGACACCTCATGTATCATGTAATCCCTGAAAAGCCCCTTCCAACAGTGCCTAAGGTAGGGAAGGGACCAAGAGTGTGAACTGTGAGAACAAGAGGGATCCCCTCTCTACCCAAATCACTTGGGCTGCCCTGTGGACATTCGGTCTCTCAATAATAGATCCTTGCCTTGCCTGGTGGGATTTTGCTGCAGAGTCAAAGATCAAGTTAATGCTACATGTCCATCCACATGGAAAGAATAATGAGGCAGGGCCTCTGTTCTACCCGCAGAAACTGGATGGATTGGCAATTGAAACTTATTTCCAAGTGATATCCACCATCACAGCCAAGGTATCTGGCTGGTTTAGGGGGGCATAAGGTACGGCAGATGCCACAAGTCATTCTACCTTTTGTTGTATGTCCTTAGACCCTTCTGTCACTGGGGCTGTCTGTCTGACTTTCCCTAATAACAGGATGGCTCTGTCTCTGGAGTTCAGTGAGATGCAGCCTCTGAAAAAAAGAATGGATATTTTGACCAACCAACTTTTGCATTCAAGAGTAGAACCTGGAGCTTGTGGCGTCCTGTTTTACAACCTAACTCTGCTGACTGTAGGGTGTCCACCAACTGGTGTCCTCCAGATATGATGGACTACCCTTCCAGTATTTTGGTGTGTAATTTTGAATGTGGGTCTTCACAGTGAAGGCAGCAGATCTTTAAGAAGTCAGATTTTACAGGGAAATGAGAGGTTCTAGGGAAGCTTCCAGGATAGAGCTCTGAAAGAATCCAGCCTGGAGTCCTGGAGATTGGGACCACTCAGAGAGATGCAGCACATTTAATAGACAGCCAGGCTAGCAGAGTCCTTTATCCCTGTACTGCGGTCTAATACCACAACAGCCCATTTGGCTGAAGAAGTGTCTAATAGCTTCTGCTCCTAATTAAAAATTACCTACATCCTGAAAAGATGTCTGTTTCCAGTCAAAAAAACCATTCATGAGTTATATCTGAATATCCTGAAAAGCTAACCAACTGTACTGTGTGCTTGTAGACATTTTGTTTATGTAATTATGGCACGATATCCAACAGCCTTCTTATTCTTCCTTAAAACCATCCTATGAGATAGATCAATATCAGAAACTTGAATGCTTAGTAGAAAGTGTGATTTAAAGTCAGGATGCTCTGGATCCCAGCTCACGTTCCAGATCTTCACTGGCCTTGAGTCTCCCCTCCCTGGCCCTCACACCTCTTGTTGTGCCTCTTGTAGCATCTTGAACAAGAGAAACATGAACTCCGGCGACACCTTGAATCAGGCCGGGCAGAATTTGAGACCCGGGCAGCAGAGCTGGAGGCTGACTTGGTGGCTGCCCGAACCCAGCTGGGGCAGCAGCGTCTGGAACAGCAGGACACCAGTCGAGAGAGCTCCCAGGCGGTCTTGGACCTTTCAGAGCAGAACCAACGTCTGGTGGAGCAGCTCAGTCAGGTGAGATGGGACTTTGACTAGGGTTTTGTCCATCACATTGGGAAGGAGAAGGGCTAAGAAGGAGGCCTACTGGTATATTTGATTGACCAGAGTGATTAGGTCAATCAACAGATATAGCAAGGAAGCGCTATACCCGTTTTATTCATGCAGCAGATCAATGAAATGCTGCGTCTGCTGCCAATTCAGTGCCCATGACGGTAAAGGGGCAAAAGATCAAATTTATGGCTGCAATCTAGTAAGCTTGGTTCTCAATGTTCTTGTTAAAAAAAGAGGAAGCTTGGTTTCTAGGTCAAAGGCCTATACTGTAATATATTTTAGCACAAAGTCATATCCAGCAGATGAGAATATATGAAGCTCAGGTGTGAACTGGTGAGTTCTTGATGTTCTCTGGGCTTGGTTGTTTTCCTGCAGACGTTTCATTACCTAGCTAAAGCAACCAAGAACCCAGCAGTGCAGGATATGAGTGATCTGGATTAGAAGCTGGAGTTGTTTTTAGTTCAATTGTTCATGTTAAAAAGGGTGCATTGGGTAGCCTGGAGGGGATTCTACAAGTTTAGAAGGCAAGTGAGAGATTGCTGAATGGGGCACTATTGTTTAAAATCCCACACACCTTGTCTGATCTGTTGGTTGCAGAAATGTACAAGAGATGGGGAATTCAAACCACTGAAATTTTAGAAATGTATATCAGTCTAAGCCACTGTAAATCTTAAAAGAAATCAGAGTGGTCTCTCGTCTTGCTGAATTCATAGACCTTCACTGAATCCCATCCCCTTTAAAAATGCTAAATTCACCAATATCCTTCGCTGGTATATTGGGTGGGTAGGGGCATGGAGAGAGAAGGGGAGAAGCCTTCCCCAATCAGGTGCCTTCCAAGTGTTGAACTACAATCTCCATCATCCTCACCTATACCACCAATAGAAAGCATACCAAGCCTCCTGCTCCCATCAACCTCAAGCAATAAAGCTAGTGGTGGGAATGATGAAAGTGGCTGTCCACCCACATTTGAAGAGCCCTCGGTTCCCCACAGGGGAGGTAGGTGATATGAGACTGGTTTGAAATGGTGCCTTCCTTTTTCGACGCAAAGACAAGTTCACCCCCAGTACAGTAACAGCTCGGTGAATGGAGTGTGCCAGGCTAGAACAAAAAACACATTTGAGTCACATTGTATTGTTCCCACAACAGCACCAACCAGACTGGCAGGTTTCCAGCAACGTAGGAATCTAACCACAAGTAGATGATAAGAAAGTCAAATAAATGAGATCAGTGTTCTAAGGTACTCTATGTCTTGCAAAAGTGCAATGGAGAGATGCCATAAATGAGAGAACAGATTTAAGAATGAAAAGTCACTGGCCTGATTCCTTTTGTGGCTTTAATTTTCTGAAATCTGTTAATGGGATCTAAAGGTGTTTTTGTTTTTTCTTTGTAAAATGGGTGGTTTCGTTGTTCTGTTGGCACACAGCCAAAGTATTACTGAAACCTAATAGTTCTGTCTCTCTCTTACTAATATGTGCCAAATATATGCCACTGTTGGTGTCCAATAAGGCTAATGAACTATCTAAAAAGTTGTTAAAAGTTAAAATACATTTGTGCACATTTTCTTTATTTTCCTTTTAACATTCAAGCCTACCATCTGTTCTTATATTTGGGAAATTAAGATAATGTAAAGCAGTGTTTCTCAACCTTGGCAACTTTAAGACGTGTGGACTTCAATTCCCAGAATTCCCCAGCCAGCCATGCTGGCTGGGGAATTCTGGGAGTTGAAGTCCACACGTCTTAAAGTTGCCGAGGTTGAGAAACACTGATGTGAAGCATACAGATCTGGGAGTTATAAAGCCTTACCTCAGTGTTGTCCAAACTTGGCCACTTGAAGATGTGTGGACTTCAACTCCCAGAATTCCCCAGCCAGCCATGCTGGCTGGGGAATTCTGGGAGTTGAAGTCCACTCATCTTCAAGTGGCCAAGTTTGGACAGCACTGCCTTAGGGCAAAGTTCAAACCATGTCTCTTGGCTCAGCACATGCTAATAAAAGGGAATCAAGTATGACTTCTCTCCAGAAACAATTTCCCCTTGAAGCCTTGTCTTTCAGTTGCAGATGTTCATGTACTAATTCAATTGTTAAGGAAAGGCA
Source organism: Python bivittatus (assembly GCF_059951505.1). Lineage (NCBI taxonomy): Eukaryota > Metazoa > Chordata > Lepidosauria > Squamata > Pythonidae > Python > Python bivittatus. Next base: position 1,899,884 of record NW_028277063.1, read on the forward strand.
TTCTTTATATATGCCAATGGCACATTCTTCCCTTGGATAACTGTACAGCTAGTCCTTGACTTATGACATTCGTTTAACGACTGTCTGAAGTTACAACAGCACTGAAAAAAGTGACTTATGACTGCTCCTCACACTTATGACTGTTGCAGTGTCCCTGCAGTCATGGGATCAAAATTTGGGCACTTGGCAACCGGCATGTATTTACAATGGTTGCAGCATCCTGGGGTCACATGACTGCCATTTGTGACCTTTCCAGGGGGCTTCTTACAAGCAAAGTCAATGGGGGAAGCTGGATTCGCTTAACGACCACAGTGATTCACTTAATGGCCATGGCAAAAAAAGATCGTAAAATCGAGCACAACTCATTTAAGGATTGCATGGTTAGCAATGGAAGTTCTGGTCCCAACTGTGGTTATGAGTCGAGGACTACCTGCATGTAATTCACATAGTTCTTGCATGAACCTGAATCTTTGGTTGTATTCAGAGGCCAAATACATTTTGCACAATCCAGGGCCAACATTAGCATTGAAAACAGGTTTAAGGGCTGCCCTCTCTCTATTCTCAAAACCTAACTAAAGCTGTCTACCCCACCACCTACAATAGGTCACTCACTTGGAGCAACGACTACAGGAAGAATTGACTGTATTACGTGCAGAACATCGGACCCTGACCCTTTGCAACACTGAGCATGCTGCCCGGATGCAAAGTCTGCAAGCTGAGGTAAGAAAAAAGACTGCTGATTAATGTCCTTCTCCAGGCCAGGTGCCAGGCAGGGGAAGAGATTGTAACCCTTTCTTCTCCACCCCTCTAGGAGGTGCTATTGTTTAATCTGAAAACGGTTGATTTAGCACAGAGTAAACTGGTAGCTGATGAATTAGAGTTACTAGGTCTGGGCTACAAAAATACTGACAACCACCTGATGGCAGCACAGACTTGGTATTTTCTGTCTTTTTGCTGCCATCTAGTGGCCATTTGGAATTCTGCAGCCCCAATCTAGTACCCTAAACAGTCTCCCCTCTCTTCTCAAACCCACGTCCTAGTTGCACAGCTGGGGTTGCCCAGAGCTAAAGGAAAGACACGGTTTGCCTATGCTCAAGTTGGTCTTCTTTCCATCTTCTTTCCCCTTCATACATTTTTTTAGATTTTTTTATCCTGCCTTTATAATTTTTATAAGTAACTCAAGGCAGTAAACATACATAATACTTCTTCCTCCTATTTTCTCCACAACAACAACCCTGTGAGGTGAGCTGGGCTGAGAGAGAGTGACTGGCCCAAAGTCACCCAGCTGGCTTTCATGCTTTCGTGTCCTATTCCTAAAACTAAGAAGCCATGTCTCCAAACTCTTAATTGGGACTAACATCCAATAGCCTGTCTGTCTGTCTGTCCTATCTGAACTTCACCAATAGACTCTGATCATCACTGTGAAAGTCTTCATCTCTAGAGACAACCATCAATCTTTGAGTTCCTTGAGTTTCCAATATGGTTGATCATTAGCATCTACTCTCAGCCTCTCTTTTCCAGGACTCAGGAAATGCTGGGCAACTTGAAGTCTCCATTTACATTTCCTAGAGGAGAGAGCCAATTTGGTCTAGTGGTTAAGGCCCCAGGCTAGAAACCAGGAGACTGTGAGTTCTAGTCCCACCTTAGGCATGAAAGCCAGCTGGGTGACTTTGGGTCAGTCACTCTCTCTCAGTCCACAACATCAGGCTCGTGCAACAAGCCGGTCAGTCAATTCCTGTCACAACCAAATGGATCAACATTCAGTTGATCTGAAAAAAGTGGACCCTGCACCTGCAGGAAAAATGCTAGGAAGAAAAAAAAAATACATTTCCAGGAGGGCCCTCGAGCATCACCCTGGAGCATTCTGGGAAGCTACGCTGGTACCTTCATACAACCCCACTTTCCCTGAAGCCACCGAGAATGATCAATACAGTAGAATATATAATCACGAGATGATACCCCAGTTCCCAAACATTACAGGTGAAGCAGTAGTGTTGGTTGTGTCAAGGAAAGGGTGCTGGTTGATGAATAGAAGCCATTTTGACACATTGTACTAACAACATTGCGTGAAGGGAAAGATGGAGCATGTTCTTCAGTTGGTGCTCTCTCCCATTACAGATGGACAATCTGTTGCCCTTTAGATGAATTAAACTCTCAGCAAACCCAGCAGATGCTGTAGTTCAGCAACATCTGGAGGGCTTCAGGTCCCCCATCCCTCCATGCATGGCCAATTTTTTCAGTTCTGAGGCTCCCATCTGGCACTTGGTTGGTGCTACTATATGCAACACCCTCTCAGACATGCCTAGACCCAATCCTTCTCCTTTCTCAGAAGTCCTATTCTGGAGGTTCACTGTTTTCATAATGTCAGTAGCAAAGGGGAAGCAGCAATCTTAACTAAGATAGCTAAAAGAGAATGAGGAACTATTGGTTGCATCTTCTAATGACAACCAAGAAACTGTGATTTGAGGTAGGGATCTCAGAAAGGTAGGGAAACCTTTTCCCTACCTTTTCCCTTCCTTGCAATCAACATTTCCCTGCTGAAATTTAATCCAGCTGGACATGGGGGAAAGAAAGGTGTGGCTTCCAGAATTCCCCAAGTCATAGGCTGTCATTGAGTTGCACATCATGCTCCAGAATCACATGTCAGAACTCAGGGTGTTTCCCCACTTAACACCTTACCAGAACAATATCTTTTAAATTTTATTTACTTATTTTACTTTATTGGATTTAGACGCTGCCCAACTCCTAAACAACTCTGGGCGGCTTACATGTCAAAAGTAAGAAGCAATAAAATGAAAGAAAAAAGATATGTATGTCTGGAAAGAAACAACCCAACACCCCAGAAAACAAAACAAAACCTAACCAAGGCTCAACAACCACCCTACTCCTAGGTCTGGGAGCAAGCCCTGGTTTTCAAAAACTTGCCAAACAATTGCAGGGTGGAAGCTGTACAGATCTCTGGAGGGATGCTATTCCAAAGGGCAGGTGTTGTGACAGAAAAGGTATGCTTCCTAGGCCCTGAGAGATGACATTGTTTAATTGAAGGGACCAGGAGCACCCCAACTCTGTCTGATCTTCCTGGTGGGCAGAAATTATTGGAGATAGTTTTTTCAGACACTTCTCCATGAGATTGTCTTCACATTGCGTGCAGTCTGAGAAGGAGACAGCCTTAAATCAACTTAGCGGTACTGGCACTAAGAGTAGTATTAGCTGGTTGACTTCAACTCCCAGAATTCCCCAGGTACTAGTTAAGGAATTCTGAGAGTTGAAGTCCACACATCTTAAAGTTGCCAACGTTGAAAAACACTGCCTTGGAGGTATTGACTGTTGGTGTCGTCTTCTGCTAATTCAAAGATGGGATGTGTGGACAGCTCTTTAACTCAGTAGTGGGGAAATAACCTCAGTGTCCCCATAATACAGACTGACCCTATCAATGAGTTGGCAACCACACTTTCGGTGTTACCTGTTATCTAATATCTTTATTTTATTTTAACAGAGATAGGAATGCAGTGTTATTTCAGATTTTCTGGTTTGGAAGAAAAATATTCTATTTGTCCCAAACCAGAACTGGATACGAGACATTGCATTGACTGAGTAGGGAATGGTGATATGGAGCTGATCTTTGAAGTGTTTCCTACTTTCTTGTTATGCACATTTCTCACATGTTCCTTTCCAGAATCGTCTGCTACAAGAGCGGAAGCAAGATATGGAGAAACAGATCCGTCAGCTTCGGGAGGAGAATGAATCCATCCAAGCATTGGTGGACACGTTACATGATAACCTCTTTCTTCTCCGCAAAGAGAACTGTGAAAAACAGCTGCGGGTATGTTATGTTTCTACTTGCACATAAATACTAAGTTGCAGGGGAACAATGGTTAGGATTGAAACTGAAGGGCCAAAATAGAAGGAGAGATGAAATCATTGATGGAAAAATGAGTCACACATGGGTGGTTATTCAAAGAATTAGAAAGAAGAATTCATTGACAGCAATTGCATCTCAAGGAACAACTCTTCCCCACAAATTATTTTTAACCACTCTACTTCCTGCTTCTCCTCCCATCCCAAGTTTCAACAGGTAGAAGTGGAAGCTGAGGAACTCCGGACTGCCAATCGGCGCCTCCAGCATCAGGTCAAGGATTTGAAGGAAGAGATTCGTCTGCACGACTTGGATACCTCAGTCACCTCCATCCAATCTGAGATTGAAAGCAGTTTAGATGATGCCCCAGGAGCCCCTGGACAGACAAAGGTAAGGTAGAAGGATACAGCTGGTAGGACCTCAGGTTCACTTTTTAGTGTCACCAAGGAAATTTTCAGTGTCAAAAGAAGACTGTAATCTGTATGCTAATTTGAGGGTTGAGTGCAGAATATTACACATATCTGATTCATTACCAATCTTTCTCACACTTTGGGTGTATTCAAAACATATTGATTTGGGACATCTGAAGCAAGTGATCTTCTTACCTAGCTGGTACTAATTGTAAGGAACTTCCTCACAGCACAATTTTCACTCTGTTTCCAGCCCCAATGCCTCACAACCCAATGTGATGACCTTTGTATCTCTTCCCTTCTGTGGGACTTGAAACAGTGAGAACAGGCAAGGAACACATGAGCAAGTCAGTTCTCACCACTTGACCAAGAAGAAAGTCCAAAACTGGGACTTAGACAGTGTCTGGTTGCAGAGCTGCCACAACCCCTGGATAATACAAATCCTCTCATTCATACTCTGCACACAGACAGACACACGAAGGAAATAAATTGCCTCCACACCTGCCAGATGTTTAATATATGTTGAACGCCCTTGTTTGGCTGTACAAAAAAAGAAATAAATGAACAATTGTTTGTGGGGAGCTATTGGGCTGTGAAAGTAGCATTTCTTCTGTTTTTATCAAAAAGCCTCTGAAAAGAATGATATTAGAAGCATAGTATGATGATAGGTTCTGCTGGGCCCAGTTAGGCTTATTCCTAAGAAACTGTGTACAAAATTGCAATTTGGTCCAAGGAAAAATGGATAATATCTTAATGCAACACAGGAAATCCCCATGGAGAGATTCCCATGAAGATAGTGTAGCTGTGGTCCACCCCAAAGCCACCTCCTTTTTAGCAACAAGCTTTCTCACTCCTTGGGGGACATCTGTTTATCTGCTTTAGTCGATAATCAATGGCACCAGCAAGGCCGGTCCCGCTCCAAAGAAGACCTCTCAGAGATTGGAGGAGAACGTATCTGAATACACCAAAACAGTTTCAGCCTTGAGTTATCAGCAGCAAGACCTACTGGGACAAAAAGAAATGGAGATTGTGAAACTCCAGGACCAGGTAACATGAGCTTTACTTCTTCCTTATTGGAGGGTGACATCTTGGACTGTGGTGGATCACATTCTTCATGGCTGTTTTCCATTCCCAGGTTACCTTGCAATACGTGGAGCTGAGCGGTCTGAAGTCCGAGATAGAGAACCAGAGGCGGCTGTACCAAGAAAGCAATCGGGACAAGGCCTTGAAGTTAGCCATAGCAGACCGGGATGAGGCCATAATCAAGTGAGCTTACTCTGAAATATATGCTTTGCAAATCCCATATGCGTTACTAAGTGATGTAATCCCTTTGCTCCTGATACCAAGATGGGTGCTGGGCTAGTTGCCTGTCAAAGGAGTTGGACCAACCTGCCTTGATATCTTGGGAGGGCAAGTTCCAAAATTTCCAGGCAGCCATTTGCAGTCTCACCAAATTTGGAGGGTCTCGGATTGGGGAAAACTGGGTTAGAGGCAGATTAAATGGGACCTCCATCTTCCAAGACACGAGCTGTTATGGGACAGAGATACTGCTTTCCATCCCAGCTAGGACTCCATGATTATGTGAAAACGAATGCTGGAATTTGTTGAATTAATTTGTACTTTTCTGCAGCTGCAACAAAAAATAGTCAAAGTCATCATCTCCACCACGGCATTTCCTTATTTATGATGATTTCACATTATCTCAGGGGTGTAAAGGATGTGGGCAGGATGGAGATGAGACAGGGAACCTTGGAGGAAATCTTGAAGCATCAGCCTTGAATCTTTCCAATTTCAGCCAAATCCTGCCCCCTCTCTGCTTATCAAAGTTATTCAACCTGAACAAACTTGCTGACTTCACGATACTCCCTCAAAATGTTGCTTGTTTGAGCAACTGTAATGTTTATTGCTAGGGGGTTAATTAATAACGTTAAAACCACACCTTTAAGGGAGTTGCCTCATCAATGCACAGTAACATCAGATGTGAAGTCACTGCATTGGTACCAGCAGACCTCTGGATCCTGGGCGTTACCTAAAAAGCTTTTTACAGCACAGCGCCAGGTTATATCACAATCGAAAGAGAATCCGCCTAGGATACATTTAGCAAGTACTATAGCAACTGCCAACTCTCCAGAATTCAATATCACAATTGATGACGTCACAAAATAATGGTTGCCTCTACTCAGGAAGGTGGAAATGAACAGAAGTAACAAAAAAGATGATAATTCTCTATATTACAGATTATTTCAACTGCTAGGTATCACAGTAGCCTGCAAACAAACCTACTTTTCCCATCTTCTCCAGTTTGTCAGGTTCGTGGGGCAGATGATAGGTCTTCTTGGGGGTGGCCCCCACTTTATGGAACATCTTACCCCCTAGAAGTGTTAGTGACCCCAAAGGTGCTTGAATTTAGGAAGCATGTTAATTTGGTACTATGGCAATGACTTTTTGTTTAGTTTTGTTTGAGTAATTGTCATGATTATGGGTGGTTTTATTATTTTAATTGCCCTTTTTTTAACTGTACATTGAACTAGCGTATGTCACACAGAGTGTGTGTGGATTGGGGAAGTTTATATATATTGTTAAAAAAATAAATAAAGTTATCATAAGAGACTGATAGCTGGGGGCATTGCCCTTTGGTAAAGATTTGAACTAAATGGCCTCGCTCCAGAAAAAGCCTTTTGGGGGGATTTTGAGATCTCTGCAAAGGAGCCCCTGCTTTTCTGCCCTGGAATCCCTGTGTGGCAGAGAGGACTCTGGGAAGCGCCATTGGTCATTGAGATCAGTGTTTCTCAAACTTGACAACTCTAAGATATGTAGACTTCAACTCCCACAATTCCCCAGCCAGCCATGCTGGCTGGGGAATTCTGGGAATTGAAGTCCATACGTCTTAGAGTTCCTAAGGTTGAGAAACACTGGTTTAGATGACTTACTTCAGGGTTTAGATGAATTACTTCAGTAATTATCCAAGGGGAGAATATTTGTTTAGATTTTTTTTACCCACCTTTATTATTTTTATAAATAACTCAAGGTGGCAAACATACCTAATACTCTTTCCTCCTCCTATTTTCCCCACAACAACCACCCTGGGAGGTGAGCTGGGCTGAGAGAGAGGGACTGGCCCAAAGTCACCCAGCCGGCTTTCGTGCCTAAGGTGGGACTAGAACTCAGTCTCCTGATTTCTAGCCTGGAGCCTTCACCACTAGACCAAACTGGCTATTTTCATTGCCTGAAAAATTAACACAATTGCAAAAAGTCTTGAAGAATTCATTAATTAAGGAATTAATTAATTTCCTGAATGTGCTTGCCATGATTTAGTTACATTCACCAAGTAATATTCCTTTAAGGTAGCACTAACATTGCCTTGGATAGTCTTGGAAAAAAACCGAAGAAAGGTTGGATTTAGTATCTGGATGAGACTAGATTTCTAGGAAATCCCAACATCATTGGCTAGACAGGAATTTTAAAAAGATCTTGGTCAAATGTCATAGCAAACCGTTTCTGTGCTGTTGCCAAAAAGTTGAGCTCAACCCAAGGGGGTCTTTCATCCTAATAAATTACTTCCAACTATGCAATTTTTTGGAAAAAAATACTGAAAGTGGGTGCTCTCCTTATTATTACAAATTTATGTCTATATAATCTTAAACTATATTGCTTAAAAATAGATGTCCGTGGGTAGTTTTCTTGTCCTTTGCTCTTCATTATGCTATATTCCTGTTTTAAATGTTTTGTGGTGCTGTTTTTTAAATCTTTTTTTTTAAGTGATTCCAAGAACACACTCTGTGTTTCATTATAGCTATAAAGCAATTAATTCCTCATTAATTATGAGTTTCCAATTAGTTTTTCTGCCTGTCATTACTTATGAGCTTCTGATCGTTGAGATCACACATCATGCTATGTGATGATTTCCTTCACTATGATTGGTTGAATAAGCTACAGTTGCTATGGCAAGCTTTGCATTCATGCTAAGCTTAACTCAGAGTTTGCAAAACACAGTGTTGGAATTAGAACCAAACAAACTACAGTATGGTTTAGTACTATGCTTTTAAACCATAGAATTAGAGGTCTTCATGTTAGGATGGAAACTGCATGTAAAACTATACCATAACATTATGGGATATTGATTAGTTGATTGATTTAGTGCCATCAAGTTGTTGTTGACTCAGTAATCTCATAGATTTTTCTCTATGATGATCTGCCCTTGACCTGGTCTTCCAACGGTGTACCCATTGCCACTGTAACTGAGTGGTCCTCTTGCTACTGGTGGTCCTTTTCTTCTCTTTCCTTTCACCTTTCCCAGCATTAGAGCCTTCTCCAGAGAGTTGGGTCTTTATATAATGTGTCCAAAGTAGGACAATTTGAGCCTACTCATTTGTGCCTTGAGTGAGAACTCTGAGTTGATTTGTTTGATGATCCATTTGTTTGTTTTCTTGGATGTCCACGGTATTCTCAGGAGGCTTCTCCAACACCAAAGTTCAGATTATGGGATAACTGTCTCCAAAACACATCATCATCATCATCATCATCATCATCATCATCATCATCATCATCATCATCATTATTATTGTTGCACAGTCAGTCAGATGTTTAGACTGGATTTGGCACTTTTGTCTACCTATCGAGTCCTTCCCAAGGACCTGGGATAGGCAGATGTTGTTTGATGGTGTTAAAGGTATCGTCGCAGGATATAAGGTGTTCCAAGTAAAGATGCCTTTCGCAATTGACTGATGGTGATTTTGTCAATGCCAATGATGTTCAAGTGGTGCTCCAGATGTTTTGGGATTGCACCTAAGGCACCTATGACTATTGGTACTATCTTTGCTTTCTTTTGCTACAGTCATCCTACTTCTATTTTCAGGTCTTTATATTTTGTGATTTTCTCTGGTTCTTTCTCTTCTGTTCTGCTGTCTCCAGGTATTGCAGTGTCCACTATTCAGACTTTTGTTAAGTCTGGGGTGTTGTGTTATTATTATTATAATATATTATTATACATTATACTATATCATATCATATCATATCAATACGATAAATAAAATAAAATAAATAAATAAATAATCATTACCACTTCTGCTACTACTTCTACTGCCAGCTTATTGTTTCTCTCTTTTTTCCTACTAGGAAAGGGGAAATGGAATTGGAATTGGCAAAAATCTCCCTGGAGCGAGATTCGTTGAGCCAACAGCTACTGCGTGTCATTCGCCAGAAGATGGCACTTTCCCAGGAACTAGAAGCCTGGCAAGTGAGTAAGCAAACATCAGAACAATCAGGAAACATTTCCTGAGATTTAACCAAGAGCCTTTGCCCGTTTGCAAGCTGTGAACCATGTGCCAGGAATTTTAACAGACCTGATGCTCTGTTTTTAAAATGTCACTCAGATACAGCTTTGGCTCCTTTAACATTTAGTTATTTCCAGATGCATTTGGTGACATAGCTGAATCAAGTGTGGGAATTTTTATTCTTTTCCTACATTCACAGCTGGTTCCAGGTTTACTGTATGAATCTGTTCCCTTTCCAAACAGGGCCCTAAAGGGGAAAAGGCCCAGCGATGGGATATGAAGAGGGGAGCTTGCAGAGAAGCAAATGCAACATTTACTGAAGAGTAGTTGAAAACAAATGAGATATAGGAAGGGGGATGCTAGGATGTTAGCAGTGAATGCAGAAAAAGGAGGAGGAGGAGGAGGAGGAGGAGGAGGAGGAGGAGAAAACTGGGGGAGGGTAGAAGGAAAGGAGTTTAGAAGTTTAGAAATCACAGAGAGGAACAAATCAGTGCTGAGCTGAAATATCTTTTCCATTTTTGTGTCAAGTTTATGATACATGAAACTAATGGAGGCATTTGGATGGTTTGAAGCTGGGCCACCACCAGAGCAAACATTGAACAAACATATCAACGTTGTTGATTGGGCTCTGGGTTGCAAGTAGGTGCCTGATTGTATGAGAAAGGGAAACATCGCTTTCAAAATGATGTAACTGTATTGTTGGGGCCAGATTATGACATCTCATTTCCACAAAGCCAAAGCAGAATCACAGTAATCTTTCTGTCTTTGCTTTGAGCATTTTGGGCAAAATATACGTTACAAATAGGAGTCTCCAGGAGCAAGACTGTGACTATCATTCAAAATACTGTAGGCAGCAATGCAACAGGGTGGGTAAGATTCATGAACCCTTTAAAATGAAAATGGAGTGAGGCAGCATTTCTGATATTGCTCCAGAGACGCTCAAGAGAGGATTTCTGAATTCTACTTCATGTTGATCAGAATATTCCCTTTTTCTTTGTGGCACGCAGGATGATATTCAGTACATTATTCACCAGCAACTTCTCCAGAAACAGCAGGAAGAACGCCATCGCCTTACGCCACCACCAAAGACACCAACACAAGGCAAGGGTCCTGAATTATTTCGGGGCGGTGCCAGCATTCGCAGCGGCACAGGCTTCTTCTCACTCTTCCGGAAAAGCTGAATTGTTGAAGGTGTGGAACTTCTAATATGGCTGAAGGCAGGAAAGTGGGCGGAGGGAATGCGAAGGCCAAACTGGACGATAAGAGAGCAGTAGAGGCACCTGTGGGAGACAGCTTTAGGGACAAGGGCTGAAATGGGTTCAAGAGCCTTTTAAGCAACTGTTAACCAATCTAGGCCAAAGAATGTGTTCTCTTATTCTGCATTCCACTCACATAGATGCTGGAAAAAGTGGGGTGGTGCTGCTGGTCCTGCCCCCAATGTCATGTTTGGCTGAGCCCATCCCTAGGATACATTTGTAAAGGAATCCGTGTCAATTATGGCTCAGAATTCCTTTTCAAGCACCCATAAGATAGACATAGACAAAGACCACAGGGGAGTAACATTGGAAAAGAGACAGGAACTCCCTGGGAGTATGGTTGGCCATCCATACTTCCATAGTAGAGCATCCATAGTCCTTCTTTAATATATGAGTGCCTTCAATGCTGGCAACATGCAAATTTCTTGCCTTTCCTGGTTAGAAAGATCTGGTCACCTGAGTTCTCAAAGCAGGTTTGGGGGCCCCAGTTCAATCAAAGCTTCAGTGTGGCTTCACTTGGTGTTACATGAATTTCAGTCATGTTTCCGCTTGGAACAGTTGGAGATTCCAAGCCCTGGAGTCATCCAGCCCATAAACTGCTGTCCTTTAACAAGGACAGTCAGGTGCTTTTCAGATATTCAGACCAATAATTCCCAGCTGGGATGATCCAAATATCTGGAAGGCAGCAGGCTGCCTACGCCAGTTGAAGGCAATCCAAGAAGTGACCACAGGAGCTAGGTAGAGTGTTCCAATCTGAAACTAGGTCAAATCAAGTGGATGGTATCAATTGGCCAATTGATTGAGCCAACTCAAGTGATGTGATTAAATGCAATTCCCTTTCAGTAGTTACAGTGGGTTGTAAAGCACTAACCTTGACTTTGGTCTTTCTTTTAAAATGCATCTAGGCTTCCAACAGCAGTTGGCCAATCTGTGCACCAAGTTCTAAGGTGACCCTCTACTGGATAGTCGGAGGCATGATTCAGCTAAGTGGATTATTCTAGGACTGCAAGCCTGTAGCGTCGAGACATCCACAGGGCCCAGTGCCTGGCTTTTGATGGAACGGGCCTAGAAACCTGGCTTCTGATCCTCCACTTCTTCGTAGAATCAAGACTGGTGGGAAGGGGCAGATTAATGTCAGGTCCCTCCCTTGCAAGAGGAAGCAGATTAATGCTCACCTCTTTGAAATTGGGAACAAATGCTGGCAAAGCAGGAACGTCCATGGAGGGAGAAATGAAAAAAGTCAAGATGGCAGTTTCAGTCAGGTGACCGCCATCTTGAATTTTTGACACACACCCTGTGGACACCCTACAGCAAACTATTCGTCACCTATTTTACTCTTCACAGTAAAAAAAAAAAAAGATAAAAATTCCCTTGAGCTGAGCTCAGCTGCTGGTAGCTATGTAGACACATCTGTTTTCTTGGAAGCACTGGATTAACTTTTTAAGCCTGGCTTGATTTTTGAGCTGCTCTTCTTGCCTTAAAAAAGGAAGACCAAGGAATGTATCTAAGGTTTTGATATTTCAGTAGGATGCAGAATAGAAAATAAGAGAATCTGGGCCAGGTTCTTAAAATCCAAGGAGGCAGAAGGCAACTGTTTTGTGGTTTCCACCTGAAAGAGTGCACAGCAGCATGGGCATAAAAATCTCCCTTCAAAAGGCACCAGTATTATACTCTGCAATGCATTAGGGCGTCCTCTTCAACAAGATCAATCTCTCCCAATGTGGCAGCCTCCTGCTGTGTTGGGACTGCAAATCCCAAAATTCCTAGGCAACATTGCCATGTTTTCTGGGAATTCTGAATGCTGTGGCCCAGTGTTTCTCAGCCTTGACAACTTTAAAATGCATGGACTTCAACTCCCAGAATTCCTCAGCCAGAATGCTGGCTGGGGAATTCTGGGAGTTGTAGTCCACATATCTTAAAGTTACCAAGGTTGAGAAACGTTGTCGTAGCCCCTACTCATCAGGAGAGCACCAGATTGGAGGAGGCTGACCTAGGTTTTCTTCATAGCTTTTTTTTGTTTTTAAGTATATGTATTTGTGGTTTCTAAAAAAATCTGCATGCATTTCTGCAAATGAGCTTCGGTCATGGTTATGTTGCAGGAACACCAGCAGGGGGCAGTGATGCTCTTTCCCTTTCTCTTCTGGTTGCATGCAAATAAGCAAAAAAACCCCCCAAAAACTCTATTTTGCACATGTAATTTCTCAGCTATTTAACATACAGAGGAATATATATCCAGTTTAAATATCAAAGCTGACAGGGCAGATCCAAACAGAGATTTATTTATCTACTAAGAAGAAATTCTATATTGTTATAGAGTATTTTTGTTGTACATTTGTTAATACAGATTTAATAATGTTTATTAAAGTATGGAGCTTACCTTTCTCACCTCTTTGACACTTCTGCTGGAAAGCGCATTCCTTGGGTGGAAAACAGGGCCTCGCTGCACAGAGCAGGGGACGCTGTGAAACTGGGTTCTCCAAGAGATCAAGTGGGGAAGGAATCTAATAATACTCAGGCATCTCAGAGCAGAACTTACAAGCAGACAATAAAACTCTGCTTATGCTACAGTGACTTCATTGTTATTTACTATGGATCCATGCTGTATCTAGTCCAGTTGCCTCCTGAAGGACGTGCAAAGCCGTATATCCTTTTGACCATCCTTTATCTCACAGTTCTCAACCTCCCCAAATAACCTCAAAATTCTTTGTAAGATGAAAGGATAATATATCACTTTCTCCACCTTTACTGCACCTTTGGGGGAGGGGGGTTGCATGGCATAGTTTTAGCATTCCATAGCTTTTAGTGTAATTATTCAAATTAATCTCAGAGAAAAATAAAAATGGGAACTAGGGCCCCACATTTCCTTATGATTCCTTCAAACACAGAGTGTTTGTGTGAATATGTGTGTGAAAGACCCCATCCCTATCCATTTGGCAATGAAATGGGATCACTCATGAAACGTTTCCACATCTGGGAGATCTCTAAATGTCCAATATTGGTTTTAAAATTACTTTAAAGATAAATAAAGGTAAATATAAATAAAATAAGCAGTTGAATAGGAAGGTGTATGCTCATGGTGTCACTTGAAGGAACCAAAAAGGGGAAATGGAAGATAAAAGGAAAAAATTTGGCCTATTGAGCAAGTTATAATATTGGCAAGGCAGGAAAGATTATATTAGGAGAGAGGCTTCTCAGAGATTGGCAATGGGTTGGCAAAAATTTCTGACTCCTTCATATCTGGAGCAATGAAATGACCCCTCCCCATTCAAAAATGATTCGGTTGAAGTGAAAAAAAATCTGGAAATGTATGATCAGAGATGCTTCTGAAGAACTGTGGGTCTGAAGAACGATGAAATCCATTCAGTACAGTGCACGAGACCAATGTAAGGATTCCGAATCCTTCCTAACTCTACGTTCTGCAACAGATGTGTTACTAAATCTCAGAAGCGTAGTAAAAATACTTTGGAGGTCTTGCAAGCCTCAAATCTGTACACCAGAGTATAAGAGGAAAGGAGAGAATGTCTTCTTCATTTTCTGCGCTCTGGAGACGTCCTTCTGTGCTTTATAAATATGAAGATATGAAACAAGATTTAGACGGCCCAGTAGTTAAAAGTAAATAGACTCCATTTCAGAAAGGCATGATTCACACAACCTGCTAAAGGTGTAATGTGAGTATCTTTGGTTTTGGCTTAGTATGTTGTGTGAATCCCGCTGATTGTGGATTAGTTGATAAACTATGATTCAGCAAGTCACAACATAGCATTCTGCATCAATTCAAGGAGAAACAATCCTCCTTTCTGTCTGATCATTTTGAACGGGGATAAAAAATTGTCTGCATTCCTTCAGAGGAAGGTTCCAGTGGGAGCTGCCTGCAATATTCCAAGTTTAATCAATTCAACTCAATTCAATTCTGGGCTCGTCCCCATTACTGCCTCACTAAAGATGTGTAGGATAAATCAGCCGTTGCTGTACTGATCCAAGGCAGTGGTTCTCCAACTTAGTGGTAGCACAGCCCCCAAAACAATAAATGAATTTTTAATAACGTTTATAGCAACAGAGGTTTTCAAACCTTGCGGTACAGCAACTGAACATGCACACTTGCACGGGCAAAATGAGCATAGCCTGAGGTGAGTTTAGGTAGTGCTCCCACTTTACCTGAATTACTCCAATCTCACGCTTCGAAAGAGGAGGATTTAGAAGGCGGCTTACATCCGCTGCCTTGAAATGGCTTAAGCCAGTGTTGTCCAAACTTGGCCACTTTAAGATGAGTGGACTTCAACTCCCAGAATTCCCTAGCCAGCCATGCTGGCTGGGGAATTCTGGGAGTTGAAGTCCACTCATCTTAAAGTGGCCAGGTTTGGACAACACTGGCTTAACAGATCACTCTGCTTGAGTTGGAGTTCTCAGCAGCTGCTCCCTGGCAGAGAGAGAAAGGATGGTCCTCCTTTTTGTCTTCATGTCCTCCATCCACCAGGCATAGCCTTAAAATCAAATATTGTCTGGCTTTTTGAGTATCTTTTTAAATTTTACTTTATTTTGGACTGTTCACAACAGTAGTCATTCAAACTTTTGAGTACAGGTAGTCCTCAGTTAACAACCACTCGTTCAGCGACCGTTTGAAGTTATGATGGCACTGAATGAGTGATACTTATGACTGGTCCTCAAAGATCTGGCTGTCCCAGTGCCCCCACGGTCACATGGCAGTCAGTGGGGAAGCTGGCACGGAAGGTTGCAAGTCGCTCTGGTACGTCACTTGCACTCCAGCGGCTTTTTCCCCCGAGGAGCCCACCTATGGTGCCTGCAGGAATCCTTCTGCCCATGGTGGCCACCTGTGCATCTTCCCCCACCCGGCAGCAGCCACCCCGGCCCTGCTGCACTTGCACCACACTGCACCGGCCGCTTGCACACCCTCCTCACCCTCCAGCAGTAGCCACTTACCTGCTCACTGGCCTGCTTACGAGCTGCCTGGGATTTGCGACTTCCTCCTGGCTTCCCCATTGACTTTGCTTGTTGGAAGCTGGCAGGAAGTTGCGAGGAGATCCTCAATTAATGACCTGTGATCCTTGCTTAACAATAACGGGGAATGTTGGGAATACCGTTGCTAAGTGGTGCGGTCACATGACATCACACTTTGCAGCCGCTTCGCTGAGCAACGAAAATTCCAGTCCCAATTGCCATTGTAACCCAAGGATTCCCTGTATCATGATCTTGTAAGTTACATTATTTATATCCTGATTCCAGCAATCAGCTTCAAGCCAGCCCCTTCAAATCTGTGATCACTGTAGATCCCATGACTTGCCATACTTTTCTAGGGTGAAATTTGAAAAGTGCATCATCGTTGATTCTATATGATCGCTAGCATATGTTCCTTGGAAAAATATCACAATTGAAAAACCAGTCTTTCTGAGGCTGAAAAAAGTAATTTCATAATTCGTGTAGGCCTAAGTACATTTTTTGCAGTTTTTCACTGTAATTTTTGTTGCAGATGCTAAGAAAATTAAAGAGTTAGTGAGTCCTCCCCTCCCCATTTTTCCTCCTTTCCAATTGTCCATATCCTCCTTTGCCTGTTCAGATATGGGGTAACCTTAGTCATTCCTGAGGCTGATGCAGGGTTCAGCTGAAGCTTCATCACTCAGAATGAGGGGGCAACAAAGGCCTTAGACAGGATTGCCCCTACGTAGACCATCTTTGTGTGTGGATCCCTGGTTTTCGAGATGAATTCCAAGAGAGGAAGCATCAGAAAAAGCACTTAGAGCTCTGATGGAGAACTCTTTATTATGGTTTCTCTCATGGCGATAGGAGTGGCAAACTATAGTCATTTCCCGCTGCTTTTGAGTCTGCAGATACCAGGCCAGAATGCATCGTCCTGGCTCTTAGTAGGCTTCTGGGTGCAGTTCAAGGTGCTGGTTATGATCAATGAAACCCTCCATGGTATAGGGCCAAGTTATTTGCAGGACTGTCTATCGCCAACAGATTCTGCCCATCTCACCAGATCTGACAGGGTAGATGTGCTCAGAGTCCCCTCTATCAAAGTGTCATCTGGCAAGACCAAGGCCTTCCCTGCTGCGGCCCCTGCCCTCCAGAACAGCACAGCCCCTGAGAATCGGATGGTCCCCATCTCGTTGGCCTTCTGTAAGGCTCTGAAGACCCAGGTTTGTCCTGGGACATTGAGCCAGGCGGGTGGATGAGCCTGCCTGTAGTAGCTTGAAACTGAATTGATTCTGGGCTGGCCACAATTGCGCTATGTCTTTTTTTGTGTTGTTTTTATCTTGATGGCTTTTTTGTTGTTGTTTAGCAGGAAAAACTAGTTACTTTCCAGAATCCTAAGGATCTCCATGTTTGACATACAGATAGTCCCCAGTTTAAGAACGAGTTCCGTTCCCAAGGTCTGTCCTTAAAGTTGATTTGTATGTAAGCCGGAACAGTATTATTGTATAATACTGTATAAGTAGCGTTGTGTAATTAACTCAAACCATTGTGTGTTTATCTCAAATCATTGTGTATTTAACTCCAATTTTGCTACAATAGTTCTTAACCGTGGGTTTTCTGTAAACTGGGCGTTCTTAACCCGGGGACTACCTGTATAGTCCTTGTTACCTTGGGAACAAGATAATGCCAGTATAGATCAGAGGAGAAAACTGAGGTTGCCAAGAAAAGGCTGTTGTTCTTCCCAAGGAATAAAAAACCTGCACTGTCTACCATCTGATGGGATTTAAACCAACCTGATTGGAACTTTTTTTAAACTTTTAATTGGACGTGAACGCAAGCTCACCCACACTGAATCTGCACTTTGCTTTTACAGTAGCAAAAGCTGCGATTCTAACGGAGGAAATGCCACCCTGTGCCTTAATAGCCGTGCTGCAGGAATCTTCCTTGTCTTTCTGCACCAGCTGCGTCCGTCTGGGTGGCATTTTTCCATCCCATGGTGGGCCTAAACAGAGAACAATGTGTCTCTTGCAGCACCGAGGGGGCGGCTACAGTTGGCATCCCAACCCTCCAGAGAGGAATGCAGAACGGATGGATCAGGCAGATGGTCAAAGTAAACAGCCACAGCCATGGACAATCCGGACCCCACCCCGCCACCCGTCCCTCAAGCCACAAGGTTGCATTTAGATCAGTGCTTCTCAACCTCCGCAGCTTTAAGAGGCGTGGACTTCAACTCCCAGAATTCCCTAGCCAGCAGTGTTTCTCAACCTCAGCAACTTTTAAGAGGTGTGGACTGCAATGCTGTCTGGGGAATTCTGGGAGTTGAAGTCCCCACCTCTTAAAGTTGCTGAGATTGAGCAGCACTGATTTAGATCATGTGGGCAAGGTGCCAGGATGCCTCAGTCCCCAGGCAGGAGAGGGAAACAAGGTCCTGAGCTGGGGGTTCTCTCTCAATGCCTTGTTCTGCCAGAACGTAAAAGAAAACAACCCAGTTCATTTCTGTTAACTTGTGGACACACCCACACTCTTTTCTTGGCAGCAAAAGCAAAGTGGCTTGCCATTGACTTTGGGGAAGCTTGTTTTCCTTTCCCGTCTAGTCTTGGGATTTCCTTGTGGTCTCCCATCCAACCAGATCCAACTTTGTTGAACTGTTTTGAGATCAGCCAAGGTGCTGTCATCAGCGGGGCTCTTTTCTGGAAAGGCCTGCTCCAAATGCGGCCAACCCCTCTCCTCTCTGGAAAAGTTTTGTGGCTAGGCTGCTACAAAGGAAGCTGTTGCACCTCGCGCAGCTGTTAAAGGCAGAACCTTGTCCAAAGCCCTTGTATTTAGAGGTGTTTCTCAACCTTGAGCACCTTAAGATGTGTGGACTTCAACTCCCAGAATTCCCCAGCCAGCCATGCTGGCTGGGGAATTCTGGGAGTTGAAGTCCACACATCTTAAGGTGCTCAAGGTTGAGAAACACTCATTTAGATACAGCCAAATAGACACACCCTGAAATGCAGCCTTTTCCTTTTATTAATGCGCAGCACCTTCTGCTGGGTCGCAGCCCCACCTTTCCTCTCAAAATGACTTTTTAATGTTTTTCCCTTCTGTCTCCTTTCCCCCACATCGTTGCTCTTTTTCCTAAGCTTTCTTCCCTTTTCCAACGCCAGGCATAGCGGCCCTGCACGATCTCCACGAAGCTTTCCTCTTGCGGGGGGGGGGGGGCGAGGAAATAAATCCTGGTTTCTGCCCCCCCCCCGGTATCCACGGGGGCCAACCTTTTCGGGCTGCTGCAATGCTTAAGCAGGCAGGCCCCAGATGCGCGCGGCTCCTACTCCCTCCAGGCTGGGGAGGGTGGTCATTGTAGTCCCCTTCGTCTAGAGGGCGCCGGGTTGGGGCCAGCTGCCGCGTTCAGGCCTTTTAGGACGCGAGGGGTGAGGTCCGGCTGAGCTACCCAGGCCGCACATCTGAATAAATAAATCCTGTATCCATTTTTTTTTTAAAAAAATTGTCTCCGGCGTCTTTAACCTCGCGCGGACCGGCGCGCGGCCGGCCTCTCCAAGCCCCGCCCCCTCTTTATTCCCCCTCTCGTCGCCCCGCCCAGCCCCCGGCCGCGGTCGCTAAGCGCCGCCCATTATAAGCCAGGCCCCGCCCCCCGCCCTCCCTCCGGCTGGTTCGAAAGCGACTTTCGCCTTCCAGCGGGGAAGCCGCGGCCGTCGGAGGGAGAGGCAGGAAGCCGCGGGCTGCGCAGCTCTGCCGGTCATCTGATCCCAGACCCGCGTCCGGCGGGGAGCGAGGACGGAAGGCAGCCCCGCGGGAGACCCGCCTAGGCTGGCAGCTGATTCGGCGTTGCGCTCCGCCGTTCCCGTCGCGATGCCTCCTGCAGGCCGCCTCCCGCCCCGCTCTCCTTTTCTCCTTCATTGATTCCCGCAGCCGGCTGTGTCTTTCCGCCCTCCTCCCTTTCGCCTTCCTCCCTTGGCCTCGTTTCTTGGAAGGAGAGAGACGGCCGGTCACTTAGGGCAACTTTGCGATCCTTCCTCTTGGCCAAACAAACCCTCGAGGGAACTCCCTCACCTCCTTCCCTCCAACCCCGGCTGTTTTTTCTTTCCCTTTTTTCCTGTTTCTCTTTTTAAGCCGATCCGATAATCTACTTCAGTATGGCAAGTGTTCTTCTCTGATGTTACGCTCCTTTTGATACTGTACATTTATTTTTGGAGCCAGGCCGACTTTTGGAATGGAGTCCTAAATTCTTGCCTCCCTCCCTTTTTTTCCTTCTCTTGTGGATACACTTAAAAAAAAAAAAAAGCGACACTTTTTGTACTGCTTTCCTTTTTTTTTTTTAAACAGTCAGACTCCCTTGTTTAAGGGAGTTGAATCTTGCTCTGTTTCGAATGCTGGAATTAAAAGACTGAAGAAGAAGAAGAAGAAGAAGAAGAAGAAAACACGTTTCTCCCCTTCCCTCCCTTTTCTTTTTGTTCTGTTACGCTCCACAATATTTTCTACACTGTACCACTTTTTGGTAACCCAGGTCTGAATTTGGGAGAAATCCCCGCTTTTGCTCAGAAACATTTTACCATTTCTGTCTGCTTCCCTTCCCATTACAAGTGAAGCCAAGATCCTACTAAACCGTGATTCTGGGACTGGAGGACATAGCTCCAGAACAACCAACACACATCCTACGGTTCCTTGGCAGAAGAAGAAACTCCTTTTGGACACACAGACTGGGCTGTGTTCCTCTGTCATTTGACTCTAAGGAAGGAAAAAGTTTGGAAGAAAAAGTTTGGCATCTTCCCCGTTGAGGCTGAGCGCAAGGCACAAACATTTCCATGTTCCTTATGAGAACTCTTTGGAGGGAAAGACGGTGAATCCTCCCGGATTGATTCAGTTCCTGTCCTTGGAAATTGCTGGCAGTCTTTGGAGGCCCTTCGGTCTCAGCGAGCCGCGATGGGGCTGTGAGGCCAAACAGATTTCCCACTGGATAGTGTGGGAGTCGAGGAAAATCCCTCCGGAGAGGAACAAAGTGATAGACACTGCAGTGACGGGAGCTGCCCCAGCACGTGAATGGCTGCCAAGGATTATGACCACTTGTTTAAATTGCTTATCATCGGAGATTCGGGTAAGAACGTTTGTTTGTCATCCTCACCCCATCTTCAGTCTTATATGTTCTTCTGTATTGCTGGTCCTTCCCCCCCCCCCCAATGATTTCAACCATTTTGCTGTCTTTTTTTTTGGATATTTTCAGATCTTCCCACTCACTTTTCATGCCACATGCATCTGTTACTCATTTGCCATCCTCATTTTGAACGCTTATCCTGGTTCCTTCCAATTTTTCTCCTCCCCTAGTCTTTTATGTCAATCATACGTCCCCTTCTTCCAGTTCATTGTGAGCACTTGGGATGGGTTGAACACATTCCTCCCCCCATTTTTACCTATCCCTTATTCTCATTCTTTTGTACTTCTCCACCTCTCTGCCTCACCTTCATTCTTGCAAATACTCCTGGGCAAAATAAAGCTCCACAACTCTGGAAGGAAGTCATTGGACCAACAGCCCCCTTATCTTTTCTCTTTAGTTCTGCCCCTCTTCTTGTCCTCACTACTTTTCAGGAACTCTCTAATTCTCTGTAGACCACACTGACGTACAGAAAGCTCCACTCAATTTATTAACAACTGAATTTTGTTTCAGTGACACCTCACATCAGTGGTTTTCTGCAGGTCTCAATTGTGTTAAATTTGTAGAATTCCCAGCATCCTTTGGGATCTAGTTTTTTCAACCCTGGAATATTCTCATTTAGTTTTAGAGATGGGGGAGCAATCT
This sequence comes from Python bivittatus, assembly GCF_059951505.1. Lineage (NCBI taxonomy): Eukaryota > Metazoa > Chordata > Lepidosauria > Squamata > Pythonidae > Python > Python bivittatus. Next base: position 1,921,402 of record NW_028277063.1, read on the forward strand.
TGGTAAGTTCCCTTATTTTATTGTCTGAGGATTGTTGAGCTACCTTCTCCAAATGGATGACCTCCAGGCATGCTGGGACCACATAGCCATGAATTCTGGGAGTTGTATTCATAGGCTTTGAATTCTGGGAGTTGTAGTTCCAGCACATCTGGAACTGATGATGGCTGATTTTGATTCCTCAAAATGTTTATAATAATGCTTCATGCATTTATTTAATATATTTCTATGTCATTTCCTGGCTAGTTATCTCAAAGCAGAATACAAACATAAAAATAAAAGCTATTGATGCATTATTAACATTTAACAATAACATTGCAATACATTAAAAAAATAATAGCAAAATAAAAATATAGTGGAGAAGTGGGGTGGAAAATTAAGATTAAACAAGATGGACTCTTAAATTTCCACCTGATTTAAAGCAGCACTTTCTCATTGGCTATATGTTTCACATCATGCTGTAGTCCTGTAGCTCTTAAATGAACTTGCTCGAAGAGATGAATCTTTAATCATGTACAGGACTGCACTGTTATTTTCTTTACATAGACCTTTCAGTTCTTTAAGAACGTTGCAAATCAGGCAGGTAACCTGGTGCCTTCCAGAAATCTTAGACTTTGTCCCTCACCAACCTCAGCCATCTTGGCCAAATCCAGTGATGGATTTATGATCCAAAACATCTGGAAAGCACCAGATTGGGTATCCTGGTGCAAAACCATTCCATTGAACCCCTTCAGTGGTAAAGTCCCATCTTTCATCTTCCAAGCTGCATTTTGAGCCATAGCATAAAAGCTTGGCTTCCTGCTGAAGATGTGGCTGCCAGCAGAGAGAGCTGGGGATCTGGGTGGTGCACCTGCTGTGAAATCTGAGATGTTAACATGAATGTAGAATTCTGCAGTTTAGGATGAATGATTCATATAGATGGTATTGCTCTTTGTAGGCACCACATGTTGTCTGCCACAAACCCCTGCAGTCACATAACTGCTTGTGAAGGAATGAGGATGAGGTGGGGGCTGTATCTTCCAGTGGACACACTGCAAGGCCAAGAAGTGGAAGGGGAGACTGGTTGGAGCAGACTTATCCAGTTGAGGCTGGGTTGATCTTCCATTTCTGGTACTCTTATGAGGATGGAGGAGACCTTTCTTCTGAATAGTCACTGGGCTGTTCCAAACTGAACGTTTCTTCGTGCAGCAGTCTAATCCTATGGCAGGACTGGGCTGCTCTTCCGTTTGTCATTGTATTCTTCTTGAAAAAGGAGTGGTGCAACCTCCCCATGGTCTTGCTTCTCTCTTTGTCAGAAAGCCCAGAGTGATGATGAGTTCAGCTCTTCACTTTCTCTTCGGGCCCTTTGCAACTCATGTTGCTTATCTTCTCACTTTAGGACCTTTGAAAGTCTTTATGGCTTTCTCGATTTGCTTTCTGCTCTTGATAAAGCTGATTTTGAAATGGATCAGAGTAGAACTGGTAGAAGCAGTACTTGGTGTGTATTCATGCATGTTTCGGTATCCAAGAACCAGTGTTTGCTCCAACTGGGTAATTACTTGCTCCATGAAGATAAAGAAAAGCCATAATTTAGTTCCCCAGATCACTTGCAAATCTGGGTTTAGGGTAGCATGTTGTATGAACCCAGTCAGTTTGCCTTGTAAGCCTTGGTATATGGCATAGTATGATGTGGGAACCCAGCCAATTGTGGTTTATTTAATAAACCATGATAAAGCAAACAGTTGCCTTTACATGATGTGTGAATGGCTGCAATCTGCAGGGACCAGAACAAATTTTATTTTCAAAAGGATAGAATAGGAGAAATTGGGCTAATCTAGGCCAGTCTTTTTAGCATTAGCTCTTGGATATACAGTACTGTATTCTGGAGGAGACATTACAGGGCTTGTGGAGTCCTTGGGGTTCTCCTTGGTTGTTTTCTTGCAAACTTTTTGTTACCTGGCTAGGTAACATCTTCAGTGCTAGAATGGTAACGAAACGTTTACAAGAAAACAACCAAGCTCAGAGAACCCCAAGGACTCCACAGTTCAACCCTGAGCTACACATATTCACTTTTATTGGTATTACAGGGTTTACTAGATGTCAGTACGGCATGTCAAGAACAAGTCCTGCCAATCTAATCTCAGCTTCATTATTTGACTGGATAATTTCCACAGTAGACTGGGGGAATGCTCTATATCAATGTTTCACAACCTTGGCAACTTTAAGCTGTGTGGACTTCCAACTCCCAGAATTCCCCTGGCTGGTGTATCTCTGATATATATATCTGTGAGAATATATACTGTATCTGAAACCTGGAATCTCAGTAGTTCAACAGCATTAACTCATCCTTCCAGTGTTTTCTTACAGTCCAAAATAAATGTACTACTGTTTTATAGCAAGAACAAGCTGAAGAAATTGACTCATGATACAGTAGAAATGCAAATGAAGATCCCATCAGTTTGAAGTAGATGCTGCTTGCAGAAGAGAGAGAAGTTGATGAAATGATTGATGGATAGATTGTAAGAATGGCAAGGTAAAAAGTTGGTGCAAAAGGCTGTTGATAGCTGGCAATCACACCTTAGTAATGGAGGATCCCAGAATGTTTGGTAGAGTGTCCTGGGATCTCTTTGGATCAGGTTGCTCCAAGGCTTGTCTGATTTATAGAGGATTTTAGGATTTAAGTGCCTGTCACGTGTTCTCATGGTCCTTAGTATGAAAGGGACAGTCAAAGTTAGGATAGATCAGAGGGACTAACTTGTGGACTAAGAAGTATTTGGGGGCAGAAACAGTAAAACCTTATTAAAATGTATTTATTGGCGGATGAAGAGGGTCTGCTATTCATGTGGCAATTCACATAATCATATCATTATGGAAAGAATGCAAATTGGGTCATTTGCATCCATTTACATTGTTTGCATAATGATGCCATTGTACTAATCAGTGTGGAAAATTGGTCTGTTGCATGCGAAGGCCCTTTAGACAATCCGAAAGAGGGCAAATATTTTAACAGAACTATAAATATGGGCTGGAAGGGATCTCTCTTAGGTGGATCTACAGCTTGCTTGAAAACAACTCCAAGATTGCTTGTTAAAACTAGAGTGAAGTCAGGAATGGGATGCCAGCAAGGCTTGATCCTGGGTTTCATCTGCATCCAGCTTTGATTAATTATTTGGGTGAAGAGGTAGAAGAAATGCTTGTCAAATCTGCAGATGAAAAATAGGAGGAGGACAGCTAATAGTCTGGAAAACAATCATAGCATTCAAAATACCTTGATAAGTAGATCAGCTGGAAACCATCTAGTAGTGACAAATGCAAAATTCTTAACTTAGGAAACCGAAATCAAATGCACAGTTATAGGATGGGAGATACCGGATTGATAAAAGTATTTGTGGAAGAGATTTTGAAACAGTTCTTGATTGCAAACTGTGTATGAGTCAGCAGAGAGATAGGGCTGCAAAAAAAAAAGAAAAAAAGAAGAAAAGCAAATGCAGTTATAGGCTGCATCAATAGAAGCATCGCCCCCAGATCATGGGAAGTATTCGCTCCCTTGTATTCTGCACTGATCAGACATCACCTTGAGTATTATGTTCCATTCTGAGCCCCACATTTTAAGAAAGATTCGGAGAAACTAGAGCAGTTACAGAAAGGGGCAATCAGGAAGCTCGGGGTAGAAAAGCTCAAAGATAAATTAAGGGAGATGACTCCCGTGAGCCCCAAGAACAGAAGAACGAGTGGCAATGTGAGAGCACCGCTAAGAAGGTGGGACTGTTCTATGTTAGGAAGAATTTCCTAGTGGTGGCAGAGGTTTTTGACAGTGGAACCAATTATCAAGGGAGGGCTGAGGTTCCTATCTTTGGATGAAAGACTGGAGAGCAGTCTGTTTGGATTGCTTTAATGTGAATTCCCCTTTGGAGGAGAGGGCTTAATACTTTCCAACTGTATGAGTGTATGATTCCAGTATTACTGACTGCCCAGCTCATGTGATTGCTGGGATAGGGAATGGTGACTCCCCCCTCCCCCTTTGGAATTCAAATTAAAACAGACTCAGAAAAAAGGATATGAAAAAGTCCACTCTGGCATTGACATGGTTGGGACCTCTAGCTCTCTTGTACCCACTAAGGATTCCCCAAAACCTTAGTGAAAATAAGCCACAGAAGATCTGCTTTGGCCAGGCAGAAGAGAGACAAGTAACTGATAAGCCTTGGAAGTGCCCATGAAATGACAGTGTTGAGGACCAGAGGTCCCACGCATCAGTGATCTAGACTGTGCAGGAAAAGAATACTCACTAAATTCTCTGGCTCAGAATTGTCTGTGACCACTAAATTTTAAGAAACATTTTTATCCCCCATGGGGGAAAGATACTTGTAGAAATCTTTTTAACTGGTATCTTCCTCCATTATGGTGGCCAGCCACTTAGGACAGACTTTTCAACCTGGTCTTACTCCACATGAATGGACCATCTCCCAGAATCCACCAATGAACAACACCATTGCTGAGAAGCTAGGACATTGCTGGCTGGGGAATTCTGGAAGTTGAAGTCCACACATCTTACAGTGGCTGAGATTGAGAAACATTGATCTAGGAGTTGAAATCCAAGCATCTGGAGGGCACCCTCATTGGGGAAAACTCTCTTAGGATATCTCCTTTCATCTCTGGTGAGGCAAGGCTATATGTTATATGAGAAGCAATCCAGTGATTGCATTCATGCATAAGAAGCCAGGAATCCTAGGTGTAATAAACCATGCAAATCTAGATGGCCCATTTACTTCCATTTTTTTTCTTTCTAGTAGATACGATGTCCTAATAGATGAGGCCTAAAGGGAGAGTTTGGTACACCACCTTAACACAGCTTTGTGGCTAAGAGTGCTCAAACAAACTAAGACCTTCTAAGCTAGTTGAAATGAAGGCTTGTTTTTTATAAATCCTGGTTTCCTTGGGTGTGTTTAACCAGAATCTTAGTTTTAAGCACTCCATGAAGCTTTTCTGCATCTGGTTATGTTATGTACTCATGCAAAGAGAGAAGCTGCACGTATGTGCATGCAGCTAACTCACATTGTGGCGTATGAACTCCATAGATTCCTTTCCTGTTATGCGTTAATGATTCTTCTGAAGGCTCCCTTGGAGAGGAGCAGAGAGGGCTAGAAGAGGGTCATACAGCTGCAAGTTGTTTTCCTCTATTTATTGTTTCCCAGCTTTTCCTCCACCAAATCTCTAGAAAAATTAGCATGTAAAGGAGATAACAGAGATGGGGGTAGATAGAGAACAGCTGCTCTGATCCCCTCTCATTTTATCTGGAGAGTCCTTCTGAAAGTAAACCATTCCCAGTGTTGCAGCGTGGACCTTTTAGTCAACTTTCCAACCAGGCAGCCTTGCCCTTGTTCTGGAGACTCCATTCCTTGCCTTCTTTCTCCTCTTGTTTTCCATATCCCTCTAGCAAATTCTTTACATTCCATGGCCTTTCAGCTTACTCTGTCTTCATTAGGCCATTTGGGAGGGGGGTGTTGCTCCTTCACCTCCTTTCTTCTCCTAAAAGTTTGTTCTTCTACAAACATTTGGTTTCCCTTGAGTCTGCTTGTTATTTCCTCCTTGTGGCTCAGTGGCAATATTTTGGCTACAGTCCTACTGGCACTCATGCTAAATTCGGTGTTAGGAGGAAGATTAGATTTCGCACACAGTCTTCATCGGTTTGAATAGCTCAAAGTGTTCTAGACATATTCTCTTCCAGTGTTCTCCCCTCCATCTGTTGCCATTTTCGGTGCTGAAGTTTAGAACCTGTACTTGTAGGAACTTATCTGCATCTTGAGTTACTTCATAAAATGGATTGCACGTTAACTGCATTGTGTAAAAAGCCCAAACCATCTTAAGACAGAATAATTAAAGAGCTGGCACACTCAGATGTGGAGAGAGTCCTCAAAAGTTGGTGTTTTGTTTTTTAATGAAAAAGGATGTACATTCCCTGAATGGAATTCTGTGTAATAAGTAGCCAGGTCCTACATAGCTCAGTGAATATGTGATTCACACAGTGCCTAAGCTATAATATGTTGAGTTTGGTTTGGTTTAGCATGCTTTAAGAACTCAACTGTTGTGGTCTGCAAGCTGATTTTTGCCTTCATGTGTGGTGTGCGGTCAGCCAATTCTAGTTAGCCAACAAACCATAGCTTAGGATAATATATATAGTAGGAGTGTGCTAAAATGGCAGTTCAGTTGAACATCATGTTGCAATGACGTGGAAAGCCAAGAGGCTCCTGCAGGAACTGAAGGAAATCAACTGGCACATGATGGGGCCTAGCTGATTTGTGAAATCTGGGAAGAAAAACAGATTTCCGTCAGTGTGTATACATGTGTGGGAGAGAAAGAGAGAGACTGCCTAGCATTCAGCCAATAAAGCTTGGTCTAGCTGCTGCGGAAACTCAGTCTTGGCTTATCTCCCACTGCAGCTGTAGAGAATGGAGATGGAGTTGTCGACAGTACTCACAACCTTCACAGGAAGGGGTCTGTTCAAGAAGCCATGGGGAAGGAAGGGAGAAGAGACTGGATAAGAGAACCTGGTTTCCAGGGTTATGTCAACAGGAGTTGCCAGAGAGGATTTCTGTCCTGTGACATCTGTGGTCCCACCCTTTTAGGTGTCTTGATTGCTTTAAGCCAGGGTATCGAGGTGTGCCTTCGTTCTCCTTCCTGCTCATAACCTTTCAACTTCCTATTTAGAAGCAAAATTTCTTGACTGTTCAGCACAACGCTGCTCCAGTTTAATTCTATATATCCTGTGTTCTCACCACTGCCCTCAGTTTACATCAACGGTGTGGGAGATAATCCACAATCTCCGATGTTTCCCTGTAACGCTGTGCCAGCTTCTCTTCCAGTCTGTGGTTTCCGCCCCCCCCCTCCTCCTTGCAGTAGGACACAATAGATTTGGACAGGAGTGGCCCTTTTTGAGTCAATACTCCGAGGTTGTTTGCTTTGGGTGGGAAGCTTGTAAGCTTTGCTGAGGAACCTCTGTTGCATCAGAAGTAGTTAAGAAATGATGGGAAGGACTAAACCTTTATTTTGAGTTTGTGTGATTGTTCCCTTTTGTTTCCTGTCCAGGGGTTGGCAAAAGTAGCCTTCTGCTCCGCTTTGCAGATAATACCTTCTCAGGTAAGGAACTGCCCTCCTGTATTGATGGTCATTGGATTGGTTGGGAGCCCTGACTCCTGCCATGCACCAAAAATGCTGCAACTTGATTCCAGTGCAGTTCAGGCCAAGCATCTTTGGATAATGTGGATTCTTGACTTTAACATCTCATTTTTAAAAGCAGTTGCAAAATTGTCATGGGCCCACTAGAGAAGAATACCTTAATGCCCAGATGCCAAAAAACAGGATGGCTGCATTGGTCCACGAGATGCAAAAATCACAGTCCCCAATTGGGCAATTAGGAGTAACAGAAATTCCACAAATGAGCTTGTGAGTTTTCCAGAGATTTTCCTGAGGTTAATTCAGAAGAATGTGGAAGCTCATACCTCCTTTGTGGCATTTTAATTGGTTGTAATAATGATATTGCCCAATTGTGGATTTGGGGTTTAATTTACCCAATGTTCCTTTATTCAGTTTTGCTATCAAAGAAGCAAATTGCCCTATCTGCTCTAATTAAATGTGTAGATATCCTGATTGCGTTTGCCCTGCTGGCAATGCTGTAATTGAATCCTTGATGGTTTAAGATTGTATGTCTTTTCAAAGTGTTGCAACATGAATTCTTTTCAGAACGAATTCCTTCTCTTTTGCCCCTCCCTCCTCCCTCGGTTGAGTTATTTCTCTCCATTTTATCTGGCTTGCTTTCTGTGTGCAAAGTGAGATCGTAATTTGCCGGTTAGCCAAACCGTTGATTAAATGGCCGTGCAAAATCTGCCAAAGCTACAGGCTGCACTGATTCTCATAGCATCCATTCTGAGCAAAATTGCTGCAGTTTTCCTTGTTACAAATGAGGTTGCATCCGTAGCTGAAGTTGGACCCAAAGTCCTTCAGATTCTAATAGTATTACATCTCATTTTTTCCCCCATTCAGTTAATCAGTGGAATGTAGTCTTTCAAGTGTCACAATGTAACTTTTGACCATTAACAATCTTGACTACCTATTTTTTTTCTTAACAATACCAATATTTGATCTCATTACTGCTTTGCAATAATGCATCCTAAAACTTAGGTTTAACTTTTCTGAGTTTGCTCAGTAAAAGGCATTTTTACTGTTTTCTGATTTATTTGTTCTAATTCTTTCCTCTCTCTTCCCTGTGTCTCTCCAGGTAGCTATATCACAACAATTGGGGTAGATTTCAAAATCCGGACATTAGTGATAAATGGAGAAAGAGTGAAGCTGCAGATCTGGGATACAGCTGGACAGGAACGGTTCAGGACTATTACCTCCACGTAAGCCTAGGACAGGAGCTGGCGGGAGTGGCGGTGCCTGAATACTGTAGAATGAAGAATGGGGTTAAATTGATGAGAGTCCTGTGAAATGGCCAGGGAGAGAGCCTAGGTATTAATCAGCTAGAATAGCAGTTAGCAGCCTTTTGACATTATAGTCACCATTTACAATTTTGCAGGATGGTGCAGACACCAAAATAAATAAAAGTTCGAAAACTTGTGTGAATGCCCTTCCCTAAAAAGTCACAAGGTTTCAGACCCAGAATGAGAAAAAAAAACATACATACATAAAATACTTTGACAATCTTGTGGGATTCTAGCCATTTTGATTTTTTTATTTGATTTTTATCGAGCATTGGAGCCCTCCCTCTTGGGGTTTCATGGACACGTCAGTGCTGATCACTAAACTAAAATATAACTTTGAGGGGGCTACAGAGGTACTTCAGAACCCTGTCACTGAAGGGAAGAGAAAGATATGGAATTATCGGATTTTCTCAGTTCAAAGCAAGTAGTTGTTTCATTTTCTTTGGGTGCAGGTATTATCGCAATACTCATGGTGTCATCATTGTTTACGATGTGACGAACGCGGAGTCCTTTGTTAATGTCAAACGTTGGCTGCATGAGATTGGGCAAAACTGTGACAATGTATGCAAGATTTTGGGTGAGTGACTTTGTTACAAACCTGTCTTCCTCTCGTCTTTCAGTTCAGTGGCCAAAGCTGTGAGTCTTCATGATTCTGTCACGTTACATTGGAACCTGATCGTACGAATAGAAATGCAAAAGATTTTATCAGTAGTTTTCATTCATACCAGAAAAGGAGGAAGTACAGTTGTGTATGCTTTGTGTGTCCTGCTTGTTTCTCATGTGGGTGAGGTGTTGTTGCTGTCTCAGCAATATCCAACCTAGAAAAGGATCGTCAGATGCAATGAGGTTTCAGCCTGTTCACATGTCTGTTTGCATGTTTACAGTCGCTTAATTCTTCTTGGTTGCTCTAGGGACAAACATAACTCCAGAGCTATCTTATTGAAGGTTGGCTACAGAAACCTGATAGAGTCTTTATTTATTTATTGCAATAGTAGCGCTGCATTTGAGGAAATTATTTCAGAGTTGCTATGGTTGCAGAACAGGTCATATCATGGTTCCATCTTCCATGCGCTTCAGATTACTAAGTGCTGATTTTGGCCACTTGAACAAGCCTTTGGTTGGGGGAAAGTATTCTAGCATGCCATGGTACTTTCTTCCTCAGTGTGGAATGTTCCAGATATGTTGGAACTACAACTCCCGTAGTTCTCAACCACCAACCATGTTGGTTAGAAGAGCTGCTGTAGGGCCCTCCTATCATTTGTAGAAATAGGAAGAATACCTAAGATACTTTGCAGGTTGATGGTGGGTCTTTGAGGATGGAAAATATCTGCTGGATATAGAGATCTACTAGATAATGAGGCTTGGCCAAAGCTAACCAAGAGAACATTTGTCATGTGCCCTTCACTTTGAGATGAGGGATAGCGTATGACAAAAAAGCATTGTGGCTGATTGATTGCAGGACAATTCCTTCTTTATCTAACTTGATACACTGCCAACTACTAAAATCTCTCAGCAGTTTATGGGGGGGGGGGAATCAAAATTCAGTAGAGACATTGGCATAGAAATAAACACAATATTTTGGATTCCTGGAAAAGAAAAATGATATGGATTTATTACATTTTTATCTCACCGTTTCCCTAAAAACTCAACATAATGAAGATGAACATACTGCTCATAGAAAATTGACCTAAACAAAGTTAAAGCTAGTTTTCAGTGAGCAACTTGCTTCACCCATGAGATGAAGAATTAATTGGTCATCTGTTGTTGATCAGTAGGCCAAGTAAATATGGAACTTTGGCTTTGTCTCCTGCAAGAAATGAGAGAACTGAGCTGGGGTTAAATCTTGCTTTGTTTACTGCTTTGTTCTCTGGTGAACAAAACCAAAATAATTTAACCAAACTATTAATGGCTTGTTACCACATCCACTCTGAGTGAGAAGGCACATTTCCTAATGAGTCATTCTTATGTCATATGTGATTAATTCATAGAATTATCCTCTTCAGAGTCTTTTCTCCACAGTGTAAGACAGAGAATGTGCAATTTGATATTATCTGCTACCTGTTCCTTTTAAAACAAGAGACATCAAAATTGGGGCATTTACTTGGGCAACATATGCTGTGCCACTGAACTATAATGTCTTCGAGCCTAAATCTTTTCACCAAAAAAAAAAAAAAAATCACTGCAGTCATTAAAAGGAACCAGGTTGAACTGGTCAAGATTAGAGACAGGGCTGTGGTCCCCAGACAGTCTAACTGGACATAAGATGTGATAGGTTCAGAATGAAGATACAGCGTGCCTGAATATCTGCTATTCATGCAGAATTTATCCCATAATATTGAGGGATATGGATTGCTTTCATTGCTCTAATTCTCCTCCCCTATCCCCTCAAACCACCAGTGGGTAACAAATGTGAGGACCTGTCACGGAAGCAAGTAGAGACCCTTGACGCCCGGCGGTTCAGTGATCAGATGGGAGTGCGGCTTTTTGAGACCAGTGCTAAGGAGAACCTCAACGTTGAAGAGGTATTCGGCAGAGGTGGTTATGAGGGCAGAGGTGGGAAGTGACACAGAAGCCTTCAGTGCTTCAAGAGGGGATGGTTGGGGCTTCGGGCTGAAGGAATCTGGCCACGAGAGGTTTGTTCAGTTCCTTTCCCCTTGTATATTCCATGCGTAGATGTTCAATGCCATTACGACCATGGTGCTCCGAACAAAACAGGAAAACCTGGCACGGCGGCAACAGCAGAATGAGGTTGTCAAAATCAACAAGCCCAAAAAGAAGCCTTCCGTCAAGAAATGCTGCTGAAGGGCCAGTCCTCGTATATGCCCTTTCCTTTTGGAGGAGGAATGAACTGTGGGGAGTTGGGTGGGTAAAAATCATGCTCATGTGGTGTTGGGGAGGGGGCTTCTGGATGTTGGTTGGAGGGGCAGGAGAACCTGTATGAATCCTCACAGCACTGGAGTTACACTCTTCTGTTCCCCCCCCCGGAAGTTGAGTTGTGGGGATAGAGAAACCAGTTGAAGCACTATAGTCCCCCCTTGATGGTAGGTTGGGGAGGTAGATTGTGCTTACAGAAAGGGGGTGGGTGGGAAGTACCGAGCAGCATTAAAAAAAAAAAAAAAAGACTACTGAAACAAATTATTAAGATGAATAAAGAAAGAGGATGTGGGGCATAGCTGAGCTCAAGGATATTGTCCTTCTCCCCACAACTGAAAAAAGCCCTTTTCTGCAATGTTGCCCACTCATTGTATTTTATTTCTCCACTTGTGGTATTATGGCTGGGTGCTGTTATTGCATAATACAACCAATATTCAGTTTTAAGTCATGTGAAGAACAATGCAGAGTGAAGGAGAAGGTGGGCATTATGATTGTTTTGGAGGCAAGTTCCTCCAGGCTCTGTGGCTATGCCTCAGTTTACATAATAATAAGCAGAAGTGGAAGAAATCCAGCAAAACATGTCAGAATTTCCCAGCTAATAGTACTGGGAGTTTTCCTTCTCATCTCTCTCTAGGCTTGCTCTGAATACTTTATTTAGGAATGGTTTAGGACCAAGCTATGTTGCTCCCCTATTAGGATTGGAGAGTTTTCCATCTCTTTTACATTAGCCCTGTCCTTCAACCCAGATGTTGGAGAAAATAGCCCCAAATGTAGGGCTGGGTTTGAAAAAGGACTTTGTAACCTTCTCACCTTGTATTTGCAACTATGATCGGGGTACAATTCAGTCAGCCCAGTCTACCTCCAGAAACTGAGGAACACAATAAGAAATGGAGGCATAAACTTTAATATAGGAATATGAAATTATGTCTGGATTCAGCTGATAGTTGCCATCCTAGGATTCCCAACCTTTGGGTATTGCAGACTGATACTCTGTTCCCTTTCAGCATTGGGACCCTCTGTGCAATATATTTGCTTCATTAATTATTTTATATACACCCAACTCTGTAGATAATTAAAACATTTTGTTTTAACCCACTGCTAATGGCATCAAACTTGTTAAGGATACACCACTATTCAATAAAGAAATTTAGATATAAAAACACTTCTGCTGCTTTTATTTGTCTGTTACACCCACTCCTTTGGTGCCAATAGGAGGAGTTAATCATAATGCCAGCTCCTCTCAGTATTTGGCAGTATAAAAGCATTGAGTCTTTTTATCTGAAGCAAAATGTCAAAAAAAAAACAACTTTGATGGATATTAAAAATCTGACTTCTGGGCTAATAAAGTATAAAAGAAGTGGTTAGAATGCCCATTTTAACTCTTATTTAAAAGTATATTACAATGTCCTAGGAAGTATTCACTGATTGCTTATTGAAAGAGAAAATACAGTAATAGATATATATTGGACATACGTAGTTGCAGATGTACATTACGTGGATGAAGGAGACAGGATCAGATTATTGCAGCTGGTTGAAAACGATGAATGCCCCCATGGTAGTGTAAAATATTTGTAGTAAAATGTTTACATTGGCTGGATAAAGGTCCTTTTTGTTGAAAGACAGCCAGACTAAGAACTGAATTTGACTTCAAAGGGAAGTAGAATGGGGGATGACTCATATTTCCATTTCCTCTTGTCTTGCCACCACTTCTAGATGGGGCTGGACAGATGGGGAAGATGGGGCAGCTATCAGTGTCCTGATGGTATGCAAGAATGAGTTACCGTGAGGGCTCCACAGGACAACTTCTGTACAAGGATTCCTGTGAAAATGAGGGAGGAAGCTGATTAATTGTTCAACTGATCTGCTTTCCTTGTTATGCCTTCCTTCCTTCCTACTTCGTTAATACTCACAGAGAAAGAAACATTTCTTCAGGGGCAATGCTGCTTCCTTCAAGTCCTTCTAATGTGAAGGAAGATGGTGCCAGCATGGGGCAATCTCCCATCATAAATTCACCATCTACTATGACAGTGGTCAGCTCGTCTTCTTCGGTAGAGTTGGTTTCTTCACTTGCTCCATCTTGAGACAGCCTGAGACAGAGAATGCCTTTATGTGTTGAAGTCATGATATTCTGCTTCCCTGAACCCACTTTTTTTAAAAGCACAAAGCTGCCACGGTTTCTGGTACCTCTGCTGTAGCTCTTTCAACTGTGTATACGCCTGCTGCCACCTGGGGTTTTCACTGTGAACAGGGAAGCCATTAGAACTGTAGATGTGGTCGTTGTCCAGGCTAAGGGAGTTAAAACGGGCAGCCATCTTCTCCTCTGACAGAAAATATTTGGAACTGGGTTCCCTGTGAGGTGCAGAAAGCAGGGACAATTCACACCCTATCCAATACAACCAATCCTACTTAGAACTGAGTAGTGCTGAGCTCCCCATGGTCAAATTAACAAGCCCTTTATGGAAGGTGGCACTTTATTAGAAACACTTTGGAATGCTGCAAACGAGGGCATCCAAAAGGTAGGGTGGTCCTTTATACAGCATTTGCCATCAGTTATGTTGTCAGGGGAACGTTCAATATGAATGTCTGCATCATGACGGCACAAGAAGGTTCTAGTGTGAAAGGAAGCAATGTGAAGGGGCAGGCTTAATTACAAATTATTAGTTGAGAGCTTGGTTGTTGGGCCACCACTTGGATCGCATTGTAAACATACAGCACCTTGGGAAAACTATAACATCTACATCTGAACAAAAATCTGAATTTTGCCAGACCAAGCCATCTTGTAAACCCAACAGTATGGAATACAAAAATGAATTGGAGCATTTTTTAGTCAATGCCTCCTTAGCCATAGCTTTCATTTTCCTCCACACTTACTGATCTTGGCTTTCCAGATGTCGCTTGAAAGCAAGAGATACTGACCGGCACCTTAAAAAAGAAGGGAGACTTGTATTAAGGAGTTAAACGTCATCCTTAGTTATTTTTGTGTCATTGACATATCTTTAAAATAAAAATTCTAACAGATCCTTATGCCCTTGAAAACCCAAAGCTATAGGTTCACAAAAGCTTCCTTTGGTATCACTTCTATAGTGCTTTCACATGTCCAACCTCAAGGTGTTCACTCCCAAGCCCCTCACAGCTTAGGTACAGAATCTTTGAAATATTTGCCAATCTGCTTATTGTCACACTTTGTTATTTCAGCAGCAGACAAAACTCTTGCCCAAGCTTTTTAATCTTTTATGGTTTAATTGCTGGGTGCTGCTCAGTTTCAGTAAATAATTTTACAGTTTAAGTGATGCTTTTTAAATGTTTTTGTAAAGACTGATTATATCCCATTAGGCTGGTGTCGACTCTTAGTGGCCAAACAGATTTTCTTCAGGAGTAAAGCATATTAGGGGGTTATTCAAAAATACTATAAAATACCCCAAATAAATCTGCTGATAGGTAGCCTCCTGTTGCCCTCTCTGTCTCAGCTTCCTCCATCATTTCCCCTTTGAAGGAAGGCTAGTTGAGCTGCAAATCTGGAATGCAACAAAGGTGACTCCAGCTTTGCTCTCTTGACATCATTTCAGATGCTTCAACACTGGTCACATGGCCATGTTGTGAATAAATGCCAGATGGATGAGTTCTCCTCCATCCCAAATCTAGATATAAACAGAATCATCTTTATCCGAGAGCCTCACAGCACATGATTACCGAGACCCTTGTATACCACTGAAGTTCACCAATCTGTGTCTGGGCTTGATCCGTGGAATTGTGCATGCCACATTGTGTTTCCAACTTGGGATTATGCTTTGGCTACAGCCCATATTCCTTGACAAGATGGAGCAATGCAAAAATTGCCCAGACGAAATAGCTGATGGCGACTCTTGGCTTATTGTAGGATTCATCTGTGAGGTAAAGCAAAAGAGAAAGGTTAAAGAAAACCTGTTTTCCAACAGAGATGTGATTATGAGTGTCTTGAATGGGTGAATGGGTAATGTTGAATCTGAGCACTTCTGAGTAGAAGGATCCTAACTTTAATCATGCTCTGTAGAAAAGGAACATGTATTACTAAACATACAAGAGCCAGTGATGTATAGTGGTTAAAGGCATTTGCCTAGAAATCAGGAGACTGTTAGTTCTAGTCTTTCCTTAGGCACAAATACAGCTGGGGGACTTTGGGCCAGTCATTCTCACTCAGCTCTAGAAAGAAAGCAATGGCAAACTACTTCCAAAAAATGTTGCCATGAAAACTGCACAGCCTCGTCCATGTAGTCACCAGGAGTTAAGACTGATTTGAAGGCACATATACACGCAAAAGTAATAGTTGTATTTTTATTTGGTATGTGATTACATAAGTGCAGTAGAAGCAGACAACAACAGAAACCACAACACAGTAAACAATCAATTTTACAAACTTTAATTAACCCCAGTACTACTATAATTTAAACTGATATCAGGTCCTCCAACCAGAAAGAATGGTTCTTCCAGCTTCATAAAAGGCCTGAAAAAAGTGTTTTGGAATGTCAAGAATTGAGAAGATGAAATCCACATTTTTATGTAAATGGATCATTGGATGTTGGACCAATAGTTTTTGAGAACTGCATAGAATATTTAGGAAAGTGTTTCAAAGGAAAAAACAAAAGATGTGTTGATCATGAAGGAAAACCTTTATATTAATGCAGCATCTGTTTTAGGCCAGCTTGAAGCTTTGGTAAGTAATGTGCAAACCTGGAGTTTCAACTAATTAAAATATTAATTTGTTTCACTAAGTACGGACGGACAACTCAACAGTCCTCAGAAATTGTATACTTTATAGGATGAATGATAGTGAGGTAAAAACTGGTGTTCCGTAACTGCTTTTCACATTAAAATCAGAGTAAGAAAATTCCAAGAAATGTCTCCTAGGAAACAACATTTTTAAAAAGGTTTTTGGCCACATTTTTATTTAGATAGTTCTCTGTAGAAGACAGCTTAAGTGGCAACATTTAGCTGAATTTGGCTGATTTCAAAGAAATTTAGTAGGATCAGACCTGGGTACTATTTGGATGGGAGATTTCTAGGGAACCCAAGGCTTTGCTTAGACTGAGCATTTCAAAAAATATTCCAAAAGACAATGGCAAGCACTTCTTTACAGTACTGGGCCCAAAAAAACTACAAGCCAGGAGCTGAGCTGACCTCTGCTAAAAAGTATCTTGTCCTTTTTAATAGCAGCAGAGGGCATACGAAACAATGCAACATGCTTAGGTGCACAAAGTTGAAGTGACCATATTTTCTTGGAAAAAAATAAAACACAAATCTGAAAAAGCTGCAAATCTGAAAGAGGTTCATAAGGATAAAAAAAAAAGTTTATAGCTTTGCTTTACAGAGGAAAATTCAAGAGCAAAACCAAGAAAAACTTTACAAAAACACGCATTCTAATAAAAATATATGAAATCAAATAGTATATATACATTTATTTTAAAAAGACAATTCAATTTCCATATTGCTCAAATGAATGTGAAAGACTTTGCATTAAGCGGTACCATTTGTACGGTAAAAGTTAAACGACAAAAATAAAGGACAAAAGTGAGTTTTTGAGGAATAAATCAATCTAAGGACAGGTTTCTAAAGTAAAGGACATATGGTCATTGTAACTATGTTTGCTCTGACGTAAGATTGAGCCACATCAGAGACTGTATTTTTTTCACAAAATAAATGCCTTGATTTTCAGAGCTCTCAACAATTCAACTCCTAAGCACAGCCAACATCATTAAAAATACCCCGCAACTTTTTATTGCAGAGGATCAAGGATTAAAAGGATCACAGGGGATTTCCTTGACCCTCCGGGCTCGCCAGGCCCATCCAGGATAAAAGAAACTCGCTTTGACCGGGTTTGGCTTTGCTGATCCCGCCCAGCCTACAGGCTGTCAAAAAAATCGGGTCCCCAACAGGCTTTGCGCTCTTTGACAGCCATTTTTAGGGCGTTCTCCGATGCCTTACAGCGTTCAAGTAGAAAAACTCGAATCCCAGCATGCCTTGCGCTGGTCTAGTGGCCTGCCACTGGCGGCTGGACCTGGCCACGATCACAGGAAGGGGCGTGGCTACCTCGGAGGGTGGGGTAGGGTGCTCGGTTGATCCTTTGCACGTGCGCGCTGTGGAGAAGAAAATGAGCAGCTAGTAACGGTCAGTGCACGCGCACGCTGCCGGGTGGGAGGCGGGGAATTGAAAGAGGGGTTAGAATGCGGACCGGGCGGTAGGATACGCGCATGCGCTATTCCATCGCAGAATTTAAAAAGAAAAACAATTCTTACCGTCTTTAAGATTATTTTTCACGCTGTTCTCACAATAGTGCACCACAGCCAGTCGGGAAACCTAGAAGAGCCACAATCGTCACGTGACGAGAAGTGATGCTTAGTGTGAGGGATTGTGGGAAGTGTAGTTCCCTGATAACCAGGCGGCTGAAACAAGGAATCCCGTCATTCTTTGAGTTTTGCGTTTTCGTCGTTCTACTTTTAACCATCGAGATCGACTCTAAATTGTTGACTCGCGCCCCCTACCGTCCGCTTTTCCCAATATGGGAAAGGTTGGGCTCATTCAGCCAGCGATTTACCAGCCTGGCTGGGGTAGATGGGAGTTGTAGTTTAGCATAGGTGAAGGCTTGTGGGAAGGCTGAGTGATTAAATAGGCTAAAATGCAAGGCAGGTTTCCCACCATCTGAGCACTGAATTCGAGCTAGGAAGGAAAGTTGGAAGGGAACGATTAAATTAGCAATTTAGCTGGTGCAACCTTGTTCATGTTTACTTAAAATAAGGCTCACTTCCCTAGTTATTCACATGTAAGCTTTAAGCCAGTGTTTCTCAACCTCGGCAACTTTAAGATATGTGGACTTCAACTCCCAGAATTCCCCAGCATGGTAACTGGGGAATTCTGGGAGTTGAAGTCCATCTTAAAGTTGTTGAGGTTGAGAAACATTGCTTTAAGCAGTTCATTTTTATTGCAGTGTGGTTTCTATTTTACCCAGTTATGTCTGTTCTTAACAGTGGTTTTAATCATGATTTTTTAAAAATCCTATTATTTAAATATTTATATCCAGTCTCTTTGTGATAAAATCAAATGTGAGGTGACAAAAGTATATCTCTTGCAACAAAATTAGAAGCAAATGTAGCAGTAAAGCAAACAGCAGTGAAATAGCAATGCAGTGAAACTTGGATACTTGCTACTTATTGCTCACTGCAGCTTGCATTGAATCCAGTTTGTTTCCAATGAAACTGGATCTGTTGGTCAGTGTGAGCGTGCAGGATAGTGTAGTGTTAAAGTGGAGACCTGCTGCCAGCCCATCCTCTGCATTCATCCCAAGAAGAGCTGCTGGGGGTCATCTCTCCAGGTGAAGTGAAAAGAGGGAGGGTCTGGAGGCATGCCTTTTGGTGGCAGCCCCCTTGTTATGAATAGGGTGTCCCCACCTTGCTCGCCATTCACAAGGCAGGACAACGGAGAAGGCAATGGCAAGCCACTTCAGTATTGTTGCCAAGAGCACTATGCAAGCATGTTTATGAAGTCACCAGGGGTCAAGCCAGGCTCTAGGAAGACTTTACATTTTATACGAGCCCTGCCCGTATAAAAATATCCATATCAGGATGTTGTGTCAGCTCACCTGCTGGCAAGAACTGCAGCCCCTGGTGCAAAACTTGTGTATGGATGCTGGAGGCAATCCTGCTCCCCTCCAACACGTAAGAGCTACTCACCTGAACACCCATGTCATCTGTCTTTCCCTTATTGCATGCAATGGTCATGTAATGCAGGCTGCTTGTATCATTTTTCCCTGCCAACCATTCTGTATTATGAGGCCTTTAATAATTGGCTACAGGATCCTCATGAGCCGCTGTCTTTTCGCCACCTGATCTGCAGTGTTGGAAAAATAATCTCAGAGCACAGTTCAGGGTTTTGTTGAACTGCCATTTTAGAACTGATTTCTCCTCAGTATCCATCAGGATGGTGATAAATAGGATTTCATCTGCAAGTAAAGTCATACAGCCTGCCTCTTTAGTTGGAGATACTTGTTAATAATAATTAATATTAGTTTGAAGTTGCACATTTCTTTTAAACCACATTCTCAGTATCTAAAACTATATTGTATTTGCTGAGCAATTCTTACAAACCTTTTACATTTCCTAAGGACAATAAGATCTGATCTGAGTTGAAAAAGCATCAGATTCCTTAGCCATGTGTGGGAGAGAGGGTGGCTGGTATGGTATCCTGCCAAATCATAATTATAAGCCTGCTTGTATACCTCACTGAAGTACAAACTAGTCCACCATGTGTAGAACAGTGTATCATGCCCTTAGCAGAAATGATTAGTTTATAATTTTGTACTTCTTGTAAAACTGTTGTATGAGTTCCCTGCTCCTTTGTCTGAATAATAGTAGAGCACACGCTTTGCATGTAGGAGTTTCCAGGTTCATTCCAGCATAGCTGGAAAAATTATGACCTGAAATCTTTCAGAGCCCACTTGGTTAGATTGACTGAGGATGGCGGCTTCCAGTATCTCTACTTCTTTATGTCTCGGCTTGTTACTGGAAGCTGCTGTAACTATCGGGTGTTGCAGCAGGTTATTTTACATTATTTGTGTGATATAAATGTACCCATAATGTATACGAGCAGAAGGATAGCTGGGAAAAAGTAGAACATATCAAGGAAAGCAAAGGAGGATAATGTGTGCAAACATTTAGGTTATCTGTTTGCCTCTGCATTATTCCAGATTCGGGTGTGGCACCCACATAGCCAACCAGAAAGAATGATGACTACATCTAACAGTTTTGCTTCTTTCCAACTTATAGTATGTTTTGGATCTCAAGTTTTTTTCCAAACCATTACAAAGAAATGTGTGAATTATGGTAGGTTCACATAAAGATTGAAGTGCATACAATTCCCTCCCAGCTATACTGGCCAAATCTGAAAGTTATTACTACTCCCAACATTACACCGATGTGCTATATAGCTATTAAAGAAGAGGAAGCTCGCCAAAAAGAGGTCATGATCTGACTTTGTTAGCAAAAAGGATTCAAACCCTGGTTTTGGAAAGCTGAATCTCCAAGCCTTTCAGATCCCTGGATAAATTAGTTTATTGATTTTCCTTTCTCCCCCATTTATTTTTAAAACAAAATTTAAGTTCTTCCCATTTTCATAAAGAAATGTGCAAATATTGGCAAGCTTTTATCTAAAACTCAAGCAAGCATCTTTCAGAGACTGTTGATCCATCTGTTAGGCTCAACTGTAGTTTAAAAATACTGCTGTTTTGCCTTCCCACCCTCCCCTTGCTGGCAAAGAATGTGTGCCTTTATCAGCACATCAAAAGGCAAGAATGCAGTAGTAGATACATCTCCTCTCCACTAGAAAAGCTGCTCTCAGTTGACCTATGAACACCATTTATTGCTGTACTGAGAACGGCCTTGCAATTCTCAAAAGCCCCCCCACAAAAGCCTTTACAAGGATGGTGGGAAAGGCTCTTGCTTTTCTACTTTATCTCCATCTCAGGAAATTTGTGAATTTATTTCAGATTTCCCTTGGTGGTGTTTTATAGCTTACTTCATTGTGGATGATGCTGCAACTAATGCTGATTTTTTTTTTTTTTTGGTTACATCTCTTTCCCTCACTCTGGAGCCTTCCCAGTCTGTAGAAACCCATTGGGTGGTGTTTCCTCATGATGTCTTTCTTTGGGGTTTCATCGAGGCACAGGGGACATTGTGGGCTGTAGAAGGCTGGAAAGGCAATTGCACAGTGAAAGACAGGTCATACACACACACGCATGAGCGCGCCTTGGCCAAGTTGTACAAGTGTAAGAACACCCTCCCTTCCACCCATGAGTATTCACTGAAGTTCTCTTATTCCTTAAAATGAATGTGGGGACGGAATTCTTTCATCACACTGAAGGAGAACTGGTAGGGGGAAACACAGGACAATTTTTCTGCACAGCACTGTGTGTCGGTCTCAAAAGAATCAGGGTTAGACCTCCTATTTAGTGGTTCATTTGTACCTAGAGAGGCTGATTGGTACTTAACAGAAGGATACCCACAAAGAACAACTCTGGGTGCAGCCTAGGTGGACCTCTGCTTTAGCAAGACAGTTCTTTTTGAATTTGTTTTCCCCTTTGCATCTTTTGCCAGATGGACATTCAACGATCTCTTGAGCTCTTGCACATGACCATATACACACAAAGCATTTCACCTTGTGGCAAATACTTAGCAGCTGGAAACAACTATGGAGAAATTGCCATATTCAGGTATTTGGAGGTGGCTTATCACTGAATGTGCTTTTGTTTTTATTTTTTAAAAAAACAAGACCACCTTTGTGTTTCACTTCCCTCCACTGTTTCTTCTTGGACAGCCTTTCATCAGCATTAAGTTCAGAAGCCAAGGAGGAGAGCAAGAAGCCTGTGGTGTCCTTTGCAGGTTGGTGACTGTGGTCTGGTGAGCACAGAAAACTCAGAGGTGCCTTAGCTTTGTCTATAGTAATCTGGCTTGTTCTTTCATGCTCAAGAGTCAGCAGACAGCATGGTTGAGCAAGCCTGTCCCTCACCCAGGCATCATATTTTTTAATGGTGTTTATGGAACCTGGTACTGAGAAAAAAAGTACCGGGAGGAATCCTCCATGTGGCATCAGTGTGGGTGCTTCCCTGAGTTTATTTGGTTAAGCTGAAGATTCCCCAGAAGGCATGTCCCACCATCCTGAAACATCCTTCTTCTTTCCATAGCCCACAATGGAGCTATCTACGCCATGGTTTCCACCGATCGGCAGTTGTTAAGTGCTGGCAATGGAGAGGTCAAGGCCTGGAACTGGAGTGAGATTGTGAAAAAGGTATGAGTGGGTTCTTCCCACCACCTTCCTACACCTCTTCACCCTAACCTGGCTGTGGGTTTTCTGATTGCTCTGTTATTCTTAAGATGCCTTTCCTTGGCTTCCATTTTAGAGTTGCAAAGAAGCTTGGAGTAGGAGGCCACCTTATGGGTAAAGCCCAGTTTTGCTCTTTTGTTTTTGTCACCATTATTTTTTCCTGCCCATGCACGTGTAGAGATTGAAGGCTTGCCTTTCCTTTTCTCTTCAGAAGTAGACTTGAAGTGCCAGAAATCAACAGCCTGCAGCTGAATCTGAAGGTATGGCCACTGGGCAATCTGGGAGATGGGTCAACACAGCTCGGGAGACTTCTTCAGGCCCACATTCTTTCCGTTCTCCCCCATCTTCTCCAGGATAATAGTCTTCTGATGGCTGGAGGTGATTGTGTCATTCACATGATGGATCTGGAGACTGGAGCCTTTACTGTGAGTCCTCAGGGTGTGGGGAAATAAATGGAGGTGTCCTAGGTATGATGGGGCTTTTTGATTTTCTCAAACAGCCTTTTCTCATTTGGTTGTTTTCAAAAAGATCTGGATAAATGCCAGTAATTCAACCAGCTGCTCAGGACTATCTGGCCAGATTTGGTGGTAATTTTTTTTTTTTTTTTGCATTAAAAACGCACAGAGACACATTCTAAATAAATGTGATTACCACACTTGGTGCATCTATTTTGAGTACTCCCCCCTAAGTATTTTCCCATTTTCTCACTTTCTAAACTTCCAGTGCCATTTTTCTCAACCTAGGAGCTTTCCAATATACGTCCTTCACTTTCAGGGCTGTTGCTGAGGATCCCAGAAGTTGAATTCCATAGATCTGGAATTATCTTCAGTTTTCTTCCATAATGACTGGTGAAACATGGCTATGAGTTTTATGAAAAGTAACCAGTTCCATCGTCAACAAACACAATCAGTGCTGTCTGCTACTATGCCTGGCCTGAAACCTGCCTTCAACAGGTCCAGATTATCCACTTGTTCCATGGTCCTCTGAAGCTGTAGTCTGACCGCTTCTCTCTCTTTTTTTTTTTTATAATATTTTATTGAGATTTTAAAGATACATATTTAGAAGTTAGAAATGAAAAAGAAAATTTGAAATACAAAATATAAAGAAAAGGAAAAGAAAAAGTGAAGTAAAGTAAAGTAAAAGAAGAAAAGATATGAAAAATAGATAACTTCCAATCTGTCTCTGGTCTTAGAAATAATAAGGCTATCATAAGTGCTAGTTTTAATACATTAAATAGGAATAATTCTTTGTCTAAATATATCCCATTACATTTATAATCTAATCTTCAAATCCCCATATAAGCTTCACCCCACCTGCATTCTGCAAATAGTCCATCAATGGTTTCCATTCTTTAAGGTAATAGTTATTTTGCATTTTCTTTTAATAAGCAAGTCAGTTTATCATTTTCTGCCATTTCCATCAGTTTTAACAACCATTCTTGTATTGTTGGTAGTGTCTGGGTTTTCCAAAATTATGCATAAAGAAGTCTTGCTGCGGTAATCATGTATTGAGTAATTCTAATAAGATGTTTTCCTATTTGAAAGTCCATTATCCCCAACAGAAATAATTCTGGTTTAAATGGAATCTGTATTTGTAGTATGCTCTGCATCAGCATTTGTATTTGAATCCAAAATTTCTTTGCAATTTTACATGTCCACCACAGATGGTAAAATGACCCCTCTTGTTGGTTACATTTCCAACAAATGCTGGAAATTGTCCCATACATCTTTGATAGTCTTTGGGGTGTCATATACCATCGATACATCATTTTATAGAAATTTTCTTTCAAGGTATAACATTAAGTAAATTTTAATCCTTTAGACCACATATTTTCCCATTGCTGCATATGTATATTATGACCAATATTTTTTGCCCATTTAATCATGCATTCTTTAACTTGTTCTTCAACCATTTCTTCTCTCAACAATAATTTATACATTTTTGCTATTAAATTTTCATCTGTTTCACATAATTGGATTTCAAATTCTGATTTATTCTGTTCAAATCCAAATTCTTTTTTTATCAATTTTAAATTTTTCTTTGTATTGCATATAGGAAAGCCATTGAAAGGTATATCCTTCTAAAACCAATTGTTCTTTTGATTTAATTTTGTATTCTCCTTGTTCGTTTTCTAATAAGTCTTGGTATCTCATCCATTTATCTTTATCTCTTGTTTCAGTTCTATAGAAAGCTTCTTGTATAGAGGTCCACATCGGCATCTTAGGGCATAAAAATGGTCTACATTTATTCCAAACTTTTAATAGAGATCTTCTAATATAGTGATTTTTAAAGTCCACATTAACTTTAACTTTATCATACCACAAATATCCATGCTATCCATAGTCTGACCGCTTCTCAACAACCTTGTCCGGGAAGGGAAGGTTGGAGACTGGACAAAAACCGTCCAGAAACTTTGGGTCCAGCAATGGCTTCTTGAGGAGAAGGCACACCACCTCCTCTCTCAAGGATGAATTCACTGCAGCTTGGATCCAACTATATGTCACCTCCTGGGAGGCCTTACCTAACCAGGAGGGGCATGGATCTAATAAACAGGTAGCTCAACAGCCTTAAAGATCCTGCTCATTCTTCAGCCTAGTGTCCTTCCAGATGTATTGGAACCACAGCTCTTAGAATTCACTGAGAATTTTGGGAATAGTGTAGGTCAGAGACATACTCTCTTTTGTTAGGAGTGAATAGCAAGCCTAACTGTGAGCCCTCTGGTGCCCTCTGTCTCTTCCACTGTTGACCAGTTAGAAGGCTGATTTGCATGGACCATTAGTGGAACACCCATATATAGATAGGTAGACATGAAGTCACTTTGCCTTCTCTCTCTCTCCCCCAGCGTGAATTTCAGGGCCACACGGATTATATCCACTGTTTGGCCCTTCGGGAGCAGCTCCGAGAGTGCCTGTCAGGAAGTGAAGATGGCACTGTGCGTCTTTGGGGTAAGGGTTTACGGTCTCCTGTGTCAGACTCTGGCTCTCCCTTCCTCTCATGTGTGCCCCCCTGCCTCTGTAAAAGGTCTAACAGCCTTTAGCTAAATGTAGTGTCCTTTGGATATGTGAACTCCAATTCCCAGAATTCTCGGCAGTGGCCATACTGGCTAGGGAATTCTGGGAGTTCTTCCACGAATCTGACAAGCTGTCCTACGGGAGCATAATATATGTGCCTTATATGAAATTCATCAATAGTCCACCTAGCTCGTGCTGCATGATTAGTAGCAGATCTCTGGGATTTCTGGCTGAAGATGTGAGAGATTGATCTGAGACTTCTGCCTGTAAAGCATGTGCCATATCACTAAGCTGCATTCCTTCCTTTCACCTCTAAGGCAAAGTTGTATCTGGGTCCTGTCAAGGCAGGACCTTATCCATGTTGGCCCTACTGTTGTGGAACAGGCTCTATATGCAAAACTACCGGAGTCTGGTTTGGCCAGAATGCAGACAGATAAGGCTTCCTAGGATGACCTTTAAATCCAGATGCTATGGATTTCCAACTACAGCTCCCAGGATCCCTCACTGTAGGCTGTATTGGCTGATCCTGCTGGGAGAGATCAGCAGAATCTGAAGGACTGTACATTTCTAGTCTATTTGGTGTTCTTTTCATTTCAGCCCCTAACCTGCTGCCTTCCAGTTGCAAGGGGAATGCAGTGAATGCTGGGCAGCTCAACACATCTGAAGGATGCTGTGGTTTCAAATCAGAAAAAAGGACTGGGTTTTTTTTCTTTTAATCTATTTTTCAGATTTACGTACAGGAGGTCACGTCCAATCCATTGAAGTCCACAAATATGAGGTATTTTCATCTTAACCTCTTCCCCCAAAACTCAGAATGCATAAGATTTCTGTGCTCCTTACCCTTTTTCTAGGTTTCCCATAGGTTTTTTTAAAATTATGAATGTAAATCTCACTGATTTCAGTGGGTCTGTTCTAGGAGGACTTATCCAGAGGTCGGTTTTTAGTACTGTGAGTCTAACTACTCCTTAACTCTTCTGTCAGCAGTTTTCCTCTAAAACTCTCCTTAACTCCTTTAGGAATGCAGCCGCCCTCAGAATGGGAAGTGGATCAGCTGTTTGGCAACTGACTCTGACTGGATGGTGAGTCCCTCAGCTCCTCGGTGATTTACATCTCTTGAGATGCATCAGGCAAGGGTGCCCCAGTTGTTTGGCTCATTGATGGCGCTTTCATTATTCCTGGACTAGCTCTCTTCCTTTGAAGCCCCTGCTCTCTCTCCCATTTATTCCGAAATGGGTGATTGGCTTGTGGACTGAGAGTTGTAGCTCAACGCATGTGGAGGGGACAGGTTGGGGAAAGAATGCTCTGAAATAAGGCTTTTTGTTTTTCCTGTCACAGGTGTGTGGCGGGGGCCCAGCACTCACTCTTTGGCACCTACGGTCAGTGACACCCACCACTGTATTTCCCTTGCCTCAGTGCCAGCAGCAAGCTATGTTCTACCAAGATCTGGTGAGTCTTTCATCCCTGGACTTTGGAACCTGCACAGCTCCCCCCCCCACACCTTGTTGGCTTCCTTGCTTATTCTTATATCTTAATTGTTGTTGTTGCTTTGCTGCTTTTTTGGCTCTTTATTTAACCATTATTATTATTCTGATGCTTCTCCTCTCCCTTTATTCTTTATAAAGCTCTGTGTATGTGTCTGAGAGAGAGAAACACTGCTAAACCTCTCAACAAATATATCCAAATGGTTTAGAAATCCAGTAAAAGTCAGCATTTAAAAAAAAAAGTTACTGGGAATTTAGGGCTGGAAATGACCAATGTAAAAAGTGGGTTTCTAAAAGACACCTAAAACATCTTGCTCTTGCATACCATAGAGAGGGGATCGTTTCACAAGTCTGGTGCACGAGGAGGTTTGTAAACTGCAGTGCAGAGAACAGGAATTCCCCCAAAGATTACATATCAGAGAGGCCTGCTGTATCTGTTATTGGGGACTTAAGATGACTACTGTTTAACTGTACTGAAATTGTTTTTTTTAAGTACTTCCTGATCCGTCTCATTAAGCATCCATCTTTTTCTTATCTTTCACAGATTCTCTCTGCTGGCCACAGCCCAACCATTAATCATTTACAGATCAGTGGGGAAGTGAAGGCCCAAATTCCTTGCATCCCACGTTGCGTTCACTCCATTTCCATCAATGAACACTCTGCAGAGCATAAGGTACCTCCTAGATTGGGAGCAGGATGAGGCTGAATAGATGTTGTGGCCTGTAAAATTGGATGAATGGGGTGGAGCTCAAATTGGGTAGGTGTGGCCTAATATAAGAAAGGGGCCAAGAGCTATGGGAGAAGGGAGAAGATTTTTTTTTTTTTAATTTTGGGAAGGAAGCAGGCTGACGCCAGTACTTGGGTCTTTGATTTGAAGAAACTCAGATCTAGGTAACAACCTGGAGGACGTTTAGATTTCTTCATCATAGTGTTTGTATCCAACCTCCTGTCCCATAAAGGGAGTTTCCAAATCAGCTAATAAATACAGTGATAGAAAACCAAAAACAGCTGTAGAACCAAGCTGAAAGGAGGAGAAATTTTAGTTGACCTTTAAGCTGTTAGACTGTTGAGAAATGGAGTCAGGCATGTTTCCTGGGGCAGAAGATTCCACAGCAGTTGAGTAGAAAATGTTTTGAGGTCCAACAGCTGCTGGGACCATTCTGGAAATGTTACAAGCTCAAGTCAGCTACATTTTGAAACATAGCAGTGCGCAAAGCACTAAGCTAGAGTGTGGCTAACTAGTCTGTGGTTCAGCACATCATGTAAACCAGTGTTGTCCAAACTTGGCCACTTTAAGATGAGTGGACTTCAACTCCCAGAATTCCCCAGCCAGCCATGCTGGCTGGGGAATTCTGGGAGTTGAAGTCCACTCATCCTAAAGTGGCCAAGTTTGGACAACACTGATGTAAACCCATCCCCAAAATCTCTTTCTCCCCCTTCAGGTGTTGACAGCAGCTGGAAGCAGCCACTGCATCGACGTCTTCACCAACTTTGGATATCGAGCCTTTTCTCTAACTTTTACCTAACATGTACTTTTTTACCTTTGTAAATAATCTTGGTTTCGTTTAGTTTCAAATCTGGTATCATAGGGAACATCTCCTTTCTGAGAAGCAAGTGCTGTTGCCTACGAGGGGGTTGCTCCCCCACTAGGCTGTGAAAGAAACTCGAAAAACAGGCACCTTACACAGGATTCCTTAATATGAAAGTGAATGAAAGGAATTGAAAATCACCTATATTTTCTGAAAGTGGACGTCCTAATTCTACTATTGATCTGCATGTTTCACCACAGGACTGGACTGTTGAATCTATTCATGAATACATGGAAACAATCACCGCCCGTTTTTTAACACTTAAACGTATTTTCATCTATGGTTTCCTTTTTATTTTCACAAGTATTTCAACAAGTATTCTGATCTGTCTGTCTGTTGGCTTTTTAAGGGTGGGAATGGTAATGGGAACTTTCTTACAATTTCTTCTTAATTACTTCAGTTCATACCTTTAAAAAACTGCACAGATTCCCCCCCCCCCCCAAACAGCTGAAATCACACTGCCGGAATTTGGCAGCAAAATGTAGAAGTTAAGAGGCCTCCAGACAGCTTCCCGCTCCCACTTCCACCCTTACTAGAGAGGTGTGTTTGGAAATTCCACAAATCTTACTCTTGAAAATTGGCCGTTTTGCCACTACGAGTTTGGCAGTCTGGCCTTGGGCTGCCTTGGGGCTACCAGCTGGATGCTGGGGGGGTCATATGTAGCCTTCCTCTGCTCTTGCTACCTTACCATACTGGCTCTCATCTGGGACCAGCAGTGGAAGGTGGGGAGAGAACAGCCAAGAGAGGAAGATGTTCAGGATATAAAACTCTTGGGTTTGAAGCCCTTCTTGGATCTTCTGCCAGAATTTACATATACAGTTTCAGCCTCTTTCCTCTGCGATCATGAAGACTGGAACTTACTTTGCAATGGAAACAGAATTCCTTGAAATGGAGGAAAAGTTTATTTTTTATTATTTAAATTTATTACAGCTGTCCAACTCCAACGGACTCTGGGTGGCATACAAAACCAAAAAAAAAAAAAATCCATAAAAACAGATAAAACCTAAAACCATACTGACAGCCCAGGCTAAGACAATCTAAAAATGACAC
The DNA here is from genome assembly GCF_059951505.1 of Python bivittatus. NCBI lineage: Eukaryota > Metazoa > Chordata > Lepidosauria > Squamata > Pythonidae > Python > Python bivittatus. The sequence goes on from NW_028277063.1 coordinate 1,950,705, forward strand.
AAATCAAACCAGGCTGAACACCCCCACAACCCCTAACCATAATTAACCCCAGGCCTGGGACCAAAGCCAAGTTTTATAGCAGCAGAAGCCAGCTTGTTCCCTAAGAAAGCTCAGCAGGGTTTATTCTTCAGTAATTTCCACTTCCTCATACATACATTCATCTTCCATTCTCTTGAGCTCTTTCAGTTCTTCCTGATGCCTTTCTTTGAACTCCTGGAGAGCTGCGGCTTTCTCTTCATGGTCTTTGTTGACCAAGCAGTCTGGCGATTCATGGCCCGGCACAAGGTAGGCCGTGGCATCTGCCAACATGGCTGACACCTCGTAGCAGAGGACCTCCAAGGCTAAGGGCCAGTAGGTGCTGTTGCTGATTTTGTAGTGTTTGTTGAAGAGATTGAGAGACTGGAGGAAATAATGAGGAAGGTTTTTCTTGGCCAGGGTGTGCTTTAGCAGCCCCACGAGAGTCTCTAGAGAGGACAGCAGAGTCTCCCAGTGTTCTTTGTGGTAATAGATCTCACAGCACCACAGCAAAATGGTCTGCAAGAGAGGAAAAGCAACAGAGTGCATCTTAGATCTTACGTTGACTTTGGAGGTTCAGGCTTCATGATGTCCAAGGGTGTGGTCAATCTCCATGTTCCTAGGTTTAGGTCAACAAGAAGCAGGAGGAAAGAAATTTGGGCAGTGCAATGGCTTTTTTGCAGAGTGGAGTGAGGAGGAGCTACGAGATTATGAAAGTAGAAGTTGGCAATTGATGCTGTTGGGACTAAGTCTTGTAAAGCTGCTTCTATCACACACACATACCAAGGCAGCAGGGAGGGAAAGGTGACTGCAGAAGGGAAGTTTTTTTTTTTTTTACAGCTATCAGTAATCGCTACACAATTTTAGATGCTCCCGTGTGGGTTAGAAATGAGTTTGTGTGTACATTTATACAAGTACACCAGTGAAGATAATCAACATGCCTAATAAGGGTTTGGACGGGAGCATACTGAAAGGACAATAAATGACTATATGGGGAATTTCATTGTATCTTTATGGGGGCGAGGTGGGGGCTTAATCTGGCCTAGCATGCAGTTAGTTCAGCAGATTCACCTTAAGATGATAGGAAGTCAAGATTTTGCCATACTCTGGGGTCCATCTAGTCTTGTTAACAAATTTAAGCAGTCGTAAAGCTGCCCGCCTCTGTCCTCCATCGGCATCAACTTCCTCAAGGATCATAGCCTCGGCACAGCTGAAAGACAGCCTAGAACCGGGGGAAAAGGGTGGTTAGGAATACTGCAATACTTGTGCAAGCAGGAGCTTTAGAAGTATGTTCCCAGCTCAAGCTTTCTATGTATCATAAGTTTGCAGCTTGCCTTCTTTCTTAACTTGGGCAGAAAAAATTAAAAAGTGGGGCCCTGGGGAAGATGCAGCTGCTTCCAGATAGGCACTAGATTGGCCTCTCTTTGCAGTAGGAAGCATCTTTTTTGGAACTGTTCAAAGTAGATGGGTTGCCTGGATGTGATGGGAATTGCTAGCAACTAGAGAGCGGCAGAAAGGCAGGGCTTCTCAGAGGAGGCTTTCCAGTGAATCAAGGAGCGTGGCCATCCTTTCATTTAGGGAGATGCATGGGCATAGCCTCCTTAGATGAGGGTTCAAGAACTGGATTAAAAGCAAAGATGCAAATGTTTGGCAAACGAATACTTAAAACTTTTTTTTGTTTTAAGACACACACGAGCAATCTGAGGCTCCAGTGGAGAATCCTGGCCCTGTTCAGATGTGTAATGTGGCCCCATCTATTTTGCATCACTGCCTGGCATCCTGTGGTGCTTCAAGCAAACTCTTGTTGCGCTGCCTTAGCCTCGGCCACCCCATCCCTCTGGCCAACTTGAGTAGGTTGTTTGTACCTCCAGAATCCTTCCTTAGGGATGAGCTCTGGCCCCACTTCCATAACAGCTTCTACCTTCCGGAAGAAGCTTTTCTTTTCGTTGCTCAGGTCACCGTCCCACCAGTCAGAAAGGTGGTTGAGATCTTCCCTTATCCATTCATTGGAGAACTTCATTACCCCCCGAATGGCGGGCACCAGCTTCACTGGGACAATTTCGTTCCCTTCGTCGAAAGCCAACTGGATGGCTGGACCACTCAAATCCAACATCTCCAATTTGATGTTCTCTAGAAATGCGTCAGAGGGAAGCCATATCCTGGGTATTCATTTGCAGAGAGGAAGAATCACTTACCTACTTGTAATTTCATCATTGCCTTTCTTTGGGTGAGTACCCAAAGCAGTGCACAGCCCTGAGTTATAACCATTACTGCATTGCACAGTGGGGGGAAAAACTAGTAAAAACAATAGCAGATCTAAAGGCTAACTGAATAGGAAGTAAAGATGCCAACAGTGGGAATGGAACTGAACTCATTTGAAATTCAAAGTCAGAAAAAAATGAAAGTCTTGGGGATATTACAAGGCATTCCTTCTACTGGAAGAGTCTGCTTCTAATCATAATCGGATTCATTTCTGCGAAGGCTCATTTCTTGCCATGCAGGGTTTCTAAGATAATTTTAAAATTTGTTAATCTGTGGCCAGCTAATTTTTATAGACCAGCAACTGAAAGGACAACAAAGATGTTGTATCTGCTCATGCTGAATGTTTCCTATTTGAAGAAATGGGCAATAAAAAAAAAAAATCAGCTCACCTCTCATCCTGTTATGTATGCTGGGTACTCGGGAGGGGAAAAGCCGACGTTGGAAAACAGGATCTAACGGTTGAGGAGGAATCCAGTATAAATTTAAGGAATGCAGTTTAGTTTTACGGTTTTATAATCTGTAGTCATTGCTTTTGTTTTTAAAACCCTGTAAACTAGCCATAGGACAAGTGAAGCCCAATCCAATCCCTCAAGCATTTTCTCCCAAAAGAAAAATATTTACATTTTATACTTTCTGGACTTACCATTTTGTCGAGGATGGGTGTACTCTAGGGAGGTGGGAAAGAGAAATAGAAGAAAGTCAAGGAGAATCTGTCGTGGATTTCAAGAACAATCCCGTTTAAGACCTGGGGAACAGATCAACCTTCATCCCAGCAGGTACAACTTTATATGGTATCTTGATACAGTGAGAAGCCTGTTAACTTTCTATCTCAGGGTTGTTGGGAGTTGGGTAGTGTATGCATTTTAAAAATAATAACAACAGCTATTATTTTGAGAACAAAGCTGGCAGGTTGATGTCTTTGGAAGAGAATTTGACTATTCACACACTAAAAGCATCTAAAAAACTGCCTGGCTAGGAGTCGCTAAGTTTTACTCACAAACAACATTTTTTGTAACATCTGGCCCGATGAAGAACTTGCATGCTCCTCTCTACTATTTTGATTGGCCTTAATGAAAGTATAAACCAACCAGGCCACATCTGGCTTTACTTTTCTAAAACTATTTTATTTCAAAGACAAATAGGGTGCTTGACACATTGCAAAATGCTAGCTTCTAGCATCACCTTTATTCACAAAGATGTATCTGGATGACATATCTCTGAACAATGAAGTGGTTGATAGTGCAGGGTTATAGTTTGCAAGTCTGCCCATCTCCAAAAGAAAGACGGGTAGGTTGAAGGTTCCACAGACCTTCCCTATCAGGTCCTTTCTGCTAACTGAATAGCCGCAGTAAATAGCCACAACCCACTAAAGAAATTATTTTGTGAAGCCATAAGGTCCATCCCATTTTTTTTTAGCATTCATGACGTACTCTCTTATTCTAAATATGTCCAGTCCAAAACAGTTGCCTATCTCTGCACTGAATTCCCATTACACTAGCTAATTCTTCTGAAACAGCATACCTGGATTCAAGGCAATCCCTACATATTGATGAAAGTCCTTCAGGATCTGTTCTGGATCCAGATTATGCCAGCCGAGACTCTCCTAACAAAAAGATAAGCAAAGAGGGTTGCCAGATTCCACACACCAAACTGAAAAGAAAAAAATAGGGAAGGGCACCCTCAATCTCTCCTGTTGGGGATGTCAATGATAAGCTCTTAATTTTGACACTTTCACATAGGATGGTGGTTTGCCATGACGATCAAACTCAACAATTTCACAATGATGCAGCATGGACAGTAGTGGGTGCACCTTGGCACCTCCATATAGCACAACAGCTGCTTGAGCTGCGCTGGCTCCCAGTAGGATTTTGGGTGCAATTCAAGGTGCTGGTTGTCACCTTTACCACCCACATGGCATGGGGCTAGATTACTTGCGGGGCCACTTATCCCCAGTGGTTTCTGCCCTTGGTGAAGCAGTGTCACCTGGTGGGGCCTTGGAAGCGTGCCTTCTCTGCCATGGCGCCTGCCTCATGGAACAGCCTGTCCCACAGATACGGATGGCCCCAACCCTCTTGGCCTTCAGGAAAGTCGTAAAGACCCGACTTTTCCCCCAATCGTTACAGAGCCGACACAGGGTGGTTGGTGGGTGGATGCGAGCTTTTACTGGGGCCTCAATGCAGTTTATTATTTTAAATTGCTGTTTTTAATGTATTTTAATTTGTTCTCTGCCCAGAGTTTCTTTTGGTAGACAGGTGGCTACATAAATTTGTTTAATAGATGATAGGGAGGGAGGGAGGAAGGAAGGACAAAGAAAGAGAGAGAGAGAGAGAGAAAGAAAAGAAAGAGAAAGAAAGAGAGAGAGAGAGAGAAAGAAAAAGAAAGAAAGAAAGAAAGAAAGAAAGAAAGAAAGAAAGAAAGAAAGAAAGAAAGAAAGAAAGAAAGAGAAAGAGAAAATCTGGCTATGGGCCTAATCTCAAAATCTTTACACAAAAGATCTTTTCAAACTTCTAGTTGGAACTATCAGCTCCTGCTCTTTCAAAGAGAAGAACAACAGAAATAAAACATGTCCTCAGGTTAAAAATAGGTGAGTTTTCATCATTTGGTTCTGGTCCTACCTGAGCCTTGTTTCAGCCTCCCAGACTGCATATAGGACAAGCAAATACAGACCTTGACATAAGAAACATTTGCCCAACCTTGATCTACGTGGAAATGGCTTCCTTCCATGAAGGAAAGGCATACATGTTACCTCAATATCTGCATAAGCAATCCTGCAAGTTTCTTGCACTCAGCTTCTCTTAAAATTTGATTAGATTAGGGAAATGTGGGCAGCCAGGGAATTGGCAGAGTGATAGAAAGGAGTATCATAAAAACGTCCATCACCTTCCACAAGAAACACAAAAATACTACCGAGAGGAATTTGAAAGAAATTCACAAGCATCCTGAGAACAGGGCAGAAAAATAAAGGCCTCTTTTCAGGGAGAGACATTTCTCCAGCAAATGTGTTCCAGATTTCAGCACAGCGTGCACCACCCTCCCTTCTGGCCAGTATTTCTCAACCTTGGCGACTTTAAGACGTGTGGACTTCAACTCCCAGAATTCCCCAGCCAGCATGGCTGGCTGGGGAATTCTGGGAGTTGAAGTCCACACGTCTTAAAGTCACCAAGGTTGAGAAACACTGCTTCTGGCCATTATGTTGACACCTACCTGGCACATTTCCAATTTACCATACTCAATGTCATCCTCCTCCTCTTCCTCCAATTGCGATTTGGGCTTATCACAATAGATGTCCACATCTGTCTCGGCCACATCCTCAACGTCTACCAACACTTTGGTGCCCTGGCGAAAGACCGGCAGCCCTTTGTCAGGATCATCACGGAATCCTTTGTGGCGAAAGATGTAGGTGGGCAGCTTGTGGGTGGGACTGCTGGGGGACTCCTTGGGGACGCATCTGCTCCTGAGCACCAACTTGGAGTTATACCGTACCGGGATGAGGAAGTCAAAATCGTTGGACGTGCCCTCCACTTGAAGGTGCAACCCTTCCTTGTAGCTGCCCACGGGGATGGGGTCCAAGGGGTATAACCCACTGCTGGATTCATAGGCCCATTTCACCATTTTCTCCACCATGCTTTTCACGACAAAGAAGTTCTTCTGCACGAGCCATTCCTTGTTCCCCGAAAGGAAAACTCTGTCTGCATGGAACTGCTGCAGGATTCTCTCCTGCCCGCTTGGATCTGCCTTGCTCATTTTGAGCCCTTCCTCAATTCTCCTTCCTCCTCTGAAGCCCTCGGTCCCTCTCAGCTTTCGCTTTTCATTTCAGAGTTGCTTTCGGATCGGATGATTCACTCTTTGCGACTTTTGTACTTGGCGGAAGGAAGAGGGAGCATGACCGTAAAGTGGATTTCTTCCCGCAGGCGATAAGCAAAACAGAAGAGCATTAACCCTCACAGTACAGGTCTTTGCTGCTTCTTAAAGTTGGGAGATGAAAAAACAAATACATCAAACCATGATTGGAGATTTTCCCAATCTTGCTCCTGCAAGGAAGAGGGAGAGAGGGGAGTTTTAAGCTCTTTTTACTTTCTGGTTCACGTTACTGCAAGGGGATTCTTCAGGCAAACTCTGAGCAATTATAATACAACCTGAGATCTTAATAATGGGCATTTGAGAAGTAGGAGGCAGGAATTAAGTTCCAGAATGGAAAGCAGGACTTCCAGCATGCAAAACGATCCCTACCTAGAAATGCCCCTGGAATTCTGGGAGTTGAAGTCCACACATCTTAAAGTCGCCAAACCTGAGAAACTGCTCTGACCAGACTCAGTGGGGTGGGGCTACCAGGCCTCGGCAACCATATTACAGGCAACCAATAGAAGACAGTCAAGGGATACAGATACCTCCATCTTTGCTGCCCTCTGGTGGCTACCAGAGAGAGCCAGTTTGGTGTAGGAGTTAAGGCATTGCTCTAGAACAGTGTTTCTCAACCTTAGCAACTTTAAGATGGGTGGACTTCAACTCCCAGAATTCCCCAGCGCGTGCACACACACACACACACACACACACACAAAGTGCTTATGGGATATTTGCAGCCCAGGTCTGGAGTTTTGTTTGCAAAAGCAAAATTAATCACTTGCCTCCTGAATGAATACTTGCTGATTTGGCTTCCGAGTACGGAGGAAAGGGTTCTGGGTTAGGCCATCCCTCTAAAAGTGTTGTCCTATTTAAAAACCAAACTACCTTTTTTAACAGGATTAATTGCCAAAATGCAAGAGGACGGTGCAGTTTTTGGTGAAAAAACTTGCCCTATCTATCTATCTATCTATCTATCTATCTATCTATCTATCTTCTATCTATCATCTATCTATCTATCTATCTATCTATCTATCTATCTATCTATCTATCTATCTATCAGTCTCTATCTCTCTCTATCATCTCTATCTGTCTATTGGGTGTTATTGCCACATATATTTTGTCCTCTTCAAATCATGTTCCAGTTTTAATTCTATACTCCAACCTGCTCTTGGGAACTTCAGATTGCTGCAGTTTATCTAGATCAGATTATAATGTTTTTGAAGAGTGTGAGATCAAAGCTGCGATATATTCTAGCATAAGGAAGGGGAACCTGTGCCTATCCAGAGCTTGCGACAGTTCATGAAGAGCCCACAGCCAAGTCAAAGTATCCTGTTGTCAGCCCTTCAAAGTAGACCAGACTAGGAAATTATGAATGCTAATACTACTTTTATTATAAGGTTACAATAACACGATCTTGCAAATCTGAATGCGCTTCCCATCTCCCTCCCTTTATCTTTGTGAGGACTAGAGAGGGTCTTGTCTGCTTTCTCAGGTTACAGTTCTGGCCCAGACTCAGGTTTCTTTTATCTGACCATTGTCCTGATTATGGCTCTTCCTCCTGTTCCTCAAGGTTATTCCTTCTTCCCATTACATTTATTGGGTGAGTTGAACAAGTTGTCTTTCAAGGAAGAACATCCACCTTTTCTGTAGAAGTCCCACTGTGTCTCTGGATAGAGTTAGCTGTGCAGGAGGATTGTACTACTTTCTTAGTGCTTTGATCCATGTTTTGATCTCAACCTCTCTTTAATGAGCAAAATCAAAATTAATGAAGGGACTATCAGAACAAGGATATGAGCAACAGAAGCATGTCACTCCCCTTCACCTTTTCTTTTCCCATACCCTCAAGATCCAAAGGACATAGTAAAAGGGAGCCATTGTTTAACTTTGGGAATTTTTATTGATTTCAAGGGTGATGACCAAAGGTAGAGAGATCTATATCTGGGTCACTGGTGGTGGATTTGGGGAGTGAATGGATTCATTCCATCCCCTAATCCATTGCTCTTCGTCCCAGTGGAAACCAATGGCATTGACCAGCAATCCCGACCTTCCACTGATGAACCGCAGAACTGTGTTGGGGTATGCAGGCTCTGCAGTGAAAGACGTTCCCAAACCAGAACTCGACCCGAAGGCAAAGACATGGCCCAAGTTGGTGCGGAAGGCCAGATATTCCACAGAGTTTCCAAAACGGCCATGCGCCTGCACCAGCCCCTCTCCGAAGGCCAAGCGCATGTCAGATGGGCTGCCGGCTGTGCTTCCTTCATTGCTGGACCATGTGTCACCATAGCGAACCTGGATGCTGCATGGACAAGAGAAGCATGATGTTACATGCAGCTGCATCTTAGATGGGAATTCATGGTGGATGTTCATCTCAGCAGACTTGGGTAGGAAGGGGTCTTTCACATCCAGTGTGTATATATATATGAAAGACCCCTTCCTACCCAAGTCTGCTGAGATGAGCATTTACCAGCTCTTCTTCAGTCTGGGTGGAGATGATAGCACTGTAATCCAGTATATATGAACTACATTTCATATGGTCAATGGATCTAGAAGAATCCCTGCGCTCATTCATCCCTTTTCCCCCCTCAGCATTGTTCTAGATAAGTTCTCTATTCTGGATCTGCAGCCCTTACACATAAGTTTCCACATATAGGTTACTTATCCTCTCCTCAGCTGATTCATAATTCTTAACTGTCAAGTGCTGTTAAGTCCCCCCAGCTACAGACACATAGGGTTTAAAAAGACATACACACCTTAATATACAACTGTCATTTGACCTTATTTTCAAAGCTGATACAGGGCCTTCCAGCTGGTTACTTGATTGATCAAAATGGTCCCCACCACTACCACCATATTCTCCAGAGTAGGAGGAGAACTTTCCCTGGACTGGATTCATAAAGAAGAGGAGCAACCAGTTAATTTAACAAGGTGATTAATTAATTAATCAATCAATCCATTCTTTAGCTTCTCATGTCCCTGCAGAATAGCTATGAGACTATGCCCCATTTTGCTTCCCCTGATTAAACAGCCTCATATTTGCATACAGATTAATCCCCAGAAGTGACCTGGAATTCGATACAAGCAATCAAGCAGGCTGGTGCACGAAGACTGCTAGAGACAGGAAGAGGATCCTGCAGATTCCTGCCCTCACCTCCCATTGTCCAGGAGCCCAAATCTTACTGAAACAGTTACATGTTCAGTTGAAACTCATACTCAAAACAGAGTATCACACATGTTTGGAAATGTACTTATTTAATGAAGCAGAGCAATAGTTAGAAGTAGCTAGTAGTTAGATGGTAGGGCCGGTGGGTTTTTTTGGTTTTTGTTTTGATAGGTCTTACTAGCAAAGTTAGATGGTACAGGTGTCAGGATTACATATAGGTTTAGGATTTTATAATTGTATAAGTATTCTTTCTATTATGCAAATATATTATGGTGTATATTGATGTCATTGCTTAGAACGGTATTTCTCAATCTTGGCCATTTTAAGATGCGTGGACTTCAACTCCCAGAATTCCCCAGCCAGCTGGCTGGGGAATTCTGGGAGTTGAAGTCCACACATCTTAAAATGGCCAAAGTTGAGAAATACTGGCTTAGAGAGCCAGTTTGGTCTAGTGGTTAAGGCTCCAGGCTAGAAACTGAGAGACCATGAGTACTAGTCCTGCCTTAAGCATGAAAGCTGGCTGAGTGACTTTGATCCAGATGTCAGGCTTGGGTGACAAGCTGGTCAATCAATTCCTGTGGCAACCAAAGGATCAACATTTGGTTGATCTGAAAAAAAGCAGACCCTGCTTCTGTGGGAAAAATGCTAGGAAGAAAAAAAATGATTGATGTTATTGCTTATATGCAATTTTAACTGAGATTTACTTTTTATTTTGGATGGCAGTTGGGCCATACCCCAAGGGGGCACATTATAAATATTATTTATAAATAATATAAATTATTGGTTGATTTCTATATGTTTTAGGCTAGTAACCTTTGCAGACTTATTTACAAGGCTATTGTACATAACAATTCCTCAATACTGTAAGTCGATGCTTTACTTCAGACTCACTCCCAGAGAAAGCAGGAGAAAAAAAATGAATGAAATTTAAGACGTATACAGTAATGAAGTTTTATTTGAGTCAAGGAGCCTGCTTAGTTTCTTAGTCCATATAAGGCCAGCCAGATGCTGAGGCAGAAGAGAATTTATATGCAGACAATGTGGAGAATTTTGGTTAGCCATTCCTTCATTGCTGGGACTACGGGATTTGTCTACTCAGTACAAGCTTGGCCGCTAAACTGGTAATAAATTAGAGTTACAATTTTCAAACAAGGCACTTACATTTGAATCATGTAATCCTGGCCTGTCATTTTGGAGAGCTATGTAATCAACTACAGGCAGTGATTTAATTCAGATTATCTTTTTTTCAGACAGCCCTTGCAGGTGACTCTGATTTACTGCAACAATCGGTATACTGGGGCTGGGGAAAGCTGTTTTAACTAATCCATTTCTAGTCAAACAGGTAACAGGTTCCTTCTTTAAATCTTGCAATCTTACAGACCTAGAAAACATGCCTTTTCTGTGGCTGCCCCTGTTCTCTGGAATGATCCCCCCCCCTCGATATACGACAGGCCCCAGCTCTCCTTGCCTTTAGGAAAGCTGTTAGGACCTGGCCTTTCCCCAAGCATTAGGGGCCAACTGACTGGAGTCCCCTTTTAGTAGTTCTGCTATGTCAGGTTTCTAAGCCTTGGTGACTTGAAGATGTATGGACTTCAACTCCCAGAATTCCCCAGCCAGCATGGCTGGCTGGGGAATTCTGGGAGTTGAAGTCCACACGTCTTCAAGTCGCCAAGGTTGATTAACACTGTGTTATGTGCTTGGTCGCCATTTTATATTTTGGATTTTATATTTATATATTGTACATGTTTTAATGTTATAGGGTTTGGGAGTGTGGTGTGTTTTTTTGGGTTTATTGTTTGTTTTTTGTGTTTTGCATCACGCAGTCATGTTGAGATGGGCAGCCTTATAAATCTAGATAAAAAAATAATAAAGTTGCAACAGATATTCCGCAAAACCCTGTGGTTAACCACAAGGTTGGGGGCTCCCCTACCTCTGACTTTTGTCTACAGTACACATCTGGCCCTTGCACCTGACATAGTCACACACACACACACACACACACACACACACCATTCTTAGTGCAAATTATCACAATGTTCCATAATTCTTGCTTCCCAGGCACTGGATAGAATTCAATGAGAGCTGCCCTGTTTCTAGACCTTACCTGAAGTAGTTGACACTCCAGCATAAAGAAGAGAAAGAAACACAAAAAACAGCATCTCGGAAGGCGAAATATGCTTAATCTGAAGGTTACAGAAGAGAGGAGAGTTACAGATAACATGTTATCTTTTACAATACAGTTCTGTGCCTGAAGCACCATTGAATTAAACAGTTCTTCCTCCCAGACGCACCGCTGTAAATTCATGATTGCAGCAGCAAAGAGGCTGGGATATCAGCTTAACTCAGGGATGGTAGGCAGTTGTTCAGTTAGAAGCAGATAAGATGCAGCGAAATATGGAAAGCAAACGCCGGCTCTCGTGAAATACCGATTTTTTTTTTTTTCAGGGAGAGGCAACTGCAAGAAGGAATTGTTGGCTCAAGAATGCTGTTCAGAATTCACAAAGAAACTTCCCCAAGGTGATGGTTAAAGATCACAAGTTATTCTATTTAAAATTGAGACTTCTACCACGGTATTAGGGTGCAAAGATTTCGGATTTCAGTGACGTTGGCTGAAATAAGAGTGCAAAGGCAAATATCTAAAGAGAAAAAAACCATACAAGTAAAGAGAAAAAGGCCCGGATTGCTGTGTGATTAAAATACCACCCCTCCCATATTTCTATGTTGATTCAGAAGCAGGTCCTATTAATTTCAGTGAAATGTATTTCTAAGTCAATGTATTTTGGACTGGATCTGGAACCCTCCTCCTCCTCCTCCTCCTCCTCCTCCTCCTCCTCTCCTTTCCTTCCTTCCTTCCTTCCTTCCTTCCTTCCTTCCTTCCTTCCTTCCTTCCTTCCTTCCTTCCTTCCTTCCTTCCTTCCTTCCTTCCTTCCTTCCTTCCTTCCCAAACATGAAAGAGATTCTCCCCATGAAAATGTCATCATCATCTTTTCACTCCTGTAATTATTACCATAAGTGAATCTACTTACAATATTTACATATTTCTGCAGTGCAGCTCTGTAATTTACCTTGCGAAGGTGAATTGTTATTTGGTGAGAGGAGCCCAAGGCAATCGCATTCATCTCATTGTGCTTCTGAGGCTTTAGATTTCAAATAATCTGTTGTTTTCAGTCTCCGCTCCTGCTGCAAATGGGGCCTGATTTGAGAGAAAGGAGCTCCTATTGGTTTGGCAACCATTTGGGTAATTTCTGGAGTTTCATTTTACCTGTTGTTAGCAGCAGGGCACACTAACAAGGCTTCTGTTGTGAGCTAAGATTTCCTGTTCCTATTTAGGAGATCTTCATTCCAGAAAGCAATCCTGGGATGACCATACGCTTGGATGCTTACACTGGACTTTTTAACCAAATAATTTTTCATACTTCAGTTTTCAGATTTGCATGGCAAATAAAAATATGGGCTGCTTTTCTAATTCACTGCTACCTTGGATAAAGAAATTGATTGGCATCGGGGAAAAAAAGGTTACCTTTCTATATATGTAGCTTAAACAGCAGCCTAGAGGCGTGTCGTGGGGAGATAAAAAAAGTCAGGATGGGGACCGTGACCATGCAATCAAAGCCCTGCCCTGGTGACACATGTGAAAAGGGGCAGGGCTTTGATCTTATGGTCATGACCGCCATCTTGACTTTATTGACCTTCTTGCAGACACCCATGGTAGCCCAGGACACAGGGAAAAAGGTGCAGTGAATCCTTAGATCAGTGTTTCTCAACCTTGGCAACTTTAAGATATGTGGACTTCAACTCCCAGAATTCCCCAGCCAGCCTTGCTGGCTGGGGAATTCTGGGAGTTGAAGTCCACGTATCTTAAAGTTGCCAAGGTTGAGAAACACTGCCTTAGATCCTATACGAGTGGGATTTGCAATACAGTATTGCAGCATGGAGTTTCTTCTTCTGTATTATCCTTCAAGACAGTGTTTCTCAATCTCAGCAACTTTTCAGAGGTGTGGACTTCGTGCTGGCTGGGGGATTCTGGGAGTTGAAGTCCACACCTCCTAAAAGTTGCCGAGGTTGAACAACACTGCTTCAGGAAACCTTGTTTGACTCTCTCCCTTCACAAGATGAAGCACACCCCATCATGATTTGGTTCTCCCCTGCTGAAAAATAAGTGGCTTTGTCCATGTCCATGTCCTTTGGGTTCCCCACTGGATGGTCTTCACCTCAACTTCAGAAATAAAGAGAATGAGTTGCAATGGGGTTTTCAGATCTGTTCCTCTCCTCTGTCTGAGGTTACCGATCGGTTAATATCCCCTTCCCACCGTGGTCATTTTGACCGGGCTGCAGCAGAACCAGACACCTGCCTTGCACAGATGTGTCCATGCAATGTCCATCTAATGCTTTCCATAGCTCTGGTCAGCTCTTAGATAGGCACCTTATGTCCATGGGTTTAGCACTCTTTGAAAAAGCTGTAAACCCCTGTTCAAAAAACAGATCTCGTGCTCTCTGGAAAGGCTGCTTAATCCTGTATCGCCTAGAAGCTTGACTTAAGTCAGTGTTGTCCAAACATGGCCACTTTAAGATGAGTGGACTTCAACTCCCAGAATTCCCCAGCCAGCCATGCTCATCTTAAAGTGGCCAAGTTTGGACAACACTGACTTAAGGGAAAGGGAGGCAGATTCTGCCAGCTGTGTGTTCCTGGTTTTGTCACCATTGTGTGCATTATGGGTTTTCTGTTGCTTCTGCCACAAGGGGTTTCACATGGCCGCTATTTTTATTTTTATTATTTCTAAGGATTTACATAAAAGCACTACTGTTGTCATCTTGCTAGTCGATACTTAGAGGGCCAGTTTCACGCAATTTCAAGCTCCTGCAGCTGTTTGGGCAATGCACCACATTTATGGAGCCTCCCCCGCATGGGACAGCGGGGTCAAAGTCAGGAGTCGAAGGGACCTGCTGCCTTCCGTAGGAACAGAACTGCAGCTCTCATCACGTCCAGAAGGTCAAACCAAGATCTCCATTTCCTTCTCTCAGATATTGTTGGCTCTCATGCAGCGTGCTCAGAAAGGGGTTTGTTTCTCAAGGAGGAGAACGGAAATTGAAAAAGAGGACCTTGAGAAAAAGAACAGGATGCACCTCCATTCAAGATGGACCACTTTGGTTGCATTCATACCACATGCTCCACTTATTCTGTGAGTTAACCCATATTCAGGGTTTGTACAACACACTGAACTATAAATTTATCAAATGAAAGAGCCAGTGTGGTGCACGGGTACAGGTGTTAGACCTGGACAGAGATGGTCTAGGTTCAAACTCAGTCTCACCCGGACGCTCAATGGTGAAATATTTCATGGGGTGGTTGTTGTTGTGAAAGACATGGAAGAAGGAATGCTACATATACCACTAAAGTTTCTGGAAGAAAGGCAGGATAAAAATCCAATAAATAAAATTGGCCTGGCTTAACACAGACTACCAAGCTATGAAAAACTGTCCAGTGTTCAAACTAAGCACGCTTAGCATGTTGTGTGAACACAGCCGGTGGATATCCATTTCCATCCATGCCCAATGTTGTGGTTTATGAATCTGCAGTTGGTGAGGAGCCTCCCTTGAAGCAGGTGGACTCTCAGCCCTGTGAAATCCTCTTCCCCAGAGGGTTTCCTGGGCAGGCAGTGGGCTCCTGCCCAGATGGCGATGCCCAGAGGAACATTATGCAGAGGCACAGAACTGCCACACGATGGCAGCAGAGCCCATAATATTTGAGGGACCGCTTCTCCCTGATTACATCTGCCGGTCCCATTCAGGTCTGGCAGAGAAGGCCTGCCCGGGCGCCCGCCTTGTGGCATCTTCTCTGCCAGGAAGTGGGGTTAGCCCCGTCCCTCTTAACATGCCGCAAATCCCTCAAGACCTGGCTATGTGACCAGGCCTGGGGGTCCCTGGGGACTGGGGAGATTTTGCGATGGCTCCCTTGCTACAGTTAACATCATCCTCTGTGTGTTTTGTATGGTTTTTATAGTTTGAATGATTGCTTTTATATGTATTTATTGGTTTTCTTTTTAACTGAGCATTGTACGCCGCCCAGAGTCACTTTTTTTGTGAGATGGGCGGCTATACGAATACAACAAATAAATAAATAATATTGGTGTGGCTCAGCCCATATTGTCATAATTTTCCATCACGCTGCTGCCTTGAGATCAACTTTGTTCTGTAAAGTCTGTCTGGTGATTTTTTTATCCGTTGATTTGTATTATTACTGTTCACAAATAAAACAGCCCGATCGTATAGCTTTAACCCAAGCATCGCAAGCTGTGTCTTTCTGGATGGCTGATGGGTGGGACGGGCCAGGAATTCTGGGAGTTGAAGTCCCAACAGAAGATGATCAGTCCTAATGTTTAGCACCACAGCAGGGAAATCAAAGAAGCCAAGATGGTGGATTGAAGCCCCGCCTCTTTTGAGGGACATTTAAAAGGGGCAGGGCTTTGATCCACACAGTTGCAATCACCATCTTGACTTATTTGACCCCCCCCAGCAGACACGAAAGCATGGCCCTTCCGTACATGCCCCTTACTAGGGCACAGGAATGTCCCGGCAACCCCTTTTTGCTGGCATATTCCCATGATGTTGTTTTCATCTCATCTTCAGCCCATAATTGGGAGAAGGTGAAGTCATCCTCAGTGGTACTGGCATTCAAATAAAATTTTCTCCCTTGACTCCAGCCGAGGTGAATTAAATCTGTGAGGCTCTGCCACCCATTATTTTGGAGGGAAGAATCAGGCAACTGGACTTCCTGGGACCCAGTGGTGTTTGCAGGATGTGGTCAAAAAAGTCAAGATGGGGCCGTGGCTGGCGATTGAAGCTCGCAACGTTTTTAATGTGCAACGTCACGGCCTGTCTTAAATTTTTCTGGTCACACCCTGCAAATTCCCCTGGGTCCATAGGAAATAATTTTTAAAATCCTGTTTTTTCTTACCCCTAACGTGGCTGCATTGAATTAGGGGGAAATAAAAGTTGGAGGTGCTGGGGGCAGCATTTCTGCAGCCAGGAAGCATTCAGAAGTTGCAACAATTCCTTGCCCTCTTTAAAATGGAGCTCATGAGAAATTGTGGGGAGGCTGGAAAAAGGATCGACAAGAACCCAGGCATAAATGTCAAGAGATAGTAGATGAGTCAACGGACATTCATCTCATAAAAGGCAACTTAGTCCATGTTGAGAGAGACTGGGAAGAAGCATTATAAAGCTGAGAAATTCCTTGTAAGTTTCCAAAAATTCTGTATTTGTCCCAAGCCTTAAGGATACCTTAGGGAAATTGATGCACTTTTTGCTTTTTTGATCTTTTATTTATTTATCTTATTGATTTATATATCAAATTTGTCACCACCCATCTTGTTGAGCAACTCTTGCCCTGATGGATGCGGCTTCACTGATCTATATCTCGACATCCCTTTTTTTTACTCCAGGAACAGAACTTAGGCATGGAGATGCAAGAATCAGAAAAGCTTAAACTGTCTGATATTTTATTTTTTCAAGCCATTGCTTGAAAGACCGGGAACCCTGAGGGGAAAAATGGCTATCGGTGAACCAGGATATCTGGAATTTTTGAAGATATGATATCTAGAATACCTCAAAATGGTCTTTTAATTCAGTGCTCCTCTTAAGGGTTCAAAGCAGTTCACGTATACTATCCCAGCCATTGCTGAATTCCTCCCTGCAACCTGACTATTAAGGACACAGAACTTGATTACAGTAAAAAAGGAGAGTCAGTCCTCCCCCACTTCCTCTGTCCTGTCCTTCTCTTCTGACTCATTCTCCCTTTTCAGCAATCGTTGGACGCTTCTCCTTTTTCGCATTTTGCAAAAGCTGAAAAACCAAAGGGTGTTTTTGATAGGGAAGCAGCAGCCTGGCCAGGGAGGCTATGAACCAGACCCCTTGGGCACCATAGTTGACCGGGAGGGTTGCCAAGTCTCGCTTGGTAGCCCAGCTTGGACAGGGAGCTGCAGAAGGTGGCCAGGCGCCTCTCGGTTCTCCTCTGCGTGTGCCTGGGGCTGTCTGAAAAGCCTTGGCTTCGCTCAGATTCTCCTGCTCGTCTGTGAATCATTCGCCTGTTCCGGCTGGCTTGCTCGCTCCAGCCATCCAGCGCACGCAAGAGCCCTGCGCATACCTTCCTGATGACTTTATCCGTCTGGGCTTCCTCATCTTCTGGTTTCCATCTCTTTCATCTTCCTCCTCCCTCCCTTTGCTGGCATTTTCTTTCTTTTCGGCCGATGGGATGGGAAAGATGATTTTTCCACTTTATGGATTTCATGATCACCACTGGCTTCCTTCTCTTTATGTGGCCAAGGGGACCCAACGCTCAGTGAGTCTGCCTCCGGACAAGCACAGTTCCGCCTAGGCTGGAGGGTGATTCGGAAGCAGCCTTCGCTCCCTGGATTCCAGCGATGCCACAGAACGGCTGTGTCCAGACAACAAGCTAACCCCTGGTTAGACCAAGCAGAGTTTCAGGAATGACCCATTGGCTGAGTTCATACAATATAAACCAGGCAACTGCCATTTCAGCCTGAGTGTTGTGTGAACCCAGTCAAGGTGATAAAAGGATTACCTCCCTTCACCGTAAGAAAGGAATTACCTTTATTTAACAAATAAAAACATAAACCTTCAGTAGGTGAGCTGGAACAAAATCATCTACTTCAAGCATGTGCTTTTTTTACATGGAGAATTAAAAAGAAAAAAATGAAATGGATCTCTTTCTTCCAATTCAAAAACCAGCCACTGTTCCACCTTAGGATTTACCACCACCTTTCTCTACTTGACAGCCCTTTAGAGTGGTCAGGCCACCGTGAATGATGGGAGCTGTAGTCTGACATCCAGAGCCCTGCCTGGTTGAGAAAGGCTGCCTTATACGGTAGCTACAATGCAATTGTTCCTCACCCTCGTTTGGCAACTAGCCCTCTCTTGCTTATGGGCAATGAATAGAAATTCCAAAAAATCAGGTAGGAAAGGAAATTCATACTTAAGGAGTAAATCAAGATAGCTTATTGAAGACTTGGTTGTTAACTGGAAGTCACTTTTTAATTAAGTTATCAGGTTTGGGCTGTACATTTCTGAATGACAGCTAGTTGGCAGCAAGGAGTTGGATCTCTGGCATAACGTTGCTGCCACCTGGTGGTCCTCTGAAAGTTTGCAGCCCGGATATGATAGCCCCTTTTTGGTTTTTTTTAAAACTGTATGCATATATGCCTATACAGATGGGGTGTTGTAACATCTCGAATTACAACCGAAATAAAATTAAAATAGAGCTACGGCATTTCAAGAAAAGAAAAATTAAGGATGAGGTCTAAACAGCCTTCAACCAGTCGGTTCCATGGCATTTTGGTGGAGAGAAGACTGCCTCCTTTTTCATCATTTTTGGAATTAACCCAGATTAATTAAACCAAACCAAGTGATTGGTGCGAACTGTTGGTGCCTCATTGACAAACTTGGATTTTCCTCTCCCTCTTTGGGTTAGGGATGGTGCTTAATGACACCGCCTCCTCAACTTGACCACAAAATCGCTTCCAGGCAGGAAATGAGACGATCCCATTCACTGGAAATTTAAAACTAGCTCCTGCCAAGGAATTCTGGAAATTAGACTAAATACTAAACATTTCCTCTCATCAAGCAGAACTTCAAGTCCTCTGGTTTGGGGGTGGAAGCTGCAGTAATTAAACTGGTTCAGGCCTTATAAATCAAACTTTTTTTTTTTTTTTTGACACTCATGTGAATGATTGGCATTTTCACCCACACAAGATGAGCCCCAGCCGTAGAGCACACTTTGCCCTGGCTGGGAAATTCAGATTCTTTTCCAACTCTTGCTAGAAAGCCCTGGCAAGCCTCTGCCAGTCGGTTATTCATCGGAAGTACAGAACACCTGGTACCTTCCAGGCCTAAGAAGATTCACAAATCCCCCAACTAGAGCGAAATAGGCCGGAAAGACTGAAGTTCTGTGACAGCGATGGAGATGTAAGTAAGATTTTTCCATTCGCTTGATCGAAGAATCTCGTCTAATCCAGAAATGTGCATACTTGCTCCTCTAAACCAGTGTTTCTGGACCTTGGCATCTTTAAGATGTGTGGACTTCAACTCCCAGAATTCCCCAGCCAGCCTTGCTGGCTGGGAAATTCTGGGAGTTGAAGTCCACACATCTTAAAGTGGCCAAGGTCCAGAAACACTGCTCTAAACCAAACTGGTGCTCAAGCTTATCCGAGTTATGAAAATTCTGCAGCTATAGTTATCATCTGTCTGGGGTGTCTGCAGGGGTGGGGCAAAAAAGTCAAGATGGCAGCCACATCCATGCATAAAAAGGAGCAGGGCTTCAATTGCATGGTTGAGGCCCCCATCTTGACTTTTTGACCCCCTTGTGGACCCCCTTGGGTCCACTACCCCTTTAACAGTTACTCAGGACACAACAGCTATCTTCACATAACAGGCCTAGCCCAGCCAATGCATTCGCGCAACACCCCAAGCTTATTTAATTTTAAGTGTGCGTGTGTGTTTGGTTATCTGTCTTAGGATGCTGCGTGAGTCCAGCTCGTTTGGTTTAGTTACCGTTTTGATTTTTTCCCCACTACCATCTTGCATCTCCACCAATTAAAACCACAACAGAATTAAACCAACATACAATCCCAAATTGCAGAAATGAAACCAAGGAGGAAGAAGAGAAGGCAATCGTAAGAACAAGAGGAGTTAGGGAAAGGTCCTTGCAAAATGGTCTTGTTTTTAAGCAGTTCCTGAAAGCTACCCGGGACGGGCCGGTCAGATCTCCTTGGGGATCCCATGACATAGTGTCAGCGCTACTGCAGAGAAGCTTTCTGGCGTTGGCTCCCTAGCATCTGATATATTGTGCAAACTTAGAAAATCACTGATGTGTGAACACAGCCAGCACATAGCAGAGGAAACCTTTTGCCTTCATGGCAAGTCAAGGGGTGCCTGCTCCCTGTCTAGGGGCCCTACCCTAAAAAAGTCCTGGAGCAGCTCCAGTAAAAGCACATGAGCAGATGACCTTCTGTGCTCATTTGACTCAAGCAGAGAATTAAGCCCTGTTTTTCATGCAGCTCCGAGACAAGGAGGCCAGTCTCATCCAGAAGCTTGCACATTTGTCATGCCAATCTAAGTGATGGCAAAGCTTCTTCCCCCCTTTTCAGAGATGCTGATCTGATGGAAAGCGCTCTGTGCACGCTCCAAACCCCCAAGAAACGTTTTCAAGCCTCTAAGTCAGCATTTCTCAACTGATGTGTGGACTTCATCTTCCAGAATTCCCCATGTTGGCTGGGGAATTCTGGGCATTGAAGTCCATACATCTTCAAGTTGTCAAGGCTGAGAAACGCTGCTCTTTGTTGTTACAGCTTTGAATGTTCCAAGACTTTCTTGCCTCCTCCTATGTCTGGATTTGAGTTAAATTAAATTCAGCCTGGAGTTCTTTCAGGCTGTCATTCCAAGGGAAAAATAAGAGAAGCGTTGTGGAGCGGAGAGTTGTCCTTGGCTCGGTCTGCGGGGCTATTGGGACGTCTCAGGTGCTGTGGGTTTCTCTACAGCAGCCACCGACCGACCGCAGGGAGAAATACCTCTAATTTTGCCCTCTTTCTCTCCTCCTCCCCTGCCCCCCCCACCCTCAGATGAGTCACTGGGTGGTGTCAGGGACAGGCTGGTATGAACTCAGGGGACAGGAATGCAGAGCCAGGAGGCCGTAAGGGCAAGGACAAGAAAAAGGAGAATGAGTCAGACAGACAGAGAAGGAAATTCTGGGGGAGGAGGTGGCGGGGAGGAACTCAACAAAAGGAGCCAGAGGCTTGAAAGAAAAGCAGGGAGCGAGGGAAAGAAATGAGTATCGGGAAGTGGGAAAGTAAATTGGTGAACAAAAAGGAAAAGCTGGCAATCAAAATCATCCACTATGACTAGGGTAATAACAACACACTATTACTAGTGTAATAATAATACACCCCTATGTAAAACTTAAGGTTTGTTTAAACCTTCAGTTTTTAAAACTTCTATGACATTCCCGCTCTACCTGTCGAGGAAATCCTTGAGATTAGGTAAAAGGAAGAACTGAAGGAGGGGGAGATGGTAAAAACGAACAGAGCAAACTTAGCATCGAGAAGCGGAAAGGCTGTATGAAGATCCATCTGCACCTTGTAAGTTTCCTGCTGAAAAAATAACAGCCCCCCAACCCTTTGCTGGGTCCCTCAAAAAAAATGATGCAGGTTTTCGAGAGCCGAAAGGATTACGTCGAACCGGCAAAAGTGGAATTTGAGCGTTGGGACTATTCCAGCGTGGCTGTCCTCTGGGGTTGTGTTGAAGTCTGTTTATTTAATACATATTTTTAAAAGCAGTGTTTCTCCACTGTGTGCCTAAGATGACTTAATTGCACACAACATGACCCTCAAAGACATCACATCGACCTAAAAGCAAACAATAGAAGAATCCAAACCACCACAATTAGCCAAAGAGAAACCGAAGTCGGCTAGTTATTCCTCAAATGCGTAGAACATCAAATAAGCTTAATTTTGTGGGTGCCCACAATCCTCCAGGGCAGTGTTCCTCAACCTTGGGAACTTTAAGATGTGTGGACTTCAACTCCCAGAATTCCCCAGCCAGCATGGCTGGCTGGGGAATTCTGGGAGTTGAAGTCCACACATCTTAAAGTTCCCAAGGTTGAAGAACACTGCTCCAGGGGGAAGGTAATCTTAAAAGGAGGAGACTATCTTCAGAGATGGTTGTGTCCATAGTCACCACCTGCTGAATCTCCAAATTACACAGAACAGGTTGGAGAAGTTTTACCAGGCCACCCGGACCTAAAGGAGCCACCATTTGGGGTTTACAGATGTGGGAACTCAGAGCCAGGGTTACAGTTTTGATAAGCCCTGAATGGTGAGGCTCCTAGTTCA
Source organism: Python bivittatus (assembly GCF_059951505.1). Classification (NCBI taxonomy): domain Eukaryota; kingdom Metazoa; phylum Chordata; class Lepidosauria; order Squamata; family Pythonidae; genus Python; species Python bivittatus. Next base: position 1,972,887 of record NW_028277063.1, read on the forward strand.
CCCACAGAGCTTTTTACCTCCTGGGATCACCTCCTCCCTTAGCCCTCCAAGCGAGATTAGGAAAAGGAAGAACGGAAGGGAGGTGTGAGATACGGTGAAAATAAAGAACACAATATATTTGCTAAGCCAATAATCTTGGTTAAAGAGCCCTGGGTAAGAAGGGGCCAGGAAGTGGTTCCCATCTTCTTACTAGCAAATGGGAACCACTTTTCAGGGTTTGACCGTCATTAGCTGCTGGAATTCTCCCCACAGTCGCTAAAGATGAAATACCTGTAAACTATTTCAGCTTCATTTGTGAAAAGAGTGCTAGCGTTTCAAAGACCTTTTCTCTTCCTTCCCAAATCTTGGCTAGACCCAGGCCTGCTTGGCTGCAGAGAGGAAGCACACGGGGCGCCTTAGGCTATACTTTAGCTGCAAAGAAAACAGGAAACTACCCTTGGAGTTTTTTTTCCTCTGCCTGCCAGCTAGGCACTCCTCAGTCTGCTTTCTCACAAAGGAAAGCTGGAAATTCACTTTGCCTCGACTGCTTCGCAGGCCTGCGTGGAAGGAACATCCCAGATCTTAAGCGGTGCCTCCTATTTAACTGGCAGGCAGGACTCCAACAGGGCTATGGGCCAGTCTGTGGGTGGGGAGGCAGAAGTCAAAGGGGAAAACTCAGCCGTGGACCTGTGAAAGAACTCAGCTCCTGAGCATGTTGAGAGATTTTTCTGAGGCACAGGCATTCTCTGTCGGCACTTCTAGATTTAGGTGGCCGGGCAGGCTGATGTGTTAGAATTCTTCAAACAATGCCAACTCTTTTATTTATGAATGGATTATTTTTTGACTGAACGACCAAATTATATGAACTCCTCCCCCCAAGAGTAATGAATCAGGTAAGAATATTACTTTAAGGCAGTGCTTCTCAACCTTGTCAACTTGAAGATGTGTGGTCTTCAACTCCCAGAATTCCCCAGCCAGCAAGGCTGGCTGGGGAATTCTGGGAGTTGAAGTCCACACATCTTCAAGTTGACAAGGTTGAGAAACACTGCTTTAAACATTCCATTTGTTAAGGTCTAAGTCAGTGTTTTTCACACTTGGCAATTTTAAGATGTACTTCAATTCCCAGAATTCCCCAGCCAGCAGTCTGAAACACTGGTCTAATGGAAGAAAAGGGGTCTTAATCTGCCTCTAAAATGGGGAGAGGTGAGATCATCTGCCCCTGTTGAGTTCTCCAAAGGATGCCTTAAGCAGTGAAGGTTGGCAGCTTATAAATAGGGGGAAATCATGGAGATCAGATCTTGCAAAGAAGCCAATTAGAGAGAAAGAGAGAAACACACCTTACAAGCAAGGAAGAACAGAATTATATCAGTGTTTCTCAACCTCAGCAACTTTAAGATGTGTGGACTCCAACTCCCAGAATTCCCCAGCGTGCTGGGGAACCTGGATCAAAGGCTACCTCAAAAGAATCATGCATCAACTTCTCTGAACTGAAAAATAATACAGTACAGCAGGGAAAATACATGGATACACCAGAGTGGGGAAGAATGCAAGACAAGATGTCCTACTCATCTACTGATCCCCATGTTTCCTGACTTTGGCAACTTCCTGGAGTATAGACTTCAACCCCCAGAATTCCCTAGGCAGCATTGCTAAGAATTTTGGGAGCTGAAGTCCAGACATCCAAAAGCAGCCAAAGTTCGGAGACACTGATTTATTCATTAGCACAGTATTACCTGCTGCAGTCAACAGCAGGTTTTAAACAAAGTTGTTTCTCATCATCTCCTGCCTTTTAACTGGAGATGCCTGGGAATTTACTTGGATTATTGGCATATATAACATATGCTTTGCCACTGAACTCATGTGAGAGGGGGAAACACAAGTGAGTGGCGCCTCTATCTTGGAGTCTCATCATGCTGAACCACCTGACAGGGTTGTCGTAAAAAGATGTGATCTCATTTATGTGAAATGCTTTAAACAAAAAAAAAGTAGGATCTCACACTAAACCTTAAGGTGGTTTATTCGGCTTTGGCCTTTTATACCATGGAAATCTGGCCAATTGTGGTTTATTTAATACAGCATTAAACAAACTATAGTTTAGAGTGATGGGCAAATCAGGCCATCAATATTCATACTCACCTCCTGTGGAACATAGTTTGTAACACTCTCATACCAAACTTAAGCACCTTTTACATTTAAGCATTTTTATTTTAGCTCAATTCACAAACGCTGTATCAGGAAATGACATGCTTTTTTTTCTTACTATGGTTGAAAAAAACAATCACACAATAAAATTAAAATTCTCTTATGAGAGCAGAAGACATAAATAGTATCTCAACAGGGAGCACCAAAGAGAAGAGAAAAGAGAGAAGAGCAGACAGCAATGAGAATCAGAGAAAGCAATCTGGTGCTCTCCAGGTATTTTGGAGCACAACTCCCATAAGCCCGAGGCAACTTGAAAAAATACAAATGGCATTATGGGAGTTGTAGTCCAGAACATCTGGAGGTACCAAATTACTTACCTGATCGTCTTTTTGATGTAGTGGCCAGCCACTGATTGGAGAAAATGGTGCAAGAAGCCCTGTTGAGGCTAGTCCGTGCTCCTCTCTCATGGAGAGTTTTAGCACCCAATATTTCTCTCTATATACAGATGATCTAAAAATCACATTCATCTTTTTCCCTAAAGTGTTCCCCGAGGAGAAACAACAAAGGAGGCCCGCAAGGCAGATCTAGGAATTGCAAAGTTCCCCAAATTGTAACCCCATAGGAAAATAAATCACCCCAATATGGGGCATTAGGCCTGGGGTGCGTGTGTGTTGAAAAAGAGCCTTTTTGTTCCTCTCATGGCACAAAGCATCTGGCAAGGAAGGTGGTCAGCCTTTCCCCAAAGGGGCCATCCAAGCTTTGCTGGGGGTTTTTCTTGAAATGTGAACAAGAGAGCAGTAGATTTCACAGCCCATTGCTGAGTGTGCAAAGTGTAAGGCCCCAGAATTCCAGGGCAGGTGAAAAATGTCTCTCCTGCAGCTTCAAGAAAAGTCGAGGTAATCAAAAGTGACACTTTCCTTGCTGTCTCCTGGATCTGAAGTGTTGAAAAAGAGATCTGTGGGGAGAAAAACAAGGAAGATGAACGTGGCACTCAAAGTCAGGGCAGCCTTTTGCAACATGGTCCTTCCTTGATGTCTCCCGCAGTTCCCATCCCTCTGGCTGGGAATGGTAGGTGGGTATGCCGAAAGATCTCAGAGGTATTACCTTGGGAAAGGAAGGCGCTGAAAACAGACCAGTGAAACTGGACCTTTGCTTGGTCATTAACCTTATTCGTGATCTTGGGCCAGGTACCAGTTTCAGGTCAGCCTACCTGCCAGGGTCGTGGTGAAGTTAATAAAGGGCCATGATGCCATTTACCCTTACTTGAGCTCATCTGATGAAGAACAGGATTTTCAAAAAGCAAAAATATCCCAAGCATGAAGTTGAGAAGCCACATTCAAAGTTTTCAGGGAGGGTGTGAGATCAACAAAATAGTCCTAACCAACTTTATTCAGAAATTAGACTTAGTCAGGCATTACTCCCAGTGAAATATGTATGCTAGGATAGCCTTCTAAGATTATTCAAACATGATAGTGTTCCGGAATGAACACGAACTATGTCAAAAGGGAAAAAAAAGACTTCTGCTATTACAGTGTGATGTCACTGAAAGACCTTCACACAAATATATTTAGCTTCTGTAAATGTTTCACTATTTAGAAAAAAAGTTTTCTGTTCAAGGTTATTGGGGAGGTTTTTTGAAAAAGAGGGAAAACAAACATTTCTTGATTGTTTTTGAGAACTAGAAACTTGGTTTCCTTTTCCCCTTTGCCAAATTAGTAGAAGTGTTGTACCCACAGGTAGAAAGGAAGGACAAGGAAAGGAACCGAGATTAGCAACCTCCCCATCTCACCTTCAGTGTATCAGTGATTCTTGAGCTGAGTGGCCTCCAGTTTCTTCAATCGGGGCTGGAAAGAGAGCAGAAAGATAGTTAAATGTTTATCCATGTGAAGGAGAGGAGGAGAGATGCTCACTGTAACGACAATTTCAGCTAGGATGAAATATCGCAAAGAGGAAGAACTTACTGGTGAATTTTTCTCGTCTTCGGCAGCGGGCATAAATTATTATGCCCCCAATGATGCTAGCCAGAAAAACAGCACCAAGTGATGCTCCAACTAACAACCACAAATTTAATGTATTGGTGGGCTGGGGGTCTCCACCTGCAAGATTGAGGAGAGAAGAACACCTTAAATTTCCCTGCCAAAAATGGCCTTCAGCTAATCCCAACGGATCTTTGCCTGGTGTAGCCAATTTCTTAATCTGAAACAGACATCTATTGCTCAAAAATCCTTTTCCTTCCTGCCAACCGAGGCTGACTTGCCACTAGCAGTGGAATAAAATTGCATATAAAGGCTTTACTTTTTCCAGTTTTAAATGTTGGAGCAGGGGTGGGAAAAAAATATCAGTTATCTTTTTCTTTGCCAGCAGCACAACCCTGCTCGTAAGAAGGCTGGCCAAAAATTGAACCTATCTTTCATTCTGAATTGCAATTAATTCCAGGCCCAGAGATGCAGCTTTGAGAGAAAGGCTGATGCAGAGCAGCCACACGGTAGATTTGGAGCTTTGTAAGGGGGATGGCAGCATCCATGTCTGCTCTTAGCATTGGGAGATTATTGGTGGAAATTACCAATGTTTGCTACCATTTGGTCCCAATCGAAAGGGGAGGAATTAAAAATAAAGAATATCATTACAAAGCAGACCTACAGCTAAAAGTAGTTGGCTGGGTGTCTGCAAAAGCCAAGATGGCGGCCACAATCATGTGATCAAAGCCCCGCCCCCTTTCATGGATGCTGTGAAGCTCTGATTGCCTACGTGCAACCCATGTACAAATGGGGAAGGGTTTCAATCACGTGGTCGAAGCTGAACTTTGACTTTTTGGACCATCCCTGAATAAGCCAACGGCCCTTGCATGCCCAACTTTGGGAAAAGGAAGAGGGCTGCCTTCTTGGGTGGCAGACGTGACAGGGAGGGGAATCGCGACAAGCTACGTGGAATGGAGCTGTGGGTGCCATTTGGCCTCCCTGAAAGATGGGATCCTCCATCCAGACTAGTTCAATTGCTAGTCTGTTGGGTTCTAAACATGCAGTGAGAAGAAGCACCATCTTGATTTTGGGCTCGGGGGGCAAAATGTCTCAGGCCGGGCCTGCCCTCAACCGTTTCACCATCCAGACATTCAGCCCCAAAGAATCATCTGTTGCAGCGGCAGGCTGAAGATCCAGCTGCTCGTCCCCTCTCCCAGACTGCTGCAAGAGCTATCAGGGCAATACCAAGGATGTGTGGGAGCCCTCCTGGACCACAGCCACAGGGTTTGTTAGGAGCCACTCACAGGTAGAGCAAAAATCATTCTTGTTTTGATGCTGGCACACGGAGCAATCCATGCACTTTTCCAGGTCCGAGCTCCAGGACTGGCCTCCAGGGCAGCTAGGCTCTGTGGAGAAAAACATCCCAAAGGTTACTGAGAATTCACTCATCCCCTTTTCACACAAACAGCATCAGGAAGTTGCTGCCTCCCTAAAGCAAAGCAGTATTAACCACAGTGCTGGTGCTTCTGATTCTGGCGCCTTGCAGATGTGTTGGACTCCAGGTCCAATAATCCCTTGCTGCCTGGGGTTGTGGAAATTGGCATGCACGACGTTTGCAGGCATAGCTACTCTCCTAGTGGGAAGAAATGCATGAACCTTTGGAAGAAGAAGGAAGGAAGGAAGGAAGGAAGGAAGGAAGGAAGGAAGGAAGGAAGGAAGGAAGGAAGGAAGGAAGGAAGGAAGGAAGGAAGGAAGGAAGGAAGGAAGGAAGGAAAAGTAAAACAACAAACAAGTTGGGGCATGAGAAGCATTAACAGCTGGGTGAAAATAGGGAAGAAAGATAAGGACAAAATGAGACTCACGAACGAGGGGCTGCAGCACTTAATCCATGTGATCCCTGCTCCCCCCATGACACCAGGTCTATTTCTAGAGGGGTAACGTCACTAGGGTGAGGGGGTGTTGTGTTTCACCCCGAAACGTGAACCAGTGCTAAGAACAGGAGAACATGGGGGGGTTTCAACTCAGAGGGCATCACATGGCTAAATGGCGGGGGGGGGGGAGGCGGGTTAGAAGAAGGAGAGGGAGCCTTCCTCCCTCCCTGCTATCACGTCCCTCACTTTTAAATGACTTCATTGATAAAACATGCCCCGTGCGAGCAGGCAACCAGATGGCGCTGAGCCCAGAAGCAGAGCAGGCGAACTGGGGCGGGCAGATGACTCAGTGTGGGTCGCATGACGCCGACGTCAGATCGCACTCCCTTCACGTCGGCCCCACTTTTCTCACTTTCAGGAATAAGACGCTTGGAGACTTTCATCCCGAAAGCCAGCCAATAGGAGGGAGGCAGGGCCGAGGGGGCGTGGCCTTGCATTCATAAACATTCCAACTTCTGACATCAATCGCTTCGGTGATTAATTTCGCGGGGAGGGGCGGGGTTTACCTCAACTCCGGAATTTGCGAGCTGATAAGAAGGCGCCACTAAACATGTGCAGATTGCTTTTGCTCGAGTCCAGCCTCTTTTCCCTTAACTATTCTCCTCTATAAAATTCCGTCGGAGTGAACTAAGCCAATGTTACTTTATATTAATACAATCCTTTTCGTTATCCTGTATTCGTTTCCATAAAGCTCCTACCGGCATCGCTAAGTTACCGGCTCCTTAACAGGTAACGATTCAACAGGTTCAGCCCTTTTTCAAGAGTAACGGAACTGCGATAGAGAGGGTTGCACCTGCTGAAAAACTGTCCAGGGAGTCCTTGTTAGACTGAGAAGATGACTGCACCGACGTTACACTGAATCTCTCTCCTCCTAGCAGGGTTCGTACATCTAAGCCTTTTCCTTAACACCGCGTGTGAACGCACTGTGCTTTGGGCAGGGCGCACCCCAGCGTCTACCGACACGAGTATCCGCTAGAAAGCTGGGTTACTGGGAAACCCGCATACTTGTTAAGTTAAAAATCGTTGCGAGATCCTCATTCCACGTTTTCTCCACAAAGGTGACCCCGGCCATCCCCATCCCACAAGCGGTCTTATGGTCAACAAGAAAAGGGCACAAACTTCATTCATTCATTCATTCATTCATTCACTCACACGCCAGCCGCCCACCCGTCTTCTCTCTGTTTTGTCCCATTCTGCCCGCTCCTCCTCATCCCGCACGAGCCCTCCCCCCATCTCGCTCCAAACGGCACTTGCGGACCGCGAGCGGGCACTGGCGGCAATTCAACAGGTATAGCTCCGGGGCACCTTCCGTACCAAGTTAACGCTGGAACCCGCACCTGTTTGCTCCGCCTACTCTCAACTTGTTAGGAAGAAAAGTTTGCCGAGGGAGGAGAAGAGGACCCCCTGCTAAGGGCTCCCTGCCCTCCGTTTACCTCCGATGGGCTCTCCCCGGGCGGTCCCGAGCAACACGGGCAAGAGCCCCAGGATGGCTCCCCAGGCAAGCATCGCTCGTGGGTCTCGCTGCTCCTTCGCCGCCACCGAGGACATCCGCCAGCCAGCGAGCGACCGAGCGAGCGACCGCCAGCCTCCGTCTGACTCAGCGCCGAAACCTTTCCGCTCCGCTCCGCTCCTCGGCTCGGCTCCCTGCGAGAGACGCCCCCGCCGTCTGGGATTGGCGGGCGCGCGGCCAGGCTCCGGCGCCCCGTCCTTTGATCTGCGGGAGGTGCGGGGGGGGGCACGGGGAGCGGGCGGCGAGTTAGCGCAGGAAGAGCTCCTCCGCGCGAGAAAGCCGCGCTTTTCCGGGCAAGGAAATGGCCCCCGTTTACCGAACCCGGCCGGAGAAGGAAGGAGAGGGGAGGCGGGGACGGGGAGGGGGACGGGGAGGGGGGCCCGAGCCCTGGCCGGCCCGGCCCGGCCCGGCCCGGCCCGGTCCGACTTCTCGGAAGCCCTGCTGGGCTGGGAATCCTGCGGCCCTTGGAATGAGCCGATTTCCGTCAAGTTCGGACTTTTCCTTTAGTGTTTCCAATGGGGGGGGGGGTTGTTGATGTTGTTGTTGATGATGATATAACAACAACAACAACAACAATCGACAGACTCTCCTTACCAAGGAGCATAGACGGGTGTGGAATGTTACAGACCGCTGAAGAAGAAAAAAGGGCATTGGAAGAATATCTGAAGAAGATGCACTGAAGCTTGTGCACCGCGAAGGCTTGCTGAATACCGAAGAGACCAAACTGGCCTACGAGAAAGACTAAATGAAGAATAGAAAAGAGACATGGCAAGGCAGAGTATTACACAGCCAGTACACAAAAAAACGAGCAGATAACAACTAGACCTGGCAATGGGTCAGAGCAGGAAAGTTGAAGAAAGAGACAGAGGGGCTAATTCTGGCTGCACAAGACCAAGCCTTATGAACAAATCCATACAAAGCCAGAATTGAGAAGACAGCAACAGACAGCAAAAGCCGCCTCTGCAAAGAAGCTGAAGAAACTGTGGACCACCTAGTTAGCTGCTTTAAGAAGATCACAGAGACAGACTGCAAACAACGGCATGACAAAGTAGCAACAATGGTGCATTGGAATATCTGTAAGAAATACCATTTGCCCGCAGGCAAGAACTGGTGGGACCACAAAACAGACAAAGTAATAGAAAATGAAGAAGTGTTCTGGGACTTTAGAATTCAAACAGAGAAGCCCCTGCCACACAACAGCCCAGACTCAACAACTGTTGATAAGAAAGACAAAAAAGTCAGGATAGAGTTCATTGCAATACCTGGAGACAGCAGAATAGAAGAGAGAGAACTGGAGAAAATCACAAAATATAAAGACCTGCAAATAGAAGTAGAACGACTATGGCAAAAGAAAGCAAAGATAGTCCCAATAGTTATAGACACCTTAGGTGCAATCCCAAAACATCTGGAGCACCACCTGAACACCATCAGCATTAACAAAATCACCATCAGTCAACTGCAAAAGGCATCTTTACTTGGAACAGCTTACATCCTGCGACGATACCTTTAACCCCATCAAACAACATCTGCCTATCCCAGGTCCTTGGGAAGGACTCGATAGGTGGATAAAAATGTCAAGTCCGGTCTAAACATCTGGCTGACTGTGTGACCTACCATAATAATAATAATAATAATGATAAAAATAATAATAATTTTTAAAAAGTTGCAGTACTTGTTATTTTGGTATCTTTAGTTATCCTAGATCCTCGGGGAGGATCCCATAGTCAGAAGTACCAAATCCAGTCCAAACTGTCTGCGAATAATATAATAGCAAATTGTATCTCAGTGGTACTGATGAACTTGCTCTGACGTTTTTGCCCAGGCAGTTATTATTTAGGCCTTGCTTATTCCCTATAATTCAGGAGGTGTTATTTTATATATATATATATATATATATATATATATATATATATATATATCCTACGTATTTTGTTTGTTTGTTTGTTTCATTTCCCACCTTTATTTTGTACAACTCAAGACAGGGGTATAGGATGCTCACTCCTCCCATTTTCCCCGCATCCCTGCAAAGTCACCAGCCAGCTTTCATGCCTGGCCGGGGGGGACTCGAACTCGCCGTCTCCTGGTTGCTAGGCCAGGCCTTTAATCGCTCCACCAACCCGGCTGTTTGTCAGTCCTGATGTACTAGTAATATTAGTAGCCATGGTTAGTGTGTCCCTCCAGGATCCTGTCCAGCCCCCTTTTAACACTGTCCCAATTGGCTGCCATCCTGGGCGGTGTGAAGAAGCTTGGGTGTCCTCAATCTCCCTGCATTTAGTTTCAGTGCATGACCTTGAGCCCTAATGGTGTGAGAGAAGGAGAAATGCTCCTTTCTCTCAGGGCAACTACTGTGCCGTGCCTGGTTTAAATATTTATTATGCAGGAAATATATTAAATTCCTGTGAACTTGGAAAGCATGTCATAACTTTTTGGAACATTTCAGTGGGGGTGTAGCCTCCTTATGGATTTTTGATCGAAGTAAGTTAATTATTTCACCCTTCCACACACCGGTGCCCTCCAGATATACCCACTTATTGTTCCCATCACCCACACCCAGTGCCTGCAGAGGGATGGGAATTGTAATCCAGCACATCAGGAGGGTGTGGATGTTTATATGCATGTTGCAGGAGGGGACAATTGCAGCCTTGGCTGATCTCATTTCCTACGGGATGGGATACCAACAGGAAAGCCCAGGAAGAATGGGAAGTTGCTAAAATCATACCAGAAGAATGCAGTGGCAAACCATTTCTATATTGCTCCAAGAAAACCATGGGGACCTGTCTTGTAAACAGGGGTTGAATTTGAGGGAGATTTTATTTTTAAATTTTTTGAGGGGGAGGGAGAATGTATGCTGGCACACAGAGAATGGATTGATACAAAATGAAATGCTTTTTCAATAAACAGGTGGTGCAGGGAGATTTTTGATTTTGGGTCAATCCAATTTCTGAGGTTTTGGAGTAGATCCACCTGAGTGGGGGAACAAATAGGACATTTTGGGAATTGAAACCAAGGGAACTTGGAGACACTAATTGGATAATTCTGGAGCTGTCTAGACTGCAAGAAAGCGGTGCGACAGAATCATGCAACAGACGGGGAAGGAGTTTTTAAAAGGAAAAGGGGGAGATGAGAAAAGGGCTTTCTAACTTGGCTGAGGACAGGCCAGGTTGAAATGTTATAAATTTTAAATAAAAGGTGTGGGAGCTTAACTTGTCTGGAAGCAAAACTGCCTTGGCAGAGGACTTGATACCCGCATGAAGGCGATTTCTGTTTCAGACATCAAACACTCTGGGGCATAGTTCACCCACCCAGAAACGCACTTTGCTGCTTCTGACTTATTTTGTTCTCCTGTATTTTAGCCATCTTTGTCCGTAATCATAGCAAAGTCATGATTCCTTGTTGGTGACCTAAATGCATGATAGACTGTAGGTCAGTGTTTTTCAAACTTGGCAACTTTAAGATGCGTGGACTTCAACTCCCAGAATTCCCCAGCCAGCATGGCTGGCTGGGGAATTCTGGGAGTTGATCCACGCATCTTAAAGTTGCCAAGTTTGAAAAACACTGCTGTAGATCCTCAGAAGCCCTTTCCCTCTCATTATTTCAAACTCTGGGAACAGCAAACTGGTTCTGGGTTGAGGCTTTGGGCTGGAGAAATTGTATCAGAAGAAGAAGAGGAAGAGGAAGAGGAAGGGGAAACTGGGACAAATCTACCTAGCAAGCAGATTTCCAAGATTTCCAAACCACTTAATTTCTTTGTGAGATGCTTGTATCCCTCCCCGACAACCCCAATGAATCATACAAAGCTCCGCCTTGTCTTAGGGGTTAAAGATGATCTTTTTCCTTTGCCACTGACATAGGTGAAGAGATGGCCCAAGTTACATTAAGTGAAGAGTCAAGAACAGGTTAGCTGAATCTGAGGTTACAGATCTAGCATAGTTGTCCTGGCTGTGTCCTGTCCAGATGTGATGGATCTCAGCTCCCATAATTATCAGCCAGCCCTCCATATGTGAGGTTCAATCCATCCAGGGGACCGATTGACCTATCATTTTAGTTCTCTGCTGATCTACATCTGTTAAATGGAGTTCCCTCCTTCACTCCCAGTGGGCTCCCTCCCTCTCCAAGGACTACCCTCCTTTATTCCCAGTGGGTTTCCCTCCTTCACTCCCAATGGGCTCCCTTCCCTCCCTGCCCCTTCCTCTCCAAGGACTACCCTCTTTTATCCCCAGTGAGTTTCCCTCCTTCACTCCCAATGTCCAGGAAGGTCACATGCAGCCTCACATGTGCAATTCTAAATCTTTGAATTTCGTAGGACAATATAGGAATGCCCAGGGTTTCAAGGAAGGAACACACTAGCCAGGAGTTGTGCAATCTTAGAAATTCCCTGGTGAAAAAGACGCAAGGCTGCTTGCCAAAACGATACAGCCATCCGGCAAGGCCCAGCCCTCCACTTCAGGCACGTGACTCAGCAGAGTGTAATATTTGAGGTCAGCTCTTCCAGAGCCCAGGAGCAATTCAAAATATCCGGTTAAAATGCATGCATTGCTCTCTGAAGTGCTTTTGTCTTTAAGTAACCACTAAATACCGCCAGCTATGAAGCTGACAGGCTGAAGATGGATTTATTGAGAGGAGGGACACCTGGCACTTCCCAGTTGTGGTTGGACTCTAATTCCCATCAGCCCTGCCAACTAGACCAGTTCCATCAACACCTGGAGACTGGAAGGTTCCCATCCCTCAAATACACAACAGTCCACCCAGTCGGTCTCATCTAGACCAAAGAAGTAGAATCTGGGTGCCTGTGAGCATTGCTGAGTCTGGCAAGACCTGAGGGATAAGACTGTGCCCAGCCAGTCTTCAGACTTAAACTGACTTCTGGCCAAGCACGGCCCTGGATTAACCATGAAGCAAGAGAAGCAGGTGCTCAGGGCCAAGGGAAGGGGGCACCGCAGAGTTTGCCCCATCGCTATCATGCCCTTAACCCTTTCACGGCCACACTCGACTTTAGTTGAATTTTTTGGTAGTTGTCCTTATCTGCCGTGTTTGATTTTAATCTGCACAGTTAAAAAAAGTTTTCTTTGGCATGCTGAGTGACTAAAGTTTAAAAGTTTGGTTTGAGGATGTTATCAGACATCACACGTTTCTGTCTCGTGGTGTGAGAGGTGTGCTTCTGTCAAGGGGCACCCCATCTGGGCTGTGCTTAGAGCATCTGTTGGCCTTAATCTGGGTCTGGTCAAGTGTCTTTTCTGTCACTGTTAAGTTGCTAGGTTCCTTCGGGTCAACCTAGATTCCTCCTGGCCACTACATGGACAGATCCATGTAGTCTTCTTGGCAATATTTTTGGAAGTGGTTTCCTAGGGCTGAGAGGGGTTTTGCAGGCACCTTTCCCTTTAAATAGCCTCAGGACAGGTTACACTTCCACGGGTGAAGCTCCCATGCCCTCAAGCCCCAAAATGGAGTTAATTCACACCAGCCATGATCCCAAGAATAAAAGGCAGTTTAGCGCAGTTTTGCTGCCTCCAGCCACATTGGGTTTTGTGCCCCATTGTTCCCATCCAGGATAGCCATCTTAGCTGTGTGTGTTTGTGTGTGTGATGAAGACCGGAGTCCAAGGCAGCTGGAGAGCACGAAGCTGGGGAAAGTCTCACTCTTCACACAGCATCTCCTTAATTGGAGGCTTTTGCATCTCAGCCAGTGGTGTTTCAGACAAGCTTGACCATCGATGCACCAGCCCCATTGCCTGCACAACTCCCAACAGCTCCTGTCTGGATAATGGGAACCAGCCTTCTCCGCTGTTGGTCTCCAAAGCGAGGGCAGGCCTTGGCTACACCTTCAGGGGCCACTGGCTCATCGTCTATCGGGGGTCTCAATCCCTGCCCATGCCCAGCTCACCCTCCTCTAAACCCCTTCAGGCTGTACTGAGTAAAGGGAACTTAAGGCGGGGGTGGGGTGGGGGTGAGGTGGGGAGTTCTCCCCACTTCTTCCAGTTTTAATCCCTTTTTTCCTAGTTATCCTGAACACACATTTTTCCATGGCTCCGATGAGAGAGACTTTGGCGCCACCTGCGGGTCCGTTTCTGAATCCCGCTTCACCGTTTTTAACCAAACATGGGAACTTTCTGTAGGTGCATTTATTTATTTATTTATTTATTTATTTATTTATTTATTTATTTATTTATTTATTTATTTATTTATTTATTTATTTATTTATTTATTTATGCATGCCGTCGAGTCAGTTTTTGACTCCTGGTGACTGCCTGGATAAGTTTCTGCAGTTTTCTGGGCATGTTTTTTTTTCTTTTTTTCCCCAGGAGTGGGCTGCCATTGCCTGCTTCCTAGGGCTGAGAGAGGGACTGCCCCTATATCTATATCTATATCTATATCTATATCTATATCTATACACACACACACACAGTGACTAATATAGGATTAAAACCCACAATAAACATCAAATGAACAGCAGAAAGTAATTTAAATATAAATTGGTCTTGGGGCCCATAGTCCATCTCCCACAAACACAAAAACTACATTAAATGGACTCCCCTAACATCCTGGGCTCACGCCTGGGGGAACATCCAGGTCTTTTAACCCTCTGCGGAAAGCAAGCGGGAACAGGATCATAGGAATTCTGGGGTGGGAGGGGAGGGTATGCTGTCCAGAGGGAGGGTGCTTTATATTGTCTCAGTGATGGTTAGAATAGATGATAGATCACTAACAGAGAAGTGACATGCAAGAGATGGGGACCCCTGACCCTCAGCCCAGCACCACCATGCCTTCTGTCTTGACCGCCCTGCATCTTCGTTAAAGGGGGAAGATGCCAGGCAGCCAAAATGACTAGAACGTATTTGCACATCTCTTAGCAAGGTGAGCAAGGAGATAAAGCTCGGCGGAGCAGCACTGAAATTTAGGTTTCAGGGTTAGATGGGCCAGTTAAGTGGGCAGGATGAGACCTGTGGGATGGAAGTACCCCACACCTGCTAGGGCCATCCCCCCCTTCTGCAGTGGGGAAAAACGCAGGACGGCTGATGGGTGAAACTACCAGGACCAGGTTGGCAGGGATAGTAACCCATCGTATCTGCAAGGTGCCCCACTGGAATGCGCTGCTTTGTAGAGACTGAGTTCTGACTTAACAGCTGAGTCACGTTGTTTGAAGATCAAGCTGGTAGTCTATAATTTAGATGTATAATCCAATTTTATGGTACACCCAGTTCAACTCTTGGAGCTGTTCAGTCCTTTTGTTAGCCTAAACCATTAGAGTCGTGGTTGTTGGGGAAATGGGGTCAAAAAAAGGAGGGGTAAGCTTTTTGTCCCATTTTATGACACAGAGGTGGAAGAAAAGAAGGCTGTAGCCAACAGAAATTGTCACAGGTGAGTGAGGGGCCTCAAGATTCCTGTTCCTGCCTCCCCGATTTAATTGTTGCAGTCTTCATCCCGTGTTTCATGGCCATGCTGTCTTAGTCCAATGCATCTGGAGGGCACCCAGGTTGGAAAAAAATGGACATACTGGGAGCTATTTAAAAATCATATCACTTCAAGTCTCCCTGACCTTATTTCTTTCTCTGCAGAGCGCATCCCTTGGGCCTCCTCTTTTGGCTTCGTGACAGAATCTGGACCGAGGTTTTGGGGATAGAGAGCTGACGCAGCGCTATTCATACATATGCCAAAAATGCACCCAAGTGAGTTCTCAGAAAATATGGGTCTTATGTTCTATAGCATATGAGCTGTGGTTGACCTGAGCAGAGGATCAGAAGTTCTTACTTTCACATGACATGTATCCAGGATGGGGGCTTGAGGATGGACCACAGCCAACCACTTGCAAGAGCTGGTTTGCATGCAGAAATCCAGACTTTCTCTGCCTGCGGGGCTGAAAATGACAAGCACAAGTGACCTCATCACGCCATTTGTGTTCCAGTATCTGCCACAACACCATCAGTCATGCATTTTTCATCATTTCAATGGGGTGGGAGATAGATTCTGGAATGAAAAAATAAACCCACTTTTAGTTGAGGGGAGGTGACATGCTCACATCACCATGCTATACCTGGGTTGCATCCTTACCTATAATGCTAAAATATACAGGGAGGTTTTAGGCCATTTTTAATGTTTGTTTGTATTTTAATTATTTATGGATTTTAGCCACTGTTGGAGGGATTGGGGTGTTTTTTTCTTTTTTTGTTATTGTGAGCTGCCCAGAGTCACCCGTTGGGGGAGATGGGCGGCGTACAAGTTTAATAATAAATAAAATAAAATAAAATAATGATTGTGACTTGTAGGAATTATTCTGTGAAACTTGGCACAGCTTTGCTTCTGTTAGAAACTTTGTCTTGAATCAGTTCCCTGGAAGCGTCTCTGAAAGGGAGGGGAACAGATTCCCCAGGCTCTGTAACTCACTCCTTCCATCTCCGGACACCCAGACTGGGCAGAACATGTAAAGGCCGCTTATGAAAAAACAGAAAATATAAACAACTAAAAAGGCTAAGAAGAGGACGGGGTGTCCGATGAATGACTACGCACTGTGTTTTGTTCATGTCTCTGTGTGGGGAAGTAGCAACAATCTGTGCAGCTGGATGGAGTCAACAGCTATTCTCACTTGGAGGAGTGAGTTTCAGTTCAGCTTTCCATTTCTCACTGGCTGGCCAGTCTTATGTGGGGAGTTTCTGACGATATGGAACAAGAATAAATACCTCTTTTTCTGCATCAAAGTGCCAGACAGATGGCTGACCCAAGAAGGTGAAGGAGTAC
The DNA here is from genome assembly GCF_059951505.1 of Python bivittatus. NCBI lineage: Eukaryota > Metazoa > Chordata > Lepidosauria > Squamata > Pythonidae > Python > Python bivittatus. Next base: position 1,989,136 of record NW_028277063.1, read on the forward strand.
TCTAAAGAGGTGGAAGGAAAGACATTGAGAACAGACTAGAGAAAAAGGTAAAAACTAAAAACTTGACACTCCAGAGGCAGGGAAATTTCATGATATAAAATGCTTGACTGAATATTAAGAGAATTGTTAGACAGAGGATACAGAAGCAGAGGAAAAGAAGGGGGACAGAAAGGAGGGAAGCTAAAGAGAAATACTTCACGTGCATGTTTTAATCCAAGGAAAACTTTGCTGACCCAGAGTTCTGGTTGAATGCGTTGAAGGTAAGAAAGATGGGTTGCTTATGTGCACCATTATGAATTTTGGGATTATCCAAACAAGCCCAGATGTGCCCTGGAATATCTCCTAAATCCTGCTTTTCTATCACTTTCTTTCTTTAGTGGAAAACAGGTCTAGACCACCTGCAATCCTCCTGTATTTTCATTTCTTTTGTCTTAGAAGGAGGGGAAGGAAGAGGAGGAGGGAAGAAAGGAAATCCATTAAAACAGAAAAGTTACAATAATTGCATTTTGGGTCCTTCCACATCAACAGCTCCTAGCACTACCAGCCCCAAAGCCCCGTGCAGTTCGTTCATCGTCCCCACTTTGCTATGCACTTACGTATTTGCTATTATTTGAAGTAAGGAAGAAAAAGGCAGTATAAAAGCAGAGAAGGTTTCTCTACAAGTGGAAGGTAGCACTCTTTGGGTCTAATGTAAAATTCAGCAAACTGGGCAGCTAAAAAACGGATTGTCTTTTCATTCGGCAATATTAGGACTTCCTCATAGGGAAAGACAGATTACAACAGTCCTCATTCCAAGTTTTCCTGCTCAACCTGGGAACCAACCTTCCCCTTTCCTAGAAAGCAACAGCCTCAGGAGGGTTATATCTGTTTTTGTCCCCCCACCCCTGGTGCTCTGTGAGAGGTCTTCAGTCCTGCAATCTGAGATGCAAAATGAGGGCATGTACCTCTGGACATGTGCTGATTGCATGTTCTCCTGCAAATATGCAGCAACGTTCGTGACAACAGACATTGCTCTCACTTGCAACATTGCTTTTCACAGGCACTGTTTAGACCCGTGTTTCTCAGCCTTAGTGACTTTAAGCTGTGTGGACTTCACAGCTGGCTGGCTGGGGAATTCTGGGAGTTGAAGTCCACGCATCTTAAAGCTGCCAAGCTTGAGAAAAGCTGCTTTATATAGAATTACTTCTGCCCTACACAAGAGCGTTCATTCATGTTAGCAAGATTCAAAGCTGTATCTTCGATGATGCCGACGGAGGGGAGCTCTCATAACATCCCTTATGCGGAACTTTCCAGCATCTATTCTGACTCCGCAGTTGAATCAGTGAGCCGTGTTTTATTTCATTGCCCCCTTGACTGCACTTGGCCTGCATTGCTCCTAAGCCCACCGGTTACCCATTGTGCGGGCTGGCCTGAAACCAAAGGGATTTGCTCTTTCGCTTACTAATTTCTCCACCGAAATGTCCAGGAATTCAGTGAAGCTTTGTTCAGTTGCTGTTGCTATCAGAAAGCTCTGCATTTGATTTTTATCCTGGTTGTTTTATATCCTCTCCTCACCCTTATACGATAAACCTGTTAGGATATGACCACTCATCTTCCTGTATAACCTGCTTCCTCCTGCACATTTTTCTTGTTTTGATTTCTAGCCATAAATTCATCGTTCACCTTTGCTAACTCCAGTTTCGCAAGGGGAGTTCTAATGCAAGGGAGGAATGAACCTTTGCAGAGATTTCAGTACTTTTATTTACGCATTTTACCATTAACCCTCCGTCACATAACTTCCTGTCACACCGCCTTTTAGATCTTTTTGGAAACTACCAGACAAATGCACCCAGGCACATGTTGTGAAAAATGTGGTGTTAAGGGAAGGACTAACCGTTTACGTATGTTATTTTCTTTTTTTGGAGAGAGGGAGTTGCGGGGGATTTGTTACTTCACATAAAGCGGTGGCTCACGATGGTGCAGTGGTTGGATAATGTTCTTTCTGCTCTCCTCTTGGTCAGTTGATGGGAAATAGGGGAACGTTATTGGCTCATGGTTGTCTTCCTGAATAGATTCAGAAACATGCAGGTATGACAGGGCTCAACAGAGAGAGGCAATTAGGAAAAGAATTACCAGTTGATTCCAAACTGCTCACCTGCGATTGGGAGGTGGAAACATTGGTTATGTGTTGTTAGAATGCAAACTTACCAGGTTCATCTCCGAGTCAGGAATAAACACGCAGGCGGTTGCTGAAGGAGAGAGAAGACTTTATTTCGGAGAGCCACATGCACAAGAGGATCAGCTGTCCAGGTGGCAGCTCGGGGCTTCCCAGGAATCCCTTTTATAGGGCAGATCCTTAAAAGGTGTAAAGGGAAACCCGCCCTCTAGGACAGTGTTGTCCAAACTTGGCCACTTTAAGATGAGTGGACTTCAATTCCCAGAATTTCCCAGCCAGCATGGCTGGCTGGGGAATTCTGGGAGTTGAAGTCCACTCATCTTAAAGTGGCCAAGTTTGGACAACACTAGTCTAAGTGGAATGTAGATCCCTTCGGGGAAGAAATCTTCTTATGATTCGATTACGGCTTCGAGGAATGTTGCTCCTTCCTGCTAGGTCTTTAGTTATTTAATTTTGGGTTGGGATGGAGGACTCTGGATTCTTCCTGCTCCCTCTTAATCTTTTTAGGTGAGCCCCTTCTTACTCTAATTTAGCCACATGCTTCGATTGCTGTTTAAGATAAGTGATGAAAGAATGAGACAAATGGGAAGCTTTGACTTCCTGCTAACATGGGGAGGGGCGGATTTGAATTCCTTCTCACAGTGTGAAAATGGCCATCTCTAGAGTGAAGAGAGTGAAGCCATCTGAGCAGAGAGTGAAGAGATCATAGCATTCGGTGTCCCACAGAGCCCTCTTTCACTCAAGATGAAGAATGGGATGTTGCCCTTACTAAGGTGCGAATCAGGATCGATGTTTAAGGAGGGAGGGAGGAAAGTGGCTGAAGCAAAACAAGAGACCAGGAGAAGCAACAGTGGTCATTCAAGCCTCTGCTTGTTCTTTAGTAGCTGCTGCTTCTCTCCCAGGATTTCTGTTCCTCGACTAACTGTATGAGGCACACATTCAACAAGTGGAGTTTTTCCAAAAATTTGGAGAAAATTCCATTAGCTGAATCCCAGTGAACTTCTTTTCATTGTGAAACTGAAGCGCAGGAGAGGCTCAGGAGGGAGGGAAGGGAGGAAGGGGGAAAGGAAGGAGAAATGGCCTTCTTAATGAGACTTATCTCTCCCTTATCCCTTCCCTTCTCTCCCTAGATGGTGGCTTTGATTACTGGTCTGGCCCGACTCTTCCAGCCAGCTATGATGCTCCCTGGAGAAAGACCTGATGGTCTGGGCCTAGCACCATGGTATTGTAATTGCTCTTGGGCCTACACTTGGTGGCCCTCCTCCTTGCCTATGAACCCTGGTCCTCTGCAAAGGCAGACCTAGCCTGTAACTGGACGAAGACAACAGTGGAGGAACATCTTCAGTCTTTTTGCAAAGCTCTCTGTTTCAACCAGCACTTCTCCTGTTTCTTTGGTGTGGGGGCTTGGTTTTTTGCTTGGCCTATTCCCAGTGGGGCTTATGGGGCTCGTAACAGTTGGATCCAAGCACCAGAAAAAAGCAGCAAAAGCAGCAGAGGAAAAGCAAACAAATCCTCACGGTGTCAGCCATGGCATGGTGGCTGGTTTCAGCATGGCTGCAGGATCACATCCATCTCCCAAAGAAGCCACCTTAGAAAGAATCGTAGCTCCATCAGATGCCAAGACATCTTCTCCTCCTACTTGGCCCTTAGTAGCCTTTGCTTTTTTGGTGATGCTTTTCCTGGTAACGGAGTTGGGCTTCCTCGGGATTGTAATTGCTCTGTAGATGCCACTGGTGCCTGAAACTACCTTTCTGTGCCTTTTAGGAGGACGAGCCTGCCCCCCAACCCTTGAGTGTGTCATGCTGGGCCAGGTGGATAAGCAGGTGGCCTTGTGGGGATTGATCTTCACGGCCATTGTCAATGCGATTGTTTGCCTGTCCTACCTTCTCTTAAGACTTAAGAAGGTTTCCCAGTGCCACCAGGGATAGGTGTAAACAGTGATAAGAAATCTTCCAGCTAGTTGCCCCAAAGAACTTGCCTTTTCAAGTTCTGCATTTTCAAGTACAGTATTCCTTATCCTTTCCTTGCCACTTTCCATCTTCCTTCATGAGCTCATTTTTTAAAAAAATTAATTGAGATTTTAAAAATATATATATATAAATGGCTAGATTTTTACTGGAAGTGTTAAATTTCATAACAGGTGCCAGTCATGGAACATATTCTGGATAAATAAACCTAATAAGGAAGAAAGGAAAGCATGTGAAGATTCTGAAATCTGTGTGTTTTTAAAAGGTGGAGAACCAGTATGGTTTAGTGGCTAAGATGTTGGACTGACACCAAGGAACCAGGTTCTAATTCCTCCTTGGTCACAATAGCTCACTGTGTGACCTTGGGCCAGTTTCCCTCTCTTTCTGTCTCTCTTTCAGCCCAACCTACCTCTCAGAGTTATTGTGGGGATATACTGGAAGAGGAATGCAGTGTACACCACCTTGAACTCCTATATTAAAAGCTAAACTTAGCAAACAAATAAAATAAATCTGAGACTTTCCAGATGAGTTGGATGATAATGTTAAAAAACAACAACACACCACTTTCCCCATCACTCTTCTTCCTAATACCTGATCCCTCCCTGTCATTTTTTTTTTTTTACTTCCCATTCTTCTTGTTCTTTATCACCTCTGTCACACCCCCATCTAGCTTGCTTTTTGTTTCTTTCCCTCCTCTTCTCCTTTTGGCCGAATCAAAAGTTCTTAATTCAGAATTCAGAATTTCAATTCAGCACTCGGCAGCAAAATAGAAATTCAGGCAGCATAAAAACCGACAGTGGAGAAGTTTAGTGATGGAGAAGATGAGGCAGTGACAAGAGCATTCCGGAAGTTTGGAGAAGATTATTCAGTAGTGATAAAATGGTAACAAGTATATACAGTGGTACCTCGGGTTACGAATGCCTCTACTAACGAACATTTCGGGTTATGACCAGGAAAAACATTTCGGCAGGAAAAATTTACCTCGGGATACGAACTCGCCTCAACTTACGAACCGGATCCGCGGCCATTTTCCCTGCTGCCACGCGGTTGCGGCTTCCTGTGGGCGAGGTCGCGGTAGCAAGGAGACATTCGGTGAGGCTTGTGGTGTGTTTTGCGGTGTTTTGCGAAGGTTTTTGGTGTGCGTGTTAGCATGGCTCCAAAGAAAATGCAGAGCAGGCTTGGCGGGAGTAAGACTCTGAAGAGAAAATTGCCTCGGGTTGCGACCAAATTCGGGCGGAGGGCGGCACGGATTAACCGGATTTACATTGAACCTATGGGGAAATTTGCCTCGGGTTGCGACCAAATTCGGAGGGCGGAACGGATTAACCGTATTTACATTGAACCTTATGGGAAACTTTACCTCGACTTGAGACCAACTTGAGTTGCAACCAGCGTCACAGAACGGATTAAGTTCGTATCCCGAGGTACCACTGTATGTATGTATGTATGTATGTATGTATGTGTGTGTGTGTGTGTGTGTGTGTATATATATATATATATATATATATATAATGTGGTTTTACTGCTACTGCCACCAGTGTTAAGAGTCGTCCATTGCTCCTACCTCTATTTTGCCATCTTCCCTACTTCCTTCTATACTCCTTGCTTTTCTTTGGTTTTTGAATGGTTCTAATGGTTTTTAAAAATATATATTTTTGAACTAAATTTTCCAGTATGACTCACTTGCTTTTTGCAACTCACTCTGTTAGCCACCCCAAACAGCCTTTTTGATGGAGGGGCTGGGTATGAATCAAGTAAATAAACAAATAAATAAATTTTAAGAGAAAGTGATAAGTTACTGAAATTGATTGTACTTGTTATGAAGAAGGGGGAAGTCATTCCTTTATATATTTCTTTTCTTTTCTTTTTCTTTATTCTTATTTTTTCTTTCTTTTCTATTTTTCTATTTTTTTCCTTTTCTGCACTTTCTATCTTTTCTTTTTACTCTTTTATTCTTTTTAGTTAGTTTTTTTTTTTTTATCCGCACTCAATCATTACCGATTCTACGGACGAGTCCCTGCAGTTTTCAAGGCAAGGTGTTTCGGGAGTGGTTTGCCATGGCCTTCTTCCTAGAGCAGAGCCCAGCTGGCGAGAGCAGGAGGTGGGGTTTCCGTTGCTTCGCGCCTTTTTCGGGCGTGCGCGGCTTCCGCGCTACCGGCAACTGCTCCCGTCTCCTTTTTGCAAGGCGCATTTTTCCTCCCACCGGAGTGAGAGTCCCCATTTATCTACTCACGTAAGTTTTCGAGCTGCTGGGTTGACAGGAGCTGGGGGAGGAAGCAGGAGCTCACTCTGCTGCGTGGAGCTGGGCTCGAACCGCTGAAGTGTCGACCATTTCTGGCCGGCAACTTTCAGCGTCATTAAGCCGCTGCGCCACCGCATCCCCTTTGTATTAGTTTTTATCTTAGTGTGATGGTTAATAAAATTATTATATAAAAAAACCTCAATCCACTTCTGTGTCAAAGTTTTCAAACTACCTATTGAAAAATAGGAATCTCATATCCTGAAGGTTTCTTGTATTTGCAGTTTTCCAGCAGCAGCATTTGACAGCTTTCTCATCTTCTGGGCTCCACAAAACCCAAGCCTATTGCTTTCCAGGGCAACTGTGATGATCCCAAACAATCTCTCTCTCTCTCTTTTTTTTGGAATTCCCAATTAAGACATGTATGAAACAGTCATATGTCCAGATGCTTATATTTTCTTTTTGGAAGTCTCCCATCATTCCCTATCACATCATTAATTATTTTTCTTTCCAGGAACAAAAACAACTGTTCAGGAGGAAAAGTTGGAATAACTACATTTGATTGTTAGCACTACGAGGTCATCCAGAAATACCTTTTAAAATTTTCCCATGGCTTATTACTTGTGTAGGCAAAACCAGCTGTCCATATTACATCACCTGTATCTTATTTGCTCCCTGAGGTCAGCGTTCATTTTATCTGATGGCTTTGAAGTAACGATAATAATGCAATTTTTTTAGAAAAAACTTACGGCGCACCACAAACATCCTTTTTAGTTGTTCTCTTCTAAACACTCTTTAGCTCTTTTCTTGGTAGAGATTGTTGGAAAAGAATGTTAATCAATGGATACCATGATTCGTATTGCTTCAGGATCCTGTGTTAAACGAGTGTCGTCTTCAACTCTAGAAGTTGAAATTGCAACATGAACCCAACTGAGACCATATCTAGAGAAATCAGTTGTATTGCTATTGAATAGATGGAGCGTATTAGAGTGCAGGCCTAACACCAAGGTTCTTGGCCTAGAATAAAAAAGATTGTGGCACGCAACACTAAAACAAGTAACAATCTGGCAACATCCCCTTTTACAATTAGGTCAACACAATTTTGATGGATGACAGGTTGCCTCTAAAATGGTTGGTGAAAGCCTTTCAATAACCTGTATGTTTCTACCTGCCTGATAAGATTGGGCCAAATGGGCATGCTTTGGGTCTCGACTATCAACCAGTGTGATCTTGTGTGACCCAGAAAGCATATCTTCTCAGTGGCAGCCCCTGCCTCTGAAATGACATCCCCCACAGATTTGTACTGCTCCCACCTCCATGACTTTCTGTAAACTGTAAAAAACTTGGTTGTTCTCCCAGGCCTTGGGATAGGATGGTGGTTCAGCCCTATGTTTTGTTTTAGGTATGGAGTTGATCTTCTGGTTGCCTGCTTTCTTCTTTGATATATGTTGTTTCCTTTTAATTGTAAGCCACCCAGAGTCATAGAGGCCTTGAAATTCTATAACGTAAATCTATTATCTATCTATCTATCTATCTATCTATCTATCTATCTATCTATCTATCTATCTATCTATCTATCATCTATCTATCTATCATCTATCTATCATTATCATTATCATTATCACTATCATTATCATTATATCAGTTTATATAGCTGCCCATCTCACCACAGGCAATTCTAGGTGGCATACAACAAAGCTAAAAACAGTAAAATACATTAAAATATATATAAAACAAAATAGATCATCTATCTATCTTTAGGAGTAAATATATTTTTAAAAGCATTCAATGCTGCATTGCTTCCTGTAGTTCTAATGCACTATATAGCCACATTTTTGAATTGCTAGCTAGCTGCAGGTTCTCCTCAGGAGATTTGATTTTTCTGGGTTGGAAAAAAAATCACTGAAATATAAGAATGAGAAGGAGGTCCAGCACAAGCAAACGTGCAAGACTCTGTTATTATAACTAATCTCAGTAAAAGTAGTTTTAGCCTTCCTGTGGTGTTGATTTCCTGGTCTGGTCTACCTAGCAGGGCTGAGAGTTGCATTCCATTTTCTTCTGTTTTGATTATCCGTAACCTTTGTGGCTTTTCAAAAGGCTCATCCTTTCCATTTTCTGCATTCTTTTTGTTTCCTTGGAAATGAGAGACACACATGACTTCTTTTCCAGCAATGTTATTAGGCAAGTAGCATCTGCCAGCTTGCAAAAACAAGACAAAACGATGTTAAGCAGAAGTGCGCACGTATCACGGCCTAAACCTTGCAATGCTGGAATAAAAATTCCATCAGTAGACTACAAAGAAGAGAACAGAAAACAGTAATCAGGCCAGGAGTGGTGACTAAATACTGAATCCATTCCTTACAAGCTATTCTCAAAACACCTTCTACATTTCTTCCATGAATGCATGTTAAACATGGAACAGCTTTTGTCCCCTTTGCCCATTTTTCATTTATTTATGCAAAAGAAGTCTCAGGAGCTGACCTCTAACAGAATACAGTAAACTCTCCAAGTCAACCACGTAACAAACCACGAAAGGTTAGGCCATTTGCCACGATGGTAGAGCGCTCAGTAATCAATCACACTAGTGCCAGTGTTGACATTGTTTAACATCGGCAATCTTTTGCGTCTTTTCTGATGATAATCATATAGAAAGAGAGCGAGATTGAGAGAGAGGGTGAAGAAAATACATATATGAGAATATAGAATCATGAAAGGGTGATGTAGCTTAACTGGAACCCAGAAGACTTGAGTTCGTGCCCATCATCTGCTTTGGAAGGTTGCTAAGTGGGCCAGCCATACTTTCTCAGCCCAGACTACCTCATATCACACTGTGGGCCAGGGAGGGAGACAGGCTCAAATCAAATAATAGGTGTCAAAAAAGCCCTTCACGTAACGCATTGAACAACATTCAAACACCTCAGTGATTCTTAGTGCTGTATGGTGAATTGGAGGACCCAACACCTGAAGTAGGTCCAGAGTTTGTGTGGTTGGGAAATGGAGGAGGGAATACCGCACTACATAAATAAACTTGAGTTCCTCAAGGAAGACAGGATATAACTCTAGCAAATAACAAACCGATGCATAAATAAACAAACAACTGGGAAAGAGTTCCAGCATGTAATCCATGTATTTCTGTAATGCATGAATATCTTGCACTCTTAACAAGAGTTTGAATTTGATTGATCTTCATTATGATACACCTTGGCGTTGCAGGAAATGAGGACATGCAGAGAGACATCTCTGAGAAGAAAATGAGCCTCCATATGATTCAGAGTTGTGTAATGATAGCAGAATTGGCAAGAATGAATCCACCTCTTGAGTGATACAAGTAAAAGGATTACCACTGGAAATAATTATTGCCTGAATGGCAAAGGCAAAGGTTGAATGTAGAAACAATTAAAGCCGTAGTCCTGTAAAACCTTAATCTGTGCTTCCACGCAGATTAACCCTGGAATAACAACGGCTGTTTGGATGTTTTGTCTAATTATTTTCTACATTTAACATGCCTTGTGTTTAACGCCCTTCTAAAACAAATGACTTTTGGGCTAGCATATTATAATCCTGATTTTCAAACCTGTTAGGATTTCATTCTTCAATAAAAAGTAATTATTAAGAATAGCAGAAGTTCTATGGCATTTCATATCTGAGCGTGAACACTGTGGTGATTTGCATTTCTGAAGACAACACGGGAAATAACACCTCAGTTTTATCCCTAAGATCCAAAATGCAAGTTATTTGTAAAAGGAGGTGAGATGGGGGCCTCATGAAAAGTGATGTTGAAAAATGTGATCGAGGATTATCAGCCCAATAGGACGGAAACACTGCACTCAGTCACGGTGGATAGAGAAATCTGCCCTTCTTGGATTTGGATGCAATGAAAGTAGGCTAAAGATAAATGTAGTTTTATAAATCTTATTATATAACTGTGCACATAGGGATCTTACTGCTCTTAGAAATCCTTGGCCAAGAGAAAGCGACGGTCTCTTTGTACCATCATCTTTGACTTGAGCCGTGCTGCAGTTTTGTCTCTCGCGCCAGAGGATGATTTCTTCAGCCAGATTAGCTGTTCTGCATCTTAATCGTTGCAAGCTTTTTTCAGAGAAGACCAAGAGAAGAAAAATCCATTTTCTCTACATTTTGTCAGTAACAGATCAACTGTCTCCAAGGGAGGAAACCCACACTCACACATTTCATTGTCGAGAAAGAAAAGGCATGCAGTGCGTATAATTTTCAGTTAGCACAGCAAGATGTAATTAATATTGCATGTTCGTCCATTAGCATTCTTGTTTCCAGTTGTGTGCATCCAGTGTGACTATTCCTGTTTGACACTGGGATGAAAGCTGTTAGGATTTTGCTCGAACTGATTTGTTACCAGCACTGGCAAGGCAGCCCACAGCACATAAATAGAGAGCAAATCCCATCCCATTTTAGCACTGAAGATGTTACCTAGCCCGGTAATGAAACGTTTGCAAGAAAGGAACCAAGCTCAGAGAACCCCAAGGACTCCACAGTTCAACCTTGACCTACACATATTCACCTCTATTGATAACAGTATACTGCTACATAACCCTAGCAGTTGGGCTATCTTATCCTGGATTTATGGTAAAGTCTACTGTACAAATCCTGTCTTTGTGCTAATACGTCATGTTCCAATAGAAGAAAACATCAGTAGCTCAGGGCTGAGCTGTGGAGTTGTTGGTGATCTCTGAGCTTGGTTGTTTGCTTGCAAACACTCCATTCCCCAACTAGGTAACATCATCACTGTGAGTGGCTATGGGGTTTGCTGCCTGTTTATATATAGTAGCTTGCCCTGCCAATTTTGGTGGGGGTGCGGTTTCCTCCTTGGTGGTTCCTTGATTAGAGTACTGTTTTCTGCCTGATTGTCTGATTGTGTTGATCCCTGGTTATCTGAGTGTTGGCTGCTGGAAGGAATGTGTTCTAGTCTTTTTGTTTCCTTCCTAGGTTTTTTATTGTGTCTTTTGAATATTGTGTAAATGTGGTTTAATTTTATTAAACTACATTTAATAAAATGTGCTTTAGTTTTATTAATTTTGTGTGTCTACTGATGGCTGATTTGTCTGAATGCCAAGCTTCCAGGAACTCCCTAGCATTTTTGGATTTGGCTTGGCCTAAGATGCTAATAGTTTCCCAGTTGAAACTGTGGTTGAGTTTGTCCATGTGTTGTGAGATTAAGGAGTTTTCATTGTGTCTTCTGACTCCTAGTTGGTGTTCATGGATGTGCACTGCTAGCCTTCTGCCTGTCTGTCCTACATAGTGGTGGCTGCAGTCCTTGCATTGTATGTTGTAGATGACCTGTCTTTTTTCTTCTTGGGCTACTGGGCCTTTTGCATATAAACAGGCAGCAAACCCCACACTCACTCACACTGATGATATTACCTAGCTGGGTAATGAAATGTGTGCAAGCAAACAACCAAGCTCAGAGAGCACCAAGGACTCCACAATATGTAATGTAATGTATCAGGAGTGTGCAACCTGTGGCCTGCTGGATCATGCCACAGGACTTCATCAACACATGTCAAATTTCAGTGGTGCAGCTTGTCTCAGCTCCTCCCTCTGCTTTCCTGAAAATGAAGGGTGAGAATGCTAATGGCAAACAGTTCCCATCCTGCTCTTAAAACCCCAAAAGATTTGGCCCCCAAAAATCTTTTCAGTGATGTGACCCATATTACTGGAAGGTCTCTCATGATTCTTCAGAAGGTTGAGATCAAAACTCCTCAAACATTGTCCATTGCTAATACAGACGAAGGGCATTAGGGTTAATTAGAGGCTATGCAAAATGTTTCAAATTCAGAGTTCAAACTGCCCTATTTCAGGTGCTAATGGTCCTTTGCCATCTTTCCTTTTCATCTTCACCAGGAGTCACTTTCGATGCCAGAAGCAGTTTAACATAGAACAAGTTTTCTTCTCTATAATGAACACCTTTTCATTTTCTTCCATGGCAAAGAAGGGGGCGCTGATGAATGTCATACATTGAAAGCTCTTGGAAAGACTTGGAGCTGGATGAGTGGGGGCTGTCATGTAGAAATAAGATTAAAGTGGTTGGTAAATGAATATGTTGTAAAATATAAGTCTGTTGATTGCAGTTTTCTGTAATTGGGAACCTTTCCTGAAGGTTTGGCTGGTGATTGAATCCAGACACTTCGCCACAGTTCCTCTTTCAGCTTCTTTCATTACTCAAGCATAACTTGCATATTTTCCCATTTATGAATTTAATGACACTGATGAAAACAAACACAGCATGCATGACAATCCCACTTACATTTTCATCATTATATTAAGCAAGACACAATTAGAATAGAAATGCCTTTAAAGTAAATATAGAAATATGAATGACAATAGCAAGAAACATTCGAATATTGACAAAGTCTTGTGCAGAGGAATGACTCATGTCAAAAAACTACACAGTCACTGGGTTTTGCCAGTTATGATACACAAGACAGGCTACAATAGCATCCCTCACCATCCTACTTTCTATTAAATTCTGCCATGGTTGTGGTTAGGACTGAGTAGGAATATAGATATCCCTTTATGGAGAAAATCTGTTCTTGTTGTTGCTATGAGTTAAAAATGATTTGATGGCACATAATCAATCAATCAATCGTAACCCTTTACCAACCATGAGGTTTCCATTCTTGAAAACTCTCACATTTGGATAATTCATAGTTGATAAACTTAAGGTCTTATGGGTCAAATAGAGTTAGGGGGACTAAGTTATGACTGAAGTCCCTTAATGACTTTTAAACTCTATAATACAGTAGAATACAGGTAGTCCTCGCTTAGCAACCGCAGTTGGGACTGGCAACTCCATCACTAAGCAATGGAGTCATTAAGCAAAATATCGTGTGACTGCAACAGACTGTAACATCACTTCCCATTCAGTTATTAAGCAAGTCACTGTGGGTCATTAAGTGAGATATCACATGACCCCGACTTGCAATTTTACTGCCAACTTCTCCATTGACACTGCTTGTTAGAAGCCAGCTGTGAAGCATGCAAATGGCAATCACATGACCATGTGATGCTGCAATGCCTGCTGGTTGCAAAGTGCCTGAATGTCGATCATGTGACTGCAGGGACACTGCGAAAGTCATGAATGCAAAGATTGGTTGTAAAATTACTTTTTCAGCACCACTGTAACTTTGAATGGTTGCTAAACAGAGTAGTTGTTAAGCGAGATCTACCTCTAATAGCATCAGAGTAAAACAATAAAGCAATATTGTAGCAAAGAATAGGAAAGAAAACTTGTAAAGGAAATTTCAGTGTATATTTTGTGTGTTTTTAGACAATGATTCCCTATGCTGCTGTAATGACAGATATACTGATGGGGATGAAAGTGATGAAGAAGATGATAAATATGATATGGAAGGAGCTTGACTAGTACAATTTCCTTTTCCAGAATGGAAGGGTCATGATATACACAGTAGTGACTTAGGAACGGCACTCAAAATAATCATTCATGTAGATTGGTTAACTGTAATCATAGGTACCTCATTAGACATCAGTATCAGAAAATAACCAGTATTCCAAGTCAATCATTGCCATGAGAAGGCAATTTAGTAGCAAAACTAATAGAATACAGTACATCTGCCACATGTTCAAGGTCAGATCTCTAATTCCAAACCTGGATGCTCTTGAGAATGATACATACTACAAAACTGAATGGAGAAACATGAATTTCTAGAAGATCCATAGGGACCTCTGCCTAAGTGCAACCTTGGAAGGGGCAATACAATTGGATTTAGGTAAATTGTGATCCTGTACAGTTATAAACAATAAGAGGGAAGGGGAGGGAGAGCTTAGAACCAGTGGTACCTGATGTCTTCATTACATTTGAGAGTAAATACGAATGTTTCCAAGTACAGTAACTGATTCTTCTTTCTCAAATATCCAAATGGAACCTGTAATGTTTCCTTGTGAATTCTTATTGCTTAAGAAACTAAGGTGTTAATGACTTCACAGAGATTATAATCTGAAGAAGTATACTAATATGTTCTCTGTAATATAGATGGAGCACTGATAAAGGGAAAGAAAGAGGATTGACTGGGTAACCCTTAATAGCCCTTTATCAGCTGAGTTGGCACTCTCTGCAGTTGTACTGGGCTGTGAGAATAACCTTGGGAGACAGGAGGAAGAGTGGCAGGCTAGGCAATGGGGGGCGTGGGAAGCACCTCAGAAAGCTATCCTACAGCATCCCTCACATTCCTACTTTCTATTAAATTCTGCCATGGTTGTAGTTAGGACTGAGTAGGAGTACAGATATCCCTTCATGGAGAAAATCTGTCATTGCTAGGAGTTGAAAACAATTTGATGATACATAATCAATCAATCAATCAATCAATCAATCGTAACCCTTCACCAACCATGAGGTTTCCATTCTTGAAAACTCTCATAACTGGATAATTCATGGCTGATAAATTTAAGGTCTTATGGGTCAAATTGTGTTAGGGGAACTAAATCCTGACTGAAATCCCTTAATGAGTTTTAAACCCTATAATACAGTAGATACATCCCTGGAAAGTAAGGGCGAGAGGAGAGAGCTGTGCTTTTAGACTTGCAAGATTCTGTTACTGTAACCTTACAATAAAGGTAGTGTTAGTACTCATGGTATTGGTTTCTTGTCTGGACTACCTCAAAGGGCTGACAGCAGTCTTCCTCTATTAGCACTCTGAATGGCTGGCCATGCGGAAGATTCAGCCTACTCATTGCTAAAATCAGTTCCTGAATTCCCCATAGCCATTGAGAACACAACGTTTGCTCTAGCCGTCGCCCCCTCCCATCACTCTCTCTCTCTCTCTGAGAGGGGTGGGGGTGATAGGAAGGGACAGCAGTACCTCTTAAGGGCCAGATTTGGCCTCCACTGCGTGATTCCTAACCTGGACTAAACTTTCATAACATTATAACAGCCAAGCTTATTTTACAAGCTATGGGTGGCTGCCAGTCTTCCATAGGAGGAAGTAACTAATTAATATTTTCCTCAATTTCTTGTCCTGATAAAGCATTAGTCATCTCTCTCTCTCTCCCCTGCACCCATCCTTCCTTAATTACTTCCGTTTTGTGCAATTCATTTCCACTGAAAGCAACATACCCATTCTTCTATTTATATAGTATATATATAGTTTGTTTGTTAATCTTTTCTTCTTCTTCTTCTTTTTGATTTCTTGTGTGTTTATGTTGTGCGCTGCCCAGAGTCACACTGCCTGAGCTGGGTGGCCTTATAAATTTTGAAATGATCATGATAATAACGATAATATACTGAACCACTGCGGATTGGCTATGCCTGCAGTGACCATAGGTTCTTGGAAAAAATAATGGACAAAGGGGGAAAATCTGAAAGAGATTCATAAGGATAAAAAAACCTAATTGTTTAC
This sequence comes from Python bivittatus, assembly GCF_059951505.1. Lineage (NCBI taxonomy): Eukaryota > Metazoa > Chordata > Lepidosauria > Squamata > Pythonidae > Python > Python bivittatus. The sequence goes on from NW_028277063.1 coordinate 2,004,886, forward strand.
GTTTATAACTCTGCTTTACAAAGGAAAATTTCAACAGCAAGTCCAAGGAAATAAATAATTAAATTAAATCAATCTAAAGGACAGCTTTCTGAAATAAAGGACTCTCCATTACGATAAAGGACGATAAAGATCACTGTAGCTATGCCATGAATGGGTGGCATAAAGATTTGATCATTCATTTCAGGAAGCAGCATCCTGAGTTTCTCTTCCTCTTCTGAATCCTCAGCTGGTCCCTTCTTCTTTTATTTTTAGTCATTTAATCAGTGACTGAATTCCTTTGATTTCCTGAAATACAGACTTGCTTCATTAAGTGAATGGCCATAATGATATCAGCCTGGGATGTTAGTGATTATGGGCCTCTAAATACTTCTTCTGAAGAATCAGACATTAGTAAAAAAAATCTATAGCTTAGATCAGTGTTGTCCAAACTTGGTCACTTTAAGATGAGTGGACTTCTGAAGTGTTTGAAGTCCACTCATCTTAAAGTGGCCAAGTTTGGACAACACTGGCTTAGATGTAGTTTTCAGATACGATGCTAACTGCTGTTAGTTTTAAATATGGCTGAACAGCATGAATCTTGCCTGCTTTAGGGTCTTTTATATATTGCTTTTGCCAGTTCCAGCTTATTCCAGCCAGTTCTACATTTTCCTCGTCACCCTTGCCGTCTTCAACTGTAGTATCATTTTTTAATTCTCTTTCACTTTGTCACTTTCTTCTGTTCATTCTGCCTCTCCACTGCCTTCCAGCTCATCATCTTTTCCCCCTTTATTACCTTAGCTTTTTCTTCAGTTTTATTTCAAGTGATTGTTGAAAAACTCCTGGGAGAATAATTGCACCTGGAGTTGAAGGTAATACTATTCTTGAAAGTCAAGGCTCTTTCCAATTTTTTCATCTCTTTAAAATCTATCTCCTTTTGTTCTACAACAATTTCAGTTTTCTTAACCACCACTGTGACTGGCTGGCTTTTCCTTGCTACCAAGATACAGCATTCTCCACTGATTCACCAAAAAACTGGTATGAAATTTGCTGCCCCATTGCCATTGTCTACACCAGTGTTTCTTAAAGTGTGGTCTGAGGACTTCTGGGGGTTCCCCAAGACCATCTCAGAGGTCCACAAAATCCAATTTATTTGCTAGATATTGACGATATTTGCAAAAATTTAAAACAATGTCACTCTCCTCATTATTATTTTTTATTTGTTAAAAAATAGGGTTTTTTCATGAAAAATATTTTATTTATGTCAATAACTAATGGGTTTAACATTGTTAGGCTTACATGATTCAATAAATAAATATTCTTTGAATGCGTCAACTTTAATTTTTAGTACAGTAACTATCGATAAATATAACCCATACAAACAAAAGCTCTTTTGGGCTCCTCCATAATTTTTAAAAGCGGGAACGGGTTCTGAGAGCAAAAAGTTTAAAAAACCCTACTCTATACTATCTTTGTTGCCCCTTATTCAAGTCCCTGCAGTCACAGAATGAGTGACAAAGTTTAATAGCTGTTACATACTGTGGCAGGGATTTATATATTTATTATTTCAATTTATATAGCCACCCATCTCAAATACATGACTCTGGGCAGCTGACAGCATACACACACACACACACACGCAAGAAACATATAAAAACTATATAAAAAACTATACAACAACACAATCAGTAGCCAAGGTATAGCAACAACTGCCAACAACAATCAGTGTAGCGACTGTACAGGCTGTACTGCACACTCAGATCCCCGAGACCAATGGCAAAACCAAGTCTTTAAGGGGGCTGACGTTGCAAAGGATGGGTGCCATGATAGAAAAGGCTCTTTTTCTGGGCCACGCCAGATGGCATTCCTTAACAGATGGGGCCTTGAGCATTATAGATGCACCTTTAGCATCATCCAGCCACAGTTGAGGCAAGGTGAAGAAGGCCCTTGTTATAGTTATTTTGAGACAATGATGGAAGAAACTATAGACCTGCTATGTCCCCATGCCTTCATCTCATCCCCAGTCCATGAGTGAAACAGGCTTAAGTGGTCCTTAGCTGTACTGAGGTTAAGGTAGTATTTTCTTCTTTATTCTGACATTGTCCAAGGGCAGCTTCAAGAAATATAACATATTTTAGGCTTGGAAGGAAATCAGGTTCACAGGCATATTTTTGAGGGGGAGGCAGGGGTTCACAAAAGCGAAGATTACCTGGTCAAGGCAGTGCAGTGACTAGGAACAAAGCCAGTAGAGGTAAGGTAAGAATTGGCAATCGGGAGAGCTAACTTCTTGCTGATATAGTTTTCTTCTGACTCAAGGCTGGGTGGAGAGCACTAATTTAGCAAGGAGGAAGGGCCCTCAAGCGGCTTTTCCCCAGCTACAACTCTTGCTTCTGAATATAGTCACCAATAGTGATTGACTGATTACATGCCATTAACTTGTTGCCAACTCTTAGTGTCCACATAGATAATTTTTCTCCATGATGATCTATCCCTAACCTGGTCTTTCAATCTTCCAACAATGCACTCATCCTCACGGTAACCGAGTCCATCCACCTTGCTGCTGATTTTCTTCTTATCTTTCCTACCATATTGCCCAGCATTAGAGCCTTCTCCAGAGAGCCAGGTCTTCACATAACGTGTCTGAAATAGGATAACTGGAGCCTGGTCATTTGTACCTCAAGTCAGAATTCTAGGTTTATTTGTTCTGTGATCCATTGATTTGTTTCCTTGGCTGTCCGCGGTATTCTCAAGAGTCTTCTCTAAGACCAAAGTTCAAAAGCAAACATGGATATAAGGATTCCTGATGCTCTTTCCTTTAATAAATGGTAAAAATTAATATTCTATTATATTGACTTCAAAGATTCTTTCTTCTTCACACCACCAATACTCCAGCAACAAGTACTTTAAAAGGACTTCTGATTTCTATCCCTTCTATCATTACATATTGGCTAGGGATAATACTTCCTATGCACTAGTACTGTTATTTCTGAAAGAATACCTTTTATTTTTGTATTTAACTCATGAGGGAGCCGAAAATAAAATTCTTCCATTCCTATTAAATTCTACCATTTCTTCAATGCTATCTACCTAGGACCCATCTAACAATTTCTTTAACAGTTGTACCAACTGTGTATCAAATGCCACAAAATACTTTTCTGGTTTTGGATACAAAGATCTAATTTTTTTCTTGGAAAAAAAAACAGATTCCATGTTAATTTTTTTATATTCAATTGTTTAAAGTTAGCGATGAAGCTGCTTTTTCTCCTGAAATATTGTAGAGTAACAGATCTCTGCTAGTTCTCCTTTAATCAAACTTGGGTTGACTTTCATGAAATCCTCACCTCTCTTGTTCCACCTTTCAGTAATTCTTTCATAAAACTGACAGAAAAGTGAGAGGATTTTCCCCAGGCAAATCTTAAAAGACACAATTTTGAATGTGAACTTTAAATTGCAACAATTTATTTTCATGTTGAACTTCCTTATCTCTGATATTTATGAGCTTTCATTTCTCTTTGCTGCTCTTTTTCTTTCATCCTCAGTTCCTCAGGCAGTTCTGTTTTCTTAAAATCTTTGAATATTCAGTGCTTGGTGAGTTTCATTTCTTTTGGTAGTTTCTTCTTTTAAGAGTTACTTTGTAGTAAGTAACAGTCTCATGTGTTCCACAGGGGTTTCCTCATATTGTAAATGTTGTTCCTTAAGTTCCTTTATTGAAGCTTTGCTCATTGTTGAGAATCTGGCCATGTCCCCAGTTCACCAAACCACAGCTGAAATAAGATTTGTTTTTTCTGTGTTCCATATTATTGCTTTCATCTCATCCACAGCCCAGCAGTGACATGGGCATAGATCATCCTTAGTTGTTCCAGTGTTAAAATAATATTTTTCATCTTATCCTGCCACTGTCCAAGGGCAGCCTCAAGTTGTGTCAGATCTTTGTCACCCATGCCTTTGAAGGGAATTCATGTGACTTGAAACAGGCAGGAAAAACTGTATGTTGGCCATGGAGACCAAACATTTCAGGCCAATAAATTTCTGCTAGTTTAGGAATGATCAAAGAGTACCATACTTAGAAAGGTCCTTTGGAAGTTATTACTGTTTATGTTGATTTTTTCCCCTTATTTCCCTGTGTAACTATCTTCTCTATATGTGTTTTTGGCCCCTTCTAAAACAAGTCTAAGACCCCCTTTAGATTTTCTTAATGCCTCTGATTCCTGTCCTCTTTTTCTTTATGCTTTTCAGTCAGAGACTCAGTCAAACTCTTCCTTCTGGATCCGTGCTATGGCCGGTAAGTTTCTGGTCTCTCTTACATGTTCTTTTCCTAATAGTGTAATATCAGAGGTGTAGAGAATTATTATATTGTAACTCTCATTTAATCAGATAAACATCTGACTCAATCTTTGGTTGGTATAAGTTAATCAACAAACTCCTCCATTTTGCTTAATTATAGAGTAATTGTTTTGAGGGCTACTGGCATTTCCCTTTTTTCTTGTTTTATATATATTGGTTTTGTTGCCTTTTCCACCCTCTGCCTCCTCTCCTAATGCACCTCTCAACCCTACTGCTGAAACGAAGCGTTCCCCATTTGCCTTTAAGTCAGCAGAAAGCTATACGAGCAGTGGAGTTGGCTCTGCTCTTATCCTGCTTCTCTCTATTGCTTGGGTTCTTGCCCAATAATTGCCAATTGCCCAGCTTCCCTCTAAAATAATGGGCCACAAAACCAAACCGACCTGATACATCTTGAGGCCATCAGAATTTGCCAGTATAGCTAAGGTCACCTTAAGCCTATCTCACTCAAGGGCTGGGAATGAGGTGAAAGGAATGGCATGGGGACACAGCAGAAAAAAGATATGGCCAGGTTGCTGTGATGGAGCACAAGTAGGAAAATCTGATCTCTTTCTCCAAGATCTCTTAGCTCTCTGGCTGTGTTCCTTGTAAAGAATTGGTCAACTAAGTCTTTACTTGCATTCTACCAAAGCAACAGTTCCATATTTAAGAATTTATGTAATTTGTAAAGGAGATTTTTCAAAACTTCTCTTTGCCACCCCAGGTTTTTCTAAAAATAATCTATTTACCTCTAATTGAAATGCTCTACAGCAGCCTTTTCCAACCTGGTCCTGGTTGAGCTGGGGGTGAGAATTATGGCAACTGTGGTCCAACATATCTGGAAGGCACCAAGGGGTAGAAAATGCACCCAAAGCAAATAGATGATGGAAAAGCATTACACGCATGCTGCTTTGCATGTCTGAGTAAGTAGTTCTGCAACTACAGTGATATTGCCTTCCTTTAAAAAAAAATGCTTTGAATGTACAGGCACAGTATCTAGACTGAAAAAGAAGACAGTCCCATGCAAAAATATACAGCCTGATAAAACAACATAAACAGCAAAAGAGATGAGAAAATAAACTCAGGCACTAAAACTTACTGGAACATTGTTTTGATCATGATCAGTTGGAATGGAGTACTAGCTGATCCTTCAGCTGAGCCAGCATTGGGCCTTGTCCTACCTCCCTTGCTGCCTTTGGGGTTTAATGGCTACTGAGAATTGACCACAGAGAGAAGAACGACGTCTATCAGCAGCTGGTCTTTCAGCCTAAGTGAAAGAGGGAGTTTTCTCGTACCACCTCTCCCACTTGCCCCACCAGTTGAATTATACAGCCAGTTTGACTTAATTTGAGTTTCGCAGATCAGCTGTGGCTTTAATTAATCAGGAGTCAAGCTACCTGCTTTACCTGCTTGAACCTGGGTAATTAAAAGAATTAGTATGAGTCATCTTTGGAGAAAAACATACATTACTGACACATGTGAAGCTACATCCCAAATGTTAGGATATTGGTAAAACAATGGAGGAGCAGTTAACGATAGTGGTGGTTACGGTTGCCAGCTTGGTTCATGGAAGTACGAGAGACTGGAAGGAAAGTCTGCACTTCTTAATGGTTTCATGGGTGGATGGGACAGGATGTGTGTTTGTGTGAGTTTCCTGGCAATAAGTTGGAAACTGGTTTTTATAGTTATAACTGGACTGCAAACAGGCTGGATATTGGGAAAAAAACTCTGATTAGCTGGCAAACTTCATAAAATCTATAATTTGAATCGTATCATTTTTTACTATAAAGTTTCTTTAGTTTAAAATGTGTTAATATCAGATATTTGTAGCGATTGTGACTTCTCTCATTGATTCTTGGCACTCATTTTAAGGTAGAGTAGCAGAGGCTAACTGTTCAGGTGACCAGCTGTTTTGACCATAGCAGATACATTCAAGCATCAGAATGCTTTGAGCGTGATTTTATGTCTACGTTTGTGAACTGCAGCTTGTAGAGAACTGCCAGCCAATCAGGGTTTTTCTTTTTCTGATCAAAAGTTGCTCAACCATCAATCAGTGTTCATATATCATCATTTTAAGCTGTCCAATACCAAGTGCCCTCTTCTACCCACTGAGATCCCACCAGGTTCAAGCCTAAACACACATTACTTCTCTCTTTCCCACACTCTGCATATTTCTCTACATGTATTTTTAAACATTTATCCATTGTTTTGCAAAAACTTCCAGGAGCACTTTGAAGTCAATTGTTAAACACGTAAACAAATGCATTGAAAAATTTCCCATTCAAAAGCGAAGCAAACACATTAGTTTCCAAACAACCGCAACATGTAATGCTCGCATACCAGGCATTCTGCATGCGAGCATACTGTATTTTCCCAATTGTGTGTCCATTGCTAGAGAAAGAAGCCAGGAATGAGAGGCAAGATAAGGGAAGAGCCCCAAGCAATGGAAACAGACTGCTTTTTGAAGCATGAGGCAGGATTATGTTGGGCCATTTCTAAAAAAGTCATTTTAGATCCCTTCACCTATACAACTCTATGATTCATGTACCTATACACATATACACATATATATGTACACATATACACAATAGGACCTATCAACAGGAAGCACCCAAGAGGTGGAATCCTAACAATTAAAGGCAGAAAAGCCTTGAGAAATCTCAGAAGTGCACTATTGGAATACACTGGATTGTTGCTGCAATTGTCTTTTAATGTGTGCACATTTATATTAGATCAGTTGAAGTGAAGTATGCAAAAACATGGCGGAATACCACATATACATAAACAAATATACATGCAACCCTAGATAGTCATCAGAATGCTTTGTAAATATGAGTAGGAAAGATGCATGTGCTGAAATAATGGCAGATCCAGAGTTAAACAACAGATTTCCATGAATTCAATAGAACTTAAGTTAACAACTCCCATTCATTTTAGCTAGGACTAAATATTGATCCAGCTTAGTATAATCACAGATATTTAATTATAAGTTCCATTGTGCAAATAAACTTTCTTTTTATTATTCATGCTACAGTATTTGCAGACCTGGAGCCAATTTTTTAAATACTGTGTATTAAATCACCCTCTGGGGGAGATGGGAGGCATACAAATTTAATAAACAAACAAACAAACAAATAAGCAAACCCAGGGAATTCTTTCTTGCCAAGAAGTGACTTAATACACAGGGATCCTTTTAAGTGGGCTTAAATGATGATTTCATTAAAATTTACAGTAAACTCCACTGAACATCGATTGTACAGGTAGTCCTCACTTAACGACCACTTGTTTAGTGACCAAGGTTACAACAGTACTGAATAAGTAGGACCAGTCCTTGAAGTTACAGCCGTCACAGTGCCCCTCTGGTTATGCGATTGAAATTTGGGTGCTTGGCAACTGGCCCACATTTACAATGGTCGCAGCATCCTGGAATCATGTGATCACCATTTCTGGCTTTCCCTGCTGGCTTCCGACAAATAAAGTCAACAGGGAAGCTGGCAGGAGGTTGCAAGTCACGGTAACATAACATCTCGCTTAATGACTGTGGGTGATTTGCTCTACAACGGCAACCGGGATTGCTGGAACTGTTGTCATAGTCGTTGTGGTCACATGATTTTCCGCTTTAAGATTGTGTCACTTAGCGACGGAGTTGCCGGTCCCAATTACTATTGTTAAGCAAGGACTACCTGTATTTTTTCCAGCTCAGTTTGTTTAGGATCAGTCATATTACAGGTACTGAAAATTTTTTCATCTGAGATTCTGTACAACCTTGGATCAAACATGGGGAACCTGAAGGTCTTTTTTTTTTTTTTACTACTTTTTAAGTAAGCTGCAGATTCCCCATACTTTGCATTAGCTGCATCACATCTCCTCCATTGATTTGACAGAACACTTACAAGATTGAAGCTTTCTTTCATGAGGTAAGAGTTGAGTTATAAATGCGCCAGAATGTGAAGAACAATCAACAGGTGTGTGTTTTTTCTAATATGAGGCATCCTATCTCATAATGGCAGGAATGACAAAAAATAATTGATCATGATCATTTCCTGTCCATTTTGAAACAGTCTAAAGTATGCCAGGCAAGAAAAGGAGGGTGGCATTTCCAATTGGAATGATGGAGCCAGCTTTCTTGATTTCTTTAAACCTGCCCAGCAGGTTTAGTTAGTTTTTTTTTTTTCCAACTGGGAAGTACTCAATAACTTATTAATTCTGAGAACATCTGTCTGGAGGTGTATGGGAGGTGTGCTGCTTTAGTACTGGGAGTTTTCTTGGAAAAAGGTTTCATATGGTTGCATTAAGTACCTCCTTGGACTGATCCGAAAGTGATAGAGTAGAGAGCGATTGCACTGGGAGGATCAGTAATTCAAAAGGAAGAGAGAGGAGAAGAAGTAAGGTGGACAAGAAGGACACTCTAAGAAAATAAGGTACTCCGAACATATCTAACAGTGTGGGAAGGGTACCCTGAGAAGGGTAAAATAGGAGTGGGGAAGACCCACACACACCAAGTGAGGAGGAGCTAGAGAAGTTGGGATAGGGAATTCTGGAGAGCAGGACTTGTCTTTGGAGGGTACACACAATGCAGTTAGAGAGTGGTGCATATTTTTTCAACAACAGTTTTCTCCAACCTATCACCCTCAGATATAGCAAACTACAGTGCCCATATTGTAGTACTGTAGCAAGCCCAGTTGCTGTGCTGGTTGAAGTCATGCGTGCTTTAGTTCAACACTTCTGAGGGACAGCAAGTTGCAGAAGATGGCTTTTTCCACAAGGAAAGTTTAAATGAAACTGGGATTCATGTAGAAAGAGTGGGAAGGGAACCATTAAGGGGAGATTAGAGCAAGGTTTGTAAAATATTAGATTGGGAAGATAAATTGGATAATACCAGAATCCAAAATCATGTGGCTGAAATTGATGGGTAGGAGAGTCGGGTCATGTTTATTTACTTCATACATCTTGAGGCTAAATTATGGGATTTACCACTAGGAGGTGATGATGGCATGCTATTGGCTGAGTTAGCTTTGTTAGCAGATAAGATAAGTCTGTGAAAGTTAGATAGATCAATCAGTTGCTATTTGTGAAGATCTAATAGATCTGTTAGTGGCTAATAGATTTATCAAAGGCTATGTGAGACCATGACATACGATGGCAGTAAATAGTTTTTGCTGGAAGAAAGGGTCACTGCCTCCCAATTCCATTTACGGACTTCCCAGAAGCATCCGGTTGTTAACTACTGTGTAAAACAGATTCTTGAGTAGATGGATTTTAAATCTGATCCTGTAGGATTGTTCTTATGTTGTTTGCAACATGCTCCCCATCCTCAGATTTTTATTATACTAATACAATCTTTCCCAACTTGGCCCCCTCCAGATGTGTTGGGACTAAAATTCCCAGATTCACAATTGTTGGCCATGTGTCATTAAGGGAGTTATACTCCCAAAGCATCTGGATGGTGCCAGTTGGGGGGGAAGTTTGTGTTACCAATTGCTGATAGTTTTAAGTAAACATAGTGCAGAAGCTAAGCTGGATACAAACAGCTCTGCCCTCTCCCACCAATGTGAACATACCCCTTCCTGTCTGTCCCATTGGAAAAGCAGAGAGGAAGTAAAACGATGCTAAAGATGTTTGCAGGCATATCTGTCGTCTAATATTCATTTATTGCAAATCTGTTCCATGATTGGGCCACACTCTGACTGCAGAAATGTCTACTGGGGATATTTTAACATTGAAACTAATGTGGTATTCTGGACTGAAAAATAAACCTGTCTTTTGCTCAGAAAATTCTGTGATGGAGATAGAAGGATAATTGAAATAGACATGCCATATATTTCATTATACTGGTGTAGGCTTTCACGGCTGGTGTCAATCAAACAGCGATAAGCTTTCAGGCTGAAAGGCTGTGATCTAGTTTTCTGGGGTCCTGATGTTTCCCCAGCAGCTGCGGCTGGCATCTTCAGAGGCAGGGTAAACCGCCTAAGATGCCAGCCACAACTGCTGGCGCAAAGCAGGCCCCAGAAAACTAGACCATGGCCATTCAGCCTGAAAGCTTCATATATTTCATTTTTCTCAACTTTTAAAATACTACATAGCATTATAATATGTTTTATTCATAGTGGCTTTTAATTATGCTGACTTGGAGTTCTGGGACTTGTAAGCTCAAAACATCTGGAAAGCACAACCAAGGGGAAGACTACTTCAGATTCATTCTGATCTTAATACATGAATTGAAATTGAAATTGTCTCAGGACCTGGGAAGCTTCAAGAATACCCTTACTATTTGCCTGCTCAATAAGATCTGGAAAAGAAGTCTCCCTCCAGCTCCTTTCTTTAAGGAGTGTTTTTAGCAGGGATCATGGAAGCTGCCCATGGAAGCTTCTGAAACAACACTCCCAAACATCAGACATCCGCACTCCTGCTAGGTTTTCAAAAAGTCATGAAGTTTGGGAGTTTTTTTAGAAGGCCTTTGGAGTTAAGATCACAGTTTATTCTCTCCTGCCATGAGCATTTCTGGTTCTTATTGCATGCTGTTCATTGTATTTTGATATAATTGTTATTATGTTGTTTTATTTTTAATCTTGTTATTGGATCAGGGAATATTAGTTATTCAGAACTGTGCATGTTTGGAGTGTCATATAAGCCCTAAAGCAAGGAGTGAGTAATAGCTCATAGAGTTTTCTACTGTAAAGTACAGACACTCATTTTTATATTTAATTCTTATATTTAATTTGTAATCTTGTAGCACACCCTTGCTTCATCTCCTCAAAACAACTTTATGAAATAGGCATATAAACATAACCATGTTCCTGTTGATCTATGGGTCAGAGGAAATGCAGAGTTAATAATATCTTTATTTGGCCTGATATGCACGCTTTTGAGTTCTCCAGAGCTCTTCCCTAGGCAAAATGAAAAAAAACCAAACAAACAGAGAAGTAACAGTAACAATAACAACAACCATAACATCTAGAGATTAGGCCAGCTGTTTCAGTTGGGCAGTCTGCAGTTCAAAGTCAGAGCTTTTCCTCATAGCTTTGCTGAAGTGTTTTCTGCCCCTCCTTGAATCAGCAGAAAGCAATACCCCTTTGCCAATCCTTACCCTGCTTCTATAGTCTCCCTTCCTAATGACTGCAATGATCTGACTTCTGGCTGGGGAATTCTGGGAACTGAAGTCCACACATCTTAAGTTGCCAAGGTTGAAAAACGCTGCTCTAAGGTAATGGGCGGCAAAGTCTAGCACATTTACCTACCCTGAATTTGTTTTATGATGCTGTTGGAATAAAGAGGAAAGTACACTGGAACAGCTAAGGACAATGTAAGACTGTAGACAAGGTGAAGGAGAGCCGGTTGCTCCTTCCCTCCCTCCTATCCCTCCCCCCCCGCCAGTTAGGCTTTTGTAAGGTACTCAAAGGCTGGCTCTCCTGCTGATTAATTGCTTGATTGGTTTTATTTCTGCTTTTTTGTCATAAATTGGGAATGATTCTTCTTGTTCTTGGATTTTGCTTGTGTGGATTACTAGTTGTACAGGTTTTTGCTGCTTGGTTTTACCTTCTTGTATGCTGCCCAGAGTCACTGCCATGACTGTGACCAGCCACATAAAAGGTTTTAAATAAATAAATAGGGATATGGGAGAAAAAATATTTTACCACGTGCCATGGTTGGGTATAAGTGAGGACCTGTCTCTCAGTCTCAAAACAGACACTGTAGGATGACAGCAGCAGCTAATGGTAGGTGTGTCTACACGTGTGTAGCATTTGGATCTGAAGATGCTCACAGTTGTCTCCATCTCCTTAAATAATTGGTTAGTTTCTTGGGCTTGCACAGTACAGTAGCTGGGCAATCCTAGGAAAATTTTTGTTTGAGTTAGGGAGGGACTCATAGCATACTGCTCCTTGCTCTGAGCTGTGCACTCTGGCAGCACCAATAAACTTTGAAGATTAGCCAACATCTGAAAGAGGGGTTTCCCCAGTCTTAAGCTAACTTTTTAATTATTATATCTCATTGGTTTTCTGTTTGCATTTCCTCTAATTTGAAAGGGATTATTAATGTGTACATCAAATATACCTAAAACATTTGTTTAAAAATCCATTGAATTGTGTCCAATTCTTGGAGGCTGCCTGGACAAGTCCCTGCAGTTTTCTTGGCAAGGTTTTTCAGAAGTGGTTTGCCCTTGCCTCCTTCCTAGGGCTGAGAGAAAGTGACTGGCTCAAGGTCACCCAGCTGGCTTTGTGACTAGGCAGGACTGGAACTCATGGTCTCCCGGTTTCTAGCCTGGTGCCTTAACACTACACTAAACTGCTAAAGCATAGATTTGCTTTAATTAAAATTCCATTCTCAGACAAATGCATTCTAAGATATAACAGACATACTTCAACAAACTGTTTACTCTTTCAAAGACCATTTTTAAGGCTCAAGCATAAAACATCAAATATATAAGAAAATAATGGGGAGAAAAGCTAAACTGAGGGGGAGAAAAAAGAGGTAATAGGAAACAGGGATAGGGCATAAAGGAAGAATCCAAGGACAGGAAGTTCAGCATTAAGAAAAATTACAACTGTTTATGCCTTTTGTTCAATCATAACATGCTCTGTTTGGTTTGGCTTTGGCATGCTGGATGAATCCTGATATTGTGGCTTGTACATCACAGCTTAATAAGCCATACCACCTAGCTAGTGGTGGCTTATTTGACAAAAAGTTAAGTTATACACAACTTAATGCAGTGTATAAATCTCATCACAGAGGAAGAAAAATGGAGAAAAACAGCATTAAAAAAGGGATCAGGCCTAAGCAGGATAGTCTTTTTTTAAAGCTGTTTTAATTTCTAATCACTTATCTTCCATATGTTTCCTTCTTCACTTTCTGCTGGTGCAGATGGCTACTGTGATTGGTGGCATTTCCCGGCTCTTTCAGCCGACAATTGGAATACTCGCAGCGGAGAAGATATGCCGGGGCACAAACCCATTTTACTTCCTTATTGGCCTTCGCATGGTGACTCTCTTTTTTGCTTATGGGCCTTGGGACAGCCTCAAGAATGACCTGATTTGCCGTTGGCCCTCCGACCTTGGGGACGCAAAGACGTTCTGTTCAGGCCTCTGCTATAACCAGCGCTTCCCTGTCCCCATTTCGGGCTTCTGGGTTTTCCACTTCATTGCCATCATATTCACCATAGCCCTCCTGAAGTTTGTTTATGTTACAAAGAAAAGCCCCACAGCCAAGGACCCCGAAGCTGCCACAGAATCCAAGCCCGCCACGGGGGCCAAAGTGGCCGAGGACGAGCCTCACTTTGGGGGCTGGAGATACGGCATCTACATGTTCTGCCTCGCCTTCGTTCTGGCAATAGACGTAGCCTTCATCTGGACACTTCTGGGCCTTCAGTTACCCATCATAAGCCTAGGGGTCACAACTTGCTACCCTAACAACCCAGCCTGTCCCTCCTCAGCCCAATGCGTCGTTACGGGCCTCAGAGACAAGCAGGCCATCCTCTGGGTGTTGGCCTTCTGCTCAGCAGCCAACGTCGCCGTCTCTATCGGCTACTTGTCCACACACTGCTGTCAGGCCTGTGGTTTTTGCACAGGCTCCGAGAAGGCAAGGCCAGGCTCTCAAGGCTATGGGGGCAGTGAGGCGGGGGAATATGGCTGCTGTTACCATGGCCCTGGGTGCCACGGCAACTGTGGCGGATGGACAGAGGTGCCCGGCGACCGTGGGAAAGCCCAGGCAGGGGCGGCAAGGTGTGGGTGCCAGCCAGAGGGAGTCAGCTGCTGCTGTCGCCAAGGCAACGATGGAAGCGGGGGTGTGGCCTGTGGTTGCCAGAACAACCGGCTTTGTCCCTGTTTCATCCAGGGAAGCAAAACCAGGCTGTCCTCCCTGACAAGCAGGGAGGATTCGGAGGGGACGCTCTTAAGAGGAGACACAGAAATACAGGGGGAAAGGAAAAAGTGGGGAGCGGCAGAGAAGTGGATCCAAATGAGGGAGTCCCTCAGGACTGAAGCCCAGAGGGGCCAAGGCAGCTCAAGAGGAGGCACGGCAGTAAAAAACACGGCCAAATATCACTCCTGGAAAAACCGGAGGGTGTAGCATGTAGAATCTGGGAGGGGCAGGAAGGTAGATTTTTAGATTTGCTGCCTGGAAAGTAGAGTCAGAATGTGCATATTTCCCTGATGGATTAAGAAGAGCATCATCTAGGCCAGTGTTTTGCAAACTTGGCAACTTAAGATGTGTGGGCTTCAACTCCCAGAATTCCCCAGCCAGTGATCTAGGCCCCATGGGATTGCAAGCTCAGGCTTTTGCAGGATGTAAATATTTTCATACATGCTTATAACAACATAGTTTTAAAAGAGGTGATAAAACTATTAATTTTTATAAATGTATATGAAAATATTTATCCAAATCCTGCAATATATATATTAGTAAAATAGGTCAGGTGCAAAGTGAGGCATTGAAATTATGCCACTCTGATGTGCTCTATGTTGTCTTCCTGCACACTTAAGTCACAGAAAGGGGAGGGGGAAAGTTAGAAGCAACTGTTAATTGAAGCCATCTTATATAATTTCATTAGCTAATCATTGTGATGAGGCTAAGCCATTAATTATTTTCTTGGAAAAAAACTTATTGATTTATTTATTTGCAGTGTAACATAAACTAGTTTTTCAGCGTAGGTATAAACAAGACAGAGAGAGAGAAATAAAATTAAATTACAATAGAAAGAAAGTTAAAATAACAAAATCAATTAAAAAAAACAAGTTAAATATGAGGCAAAATAACTATAAGCATATATTTTTTAAAAGGCCAATTAAAAATCTCAGTCTTTAAGAATATTAGACTAGACAGTGGATTTAGTTTCTCAATGCTTTAGTACAGATGTGAAGATATAAAAATCCATACTGTACCTCCATACTTCTAACTGCTTCCAGGTGTAAATATGATCTTATATTGATGTGCTTCTGATGCAATCGTACTTTTCCCAGTTTCTTGTAAAGGGATTGGCGCCAAATGATTTATACTAAAGGACATTCCTGAATTCCTCCAATTGATCATGGGCACATTGGCAAAGCTGAAGTAGTCTAATGAAGATCTGACCCAGAAGAAAAATGGGCAGAACATTGTCTCACAAACCCAAGTTATAACCCTACCAAGGTATTATATCTCACTTATAGTCAAATCTTCTTCCTTACACCAGCCACTGAGGCACACAGAACCAGCTTTGCGCACTTGCAATGTCCCATGCTCCAAATGCAGCCCTAGTCAGTGGTTTGGGTAGGGAACATATTCATATACCTTTCAGAGAGATGTCAACACTTTTGGAAACTTGTACAGGCAAGTGACTCACACTAAATGACACATAGCACACAAAAGAACCTTTGTTAATCTCCTGGCTTTATTAGTTATGATATGCGTACACCTTGCACTCTCACATAGTCACCAACCTCACCAGAGTAAAAGGTTAAGAAATCAGAGAGGAGTAAATAAATTAGATTGCAATCCCAATGGATATGTAGACATGGAGCGTCTTTCAACCTGCTCCTTGTCCAACCCTCCTTTTTTATAGCAGTCCTTTTTAGTCTCCACTTCAGTTGGGTTCTCATTAGTTGTTGTCACTGATGGGCTAGATAGGTTTTACTACCTGATGTGCAATTGTCACCAAGTGGCCAGCTTCTGATCTGGTCTAGTTTCAAGATGGGTCACTTGGTGGTCTCTGCATGTCCAAGGCCACATTCCTTGGACTGAAGACTGTATGTGCCCTGGTGGGCTGTGCTTGTTGGGACTTGGGTGAAAGAGTGTGTGTTTTCATTAACCTGGGATTTTACCTCTTCTTCTTTTTCTTTTTGTTATTGAATACATTAGGAAAACAATGGGTAAAGCATGTTCCTGTTGAACTGAATGAAACTAATGACTGTCATGGAAAACGTTTGGGTGGTCCTTAAGAAATTGTGTTCGGGAAAGTGTGTGAATTAATTGGTTGCAAGCTTGAAAAGTGGGGGGAGTCCTGTGCTCTGTTAAGATGTGTGGTTCATAAGTGGCTAGGTGATTGCTGTCTCTCCAAAGAGCTTCAGTTGTGAGTGCTCAGAAAGAGAAGAGATTTATTGCTGGCATCTGGCTTCGTGCTTCAGTCTTTTCCTGTTGCTTCTCCTGTTTGCCTCAGTTTCATCCAAGCTCAGTGTTTCTCAACCTTGGCAGCTTGAAGATGTGTGGACTTCAACTCCAGGATTCCCCAGCTAGCATGTTGGCTGGGGAATTCTGGGAGATGAAGTCCACACATCTTCAAGTTGCCAGGGTTGAGAAACACTGCCCAAGCTCAAGCACCCCCACCACACCCCTTCTGACTCTGCAAGATTTGCTCTTAAAACGCCTACATGACTGCCAGTCAGAACAAATGGGGGAGGAGGATGCATGACAGAAGGGGGATATGATGCTTCTACAGAAAACCTATGGGAGCTGAACCACCCACCCCCTTCAGGATTTTTGCAGTGCTTTATAACACCATGCTTTATAACTTCCTGAGATTTGCAACTTGCTTTGCAAAGTCTCATACTCCTCAAAGTCATTCCTTTGAGTCTGCACCAAGATTTCACTAAGTGCCTCTACGTGTAAAGAGTGCAAACCGCATGAGACTGAGATTGACTTATCCTTGCATTTTTGAGGCTGAAAAATTTATTCCTGTTGAATTACCATCATTTAGAAACTACAACTTTGTTCCCAGTGGCTACAGTTCTTTTCAGGCCACATTTGGGGGGCTGGGGGGGGCAGGAAAGGAAGACTACCGGAGCTGCTGCTTCTTTTCTGGTTGTACACCTAGGTCAGTGTTGTCCAAACTTGGCCCCTTTAAGATGAGTGGACTTCACTCATGGCTGGCTGGGGAATTCTGGGAGTTGAAGTCCACTCATCTTAAAGTGGCCAAGTTTGGACAACACTGACCTAGGGGAAACTGATTTTAAATTACAAGAATTAAAAATGGATTTGATGTTGAGGAAATCTGTGTATTAACAACAAACTATTGGTCCATTATATTTTAAAACATGCCTTTCTTTTACCTGACAAGTTTGTAAACTGGGAGCCACAATTAAATGTAGTCCATATGGGCTTATTTTGGATGTTCCCTTTGATAATTACCACAAAATAGCTTCTTCTTTTTTTTGCTATGACCGCTTCCAGCACAGCGCTTCCAGAAGACCTGCAAGCTTTGCCCTCAATTCTTTGGGGCTGGGATTCTACTGAGGTGGGCCTTTTGAAGTCTGCTGTTATAATCTATACTAAGTCTAGACTGCCTCCATGTCTACCTCAGTATGGTATTCCACAAGAGGCTCTAGCGCCAGTCCCAAAGCTCATCACAGCCTATCTTGCACAGGGGTTCTTCGCCCATATACTTGTAGTACTCCAATTTTTCCAGTGAAAAGCCTAAACTCAGTCTGTATATAGGTTTGTTCAAGATTTAAGGGTCATTAATAACTGTGTGATTCCATGACCTCCAGTAGTCTCTAATCCAGTGACTACTATTTCTACCATCCTCCATAGTGCTATGTGTTTTATAGGTATTCCTAGCTTAACAACCACAAATGGGACCAGAATTTAGATCGCTAAGTGATGCAGTCTTTAAGCAAATCATTACATGACTGGACCCAATTTTATGAACTTTTTTGTGGCAGTTGTTAAGTGAATCATGCAGTTTCCCCATTGATTTTGCTTGCTGAAAGCGGTTGGGAAGGTTGCAAATGGTGATCGTGTGACCCCGGGGTGCTGTAACCATCATAAGTGTGAGCTGGTTGCCAGGTGCCCGGATCACAATCATGTGACTGCGGGGGCACTGCAATGGTTGTAACTTTGGGCACTGGTTGTAAGTCACTTTTTTTAGCGCTGTCATAACTTTGGTCACTAAACAAACAGTTGTTAAGCAAGAACTACTTGTACAGTGATTGATTTCTGTACTGTTTTTTTTTTCCTATTCCTGTTGACCCTATGTCTCAGTATTTGTTTGCTTTTACTTGGAAAGGTCAGCAATACATGTGGACATGGCTGCCCCTAGGTTATACTGAATCCCCAACTTTGTTTTTGCAAATTTTGAAGGCAGATCTGGCTACCATACATCTTCCAGCACAATCTACCCTGATCCAGTAAGCCTCAGTATTTACAGGCTGCAGTTTCTTACCTGAGTTACATTATACACCCAGGCACAAGAGAACTTTCCCCCGCCAGAGTGGATGCTATTCTTCAATTGCCACTGCCTTTTACCAAGTACCAGGTGAGAGCCTTACTTGGAACTCTAGGTTTCTTTAAGCCTCGGATACCAGTGTTTGGCAAGCCAGCTAAACTTTTTGTGGCTCTGACTACTAAAGACATGCCTAACAAAACTGAGCCCACTAAGGCCCTGCACCAGCCTTTGACCCAAGTTAAGCACGCGCTTACCCAAGCACCAGCTTTGGGCTTCCCTAATTAGGAGTAACCTTTTGTTCTCTATGTTTATGAGCAGCAGGGAGTGGCTTCAGGAGTCCTTACCCAACCCTTTGGGGGAAAAACAGTGACTGGTAGCCCACTGTTCTGTACAGCTGGACCCTGTTGCTCATGGTGCTGTAGGATGCCCGAGAGCTTTGGCTGCTGCTGTCCTTCTTATTCAAATATTTCAAGACTTGGTTATGGGTTTTCCATTGACTGCTTTTGTTCCTCATGAGGTTGCTGCCATTCTCCTCAAATGTCAAACTCAAGCCTTTACACAACAGCATTTAGTAGAGCTCCTAGCTGCTCCAAACTTGATTTTGAAGTGATGTACTTCTTTGAATCCTGCAACTCTGCTTCCTGAGACTACAGATCAAGGAAGGTTCTTACATGACTATTTGCAGAACATAAACCTGGTAGGGAAACCCACTCAGATTTTACTAACGTGCCCCTACAAAATCCTGACTTTGAACTCTTTTTGGATGGGTCTTCCTTTGTGGGTGACGGAGTCCATTTAACAGAGGCTGCAATTGTTTTCTTTTTCTTTTTAATCTGCTGGGCTTCCCACCTTCATCGGGAGCCCAAGCAGCTGAACATATTGCCTTAACTTAAGCTTATCATATTGCCAGAGACACAACTGTTAATATCTATTCTAATTCTAAGTATGCTTTTGCCATGCCACAGGAGCCTTATGGAAGCAATGGGGGTTCACTGCTGCCAATGGCTCCTGTATTGCTCATGCTTCCTTGGAATTGGCTCTGCTGGGTGCAGTCCAACTTCTTTCCCTCTTAGCGGTTGGGTACTGCTTTGCACATCAACATGATGATTCCATGATGACCAAGGGGAACTCTTATGCTGATGCTGTTGCCACATGGCGGCCACTCCAGTCCCCTCCCTCTCTGTTGCAGCTCTCTTCTTCAATCACCCTTAAATTATGGTGATTTTGTTGAAGGGTGGGTGGGAAGAGTGGAAAACTAAATTTGAAGCAATCTTCTCTGACTAAATGTGGAGAGTACCTGATGACCAACCCATAGCTCCATGGAAATTGCTTATCCGTGTCATTGTGATACAGCTGCAGAAGTAGCCAGGCAATTGAAAATCTTATTAGGAAAGCTATGCCTTGAGACTCATTTAAAATGGCCCCAGGTATTACCTATTGCTTTGTTTCATTTATGTGTTAGACCAGAAAGGATTGTGGGCTATCACCATTTGAATTGTTGTTTGAAAGACTACCAGATATCACTAAGGGTCTTGACCTGGGTACCCTAGGGGGGGATTGTCATCCTTACATTTATGCTTTCTTCACAGGATCCTTAGACAGTTTTGGAGGAATAGTGCCCTCCTCACAGTCCATCCCTCTTGAAGAAAATTTGCATCCTTTTGAACCAGGTGATTGGGTGTGGATCCAGCACTTTACCAGAACTTCTCTCCAACCCAGATGGAAGGGTCCATTCCAGGTTCTTCTAACTACTACACACAGCTGTCAAGGTAGCTGAACAACTTGCCTGGATTCATCGTATCTACATCAAATCTGCAGTAATTGACTTCAGCCCAGCTGTAGATAACGCAGGTCAGATCCCACCTATATGTCTAAGATGCGACCCAGATCAGGACCAATGGAACATCACCTGCTTGTTTGAGTGATACCTGGAGAATTCATTCACTTGCATTGGACATAGTTTTTCTGAAGTCTCATTCTGTAATTTTATCCACCAGATGCCCAGAAAACTCCTCTGCATGGCCCTGTAGGTGGGTCACTTGGCCCACCTTTCCCAGAAGAGATCGAGTGATCTTAAACAGGGCCGTTGGGCAGCATTCTGTGGCTGCAATAAGAGCGGAGAAATATGTTATGTGTTATTACCAGTTACTGGTCTCATGAATGACTGTTGTGCTTATCTTGTAACATATTACTTTTACACTAATTATAGGTCTCACATTTCATAACCCCTTGAAACTTGAAACTCTTGAAATATATGTATACTCTACTGTTCTCTACAGAACAGAATGCATATACTATATGTACGTATATGTCAGGAACTACTGATGTCTGTAAGGGGCTCCCTCGTAGTCACTGAATTGTGCATGAAATTTCAGCGAAGAACTTTTCCAATACTTTCTGGACTGAATAGGCCTGCTAGATATTCCTGGGCAGAAACCAATGTTAACAACTTCCCATTTCAGTTCAGACATACAGTACTTGAACAGTTCTGCTAGGTCTTTACAATTGTTTGGAACTGTTTGACCCTGCCACTAGGTTAGCTCCTGATTTCTGACACACCTGATCTCTTTCGGTATCTGTGCATCTGGCAACCAACAGCTGATGCATCTGAAGAAGCGCTGAAAGCTCCAGATTCCAAAAACTTCTGCCTAAGCAACAATAGCATTCTTTTTTAATTTTGCTCTAAAAACAATTATTACAGCTATCCATGTAGAAATCCTCAGCTCCCCAAGGAAACAAGAAGGCTTTTGGCCAGAGGAAGGAATTCCACAATCAGTTTGTAATTGCCCCATTTATCCTCCTAGAAGTTAATCACAGGTTAGGACCAGAAGGTGAATTTGTCATAATTCAAGTGTTAGGCCACAGAAGTGTCTTGCAGATTGGTACTTTTCATTCTTCTTTTTCTCACATAGTTGTTCTTAGTAAACGATAATTTTAAAAAAATCTTGTACTTGATAAGAAGTTATTGCTAAATATTTGGGATTTATACTGGGCAGAATGTCAATGCTGGAAAGAGTCTGTTTCCACTTCGCTGGCCACCCATGGAAACTCCACGCTCTGGATCTCATATTTGGGAAGACAGGATGAGGGAAGATCGAAGGTGTAGCAG
The DNA here is from genome assembly GCF_059951505.1 of Python bivittatus. Classification (NCBI taxonomy): domain Eukaryota; kingdom Metazoa; phylum Chordata; class Lepidosauria; order Squamata; family Pythonidae; genus Python; species Python bivittatus. The sequence continues at coordinate 2,026,422 of NW_028277063.1, forward strand.
CAATGCGAAAGACCGTTATTTCGAGGAGTTTAGGTGACATAGTTTGATTTCTCCAGCACATATTAAGAAAACTCACTTTGAATCATAATAATGTTTAGCTGGCTTGTTTTTCACTTTTACTTAGAAGTGCAGGGGTTGGGGGATAAAATCCTCAGGATCGGTCACTCTCAAAGCCACTGACTCCAAAACAGAGTCATGGGGTTGCAGTGCCAGACTTTGATAAAAAGCCCTGGCTTTGCCCCTGGAATTTGGAGCTTCGACACAGACCCTGGTCCCAGGTGCTGTGTGAATTGGCTGCCTTGGGGTATCTTCCACTGGAAGGCCACTGGGGCTTCTGACAGCTGAAGGGAGATTGGATATCATCTTGCTTGGTACGTTATACTTTTATACTATGCTTATGTATTTCTGTTTAATTCTATCTGCTAATTCTTATATTCCTGTTTAAATCTGTTTGCTGGAGTTGACAATAAAGCTTAAAATCTCCTTACTTACGGGCATGTTCATTGTCTCCGGATCTAAAAGGACTAAAACAACCAATTGCCTGGGCACCTGATCACTGCCTTGACAACTGCCAATACAGAAGGGGGCAAGGAAAATCTACTGTAATTTGGTGTGGCCAAAACCTGGCTCATCTAAAGCAACCAAATCACTTTGAAGATACAACATAACTGTATTAGCATGCAAACAATAACACAGTATATACTGGGCTCCCAGCAAAGCATTGGCACTTTGCTGAGCAAAAGTAGAACCAGAACTTATATACTCTAGGCCAGTGTTGTCCAAACTTGGCCACTTTAAGATGAGTGGACTTCAACTCCCAGAATTCCCCAGCCAGCCATGCGATGCTGGCTGGGGAATTCTGGGAGTTGAAGTCCACTCATCTTAAAGTGGCCAAGTTTGGACAACACTGCTCTAGGCCTATTACATTGCAAAGACAAGATGAAGGGAAAAGGCAGACACAGTGTAAATTACAGCATGATATTGGAATGTTTTTGATAAACTCATCTTGATGTCCTTCTCATTATTGATCCCTTCTCACTAGATCAGCATGCTAGCCATACTATCTCTGAGATACAGTCAGTGAATATACACAATTTGGTTTACTGAGCCACAGGCTCCTGACTGGTTCTTTGCCCTGTCACCACTCAGGGTCACTTTAGCCTGCTGTAAATGTTTTCTTATAAGGGCCCTTTAAGCAGTTCGGGAGGGGGGGGGCATCTCATAGGGTTGGTAGTGAATGCAGTTTATATGTGTATGGGGGGTACCTTTTACCACTACAAATTGTTCCCTCTTACGAACATAGCAAATGCTCCTATACACAGTTTGCATCCAGTTATAAGTTCCTTATTCTGCAAGTTCTCGATTATTAGAGACATAATTTATTTTTATTTATCAAATTTATATAGCCACCCATCTCACAAAGAGTGACTCAACAATTTCTAAATTGTTTCTCCAATAATCTCCATAGGTGAATCAGCTGACAAAAGGCTGTTATGTTGAGTGCATGAGGATGTAGGGCCATATACAACCCCTGAAAACTTTGCAGAGTGATCTGCCCAGCCTTTCCAAGATGAACATCAAGTTGTTATTGTTTTTAATTTGACATAAAGGAATAATTATTTATGTGAAGGTTCTTTGCTTTCCAAGGACTGGACACACCACAGCATAGCAGATCTGTACACAATGCTTTATGGGAGCACACCCCTTCCCCAACCTCAGGCTACTGCTCTCAACCCTTCTAGGCTTTGCAAGATAACATTGCCAAGGAAATATGTCTTTAATACTCAGTCCTTTAATACTTAGCCCAAACAAAAGTCTCAGAGTCCGTGAAGTGGCATACAACCTTTGCCTTCTCCAAAAGTTCTTACATTAGCTGGAATGAGGTGCTGCCTCAATGTGGTTACTCCTTTTCTAGTTACCGTGGAGCTCCAGGCAGGAATCCCACCAGGTGATGCTGCTCACCGTAACTCACGATCCTGGCAGTTGACTGAGAGTCCTCTTGTCTGCCTGTAATAGCTGCCAATCTCCAGATGTCACCTCCACTTCCCCGCCTGCTTGTCATTTTCTTATCTCAGTTTCTCCCATGCACACCCCACTCTATCTTAGCATTTGGTTTTGTAAGCTAAGGGCTTGGCTGGAGTGAGGCTTCCTCTGTCCTTGAAAATGCCAGGGTGTGGCCCAGCAATTGCCTGCAGCTGGAACGCCAGTGTGGATGCTTGTGAGTAAAGTTGCGAGTGAGTGAATGAATGCACGAGGGAAGTGGGGTGAGAAGCCTTTCTGCCTGGCTGCAGCTGCTTTTCCCAAGTGCAGACAACAATCCCCTCTTCATTCCCTCACAATTTATTTAACTGGTATTAAATACACAGAGAGTAACCATTTAAACTGCTTTAATTTAAACGTAAATAAAATGTAAATGTAAATGAAATAAAAGTTACAGTTTTTCTTTTTTTAATATCTTGGAGTTGTCAGCTTTTTGGAATTTAGTCCCCCACCTCCCACTCTAGTTTAAATGCTCTCCACCTGTTCTTGAATCAGCAGAAAACTGATCAATGGGAATGATTGCCCCATTGCCAGCCCTTATTGCACTTCTATTGCCTTTCTTCTCAGTCACTGCAGTCCCCACTAAAGTTAAGGGTTACAGATTTTATCCATCTTAAAGCTGCCAATGTGTGTTATGGAAATAATACAACTTTGTCATTGCTGCAGCTAAGGTGACTAAAATAAAGACCAACTAATCTTGATGCATGAGAGGAAACTTAATAAAGAGGGGGAAAGGTGAAAAAGCACCACTTCCCTTCCATTCTCTCACCCCCCTGATTTCCCAGGTTGAGGGTATCTGGAGATCTGTTCTCGAGTAGTACAAATTGGCTGGTCAACTTGGAGAAGACTGTCCTGTAGATATCCTGGCCCATACCACAGCACTTTATAAGTAAAACCAGCATCTTGAACTGTACCCAGAAATGTACTGCAAGCCAGGGCAGCCCTCATATCATATCATATATCATATCATATCATATCATATCCTGCTCCTACCAGCCAGGATGTGACTGTTGGATTCTGCACTAATTTCAGTGTCTTGATAGTCTTTTAAGCAGCCCCAGGTGGAGCACATCACATTACCCCACACATTCTTCAGCTTTTCCCTAAGAATTAAGAGATGTCTAGAGCCAGCATCAGTTTTCCACAGCTGGCACCCATCTACTCTCAGTCTTACTAAAACAATTAAAATGGAAAAGATCTACCTGAAGAATGTTTCTGTCTGCATAGAAATTCTGGCAAAGCTCCCTTGACACCCCCAACACTCCCCTATACATGTACATACAGAATGCCCATGCATACACATCATGCTAAGCAATGATTTAGCTGTAGTTTATTAATCCTGATTTGTGGGGCTTGCCCATGTTAATTCATAAGCCCATGGTTTCCAAGACATGACTGCTGGAGTCATATAGCACACTAAGCCAAAATCATACAAACAACATTTTGGTTCAACTTGGAGGTGGTAGGCGGAAGGGGAGACTTATGATTTTCTTTTTAGTTTCAGTTGACCTTTTTGTAGTTTGCTAAAGGTCAAATGTAGGGTTAGGGTTAACGTAGACGTAATTGAGACAAAGAAGCAGGATGGGGAGGGAACAAAAATACTATTTGACGTAATTCATCCAATTTAAGTGAAAACGGTTATTATAATTGTTCCTATCTGACCTTGATGTAAAGCTATGCTGAGCTGGACCTGGTTAGTACTTGGATGAGTCTCAGGAAGTCTCAGGGTTATAAGCTGGACTATAGAAATCCACTGGAAGAAGGCTGTGGTGAACCACTTCCATACTATTGCCCATAAAAGAAAATCCTGGTGTTCATGAAGTCACCAGGAGAGTCTCCTTATTTTGAAAGGTCTCTGCAGAGTCTTTCAGCACCTTCTGCTTAATGCATTGCACGAAGCAGAATCCAAACCTTTGAGAAATAGAGTTGAGCTGTTGCCTCCACATAAATTCCTGCCTTCTGTCACTTATGCTTGTTACAAAGTTGTGCAAATTAGTTTGCCAAGTATCTAAGAAGCCTCCCATGTGTGCGATTGCACAGAAGCCAGGAATTGCTTGGATGCTGACTCAGCAAGCGCATTTGGCCAGTCAATTATCCTCTGATGGTTCCAGCCCCAAATTATCTGTCTATGAGTCACCTGAAACATAGAGGGCACAGATCACTTGTGCAGCTGTGAGAAGTAGATTAAGCCAGTGGGCTTGATAGGAAATTAGCTTGCAAGGATTTATTATTTTTTTTTGCAGCAAAGGAAAAAAATGGGGTGGCCCACCCACTAAGATTGGCTTCTGGAACTGGGCTGTGCAGGTGGGTGTCAGAGACTTGGGGTCAACCAAGCAAGCAGATCCAAGCTGTGGAGAGAACTGCAGCTGTTGGGTGGTTGAAACATTGACCTGAATGACTTTATGTACCCCATGTTAAACCACTATGATTTATGTAAAAGTTTTGTCAATGTTATATAACATGTACATTTATGTACATTTAACTCAATCCATGCAAAATGTTATGAAGTGGTTATGAAAAAAATACAGATTTAAGTAACTTATGTAAAATTTAGCTAAAATGTAGAAATGTTATCCAGGCTCATTGGCCCAAGAATGGCCATTGTTTTGGGGCAAAGCGGTCCTAATTCCAATTTTGTCAATTGTAAAATGGAGGCTTTCCTGTATATCTAAAGTGATTTTAGATTTTAGTCATGGCTTCAACATATTTCTGCAATATCTGTCAGTGGAGGATGAAGTTGCTTTTGAAGCTTCATTTAAAATTCTTTTCAGTGCCAAATTGGGGGAAAACACAATGATGCCATTTTTATATTTAGAACAGAAATGATATTTTTACAATAATGAGTGACTACTGTTCCCAAGCACCCTTACTTCTGGATAGTGCTATGGTATTGCAGAGAGTGAAGGGGTATCTGCAAGGCATGGTCAGAAATATCAAGATGGTTGCTATAATGATGTGATCACATGTGATGCATATAAAAAACAGAAGGAGCTTCAAGCACACGCGTGTGGCCACCACCTTGATGTTTTTGACCAAGCCCTGTGGACACCCTTCCAGAATGAGTTACCAGCAATAACAGCCAGAAGCAAACAAACAAAAAAAATAGGTCAGATTCAGAAGAGACAAAGTGCAGAGCTGGGAGAGTAAGCAGTATCCCATTGCTTAGTTTCTCAAACAGAAATAAAGTGATATTCATTTATTTAAGTGAGCAATGAGGAGCAGACCATTTGTGTGGAGAATGCTTGTCCACCTCAACCCTCCAGCTGCCTTTGAGCACAAGTATTCTGAAATGGACTGATTTCATATTAAAATGTTAATTGTATTAAATCTACGGCTGCAAGCAATTTCTTCATAAACTGCATGTTAAGACCACGTCTTCAAGAGAATGATTCCTTAAGACTTGGTGTTAATGTGCAGTTTATGAAAAAATTGTTTGCAGCTGTAGATTACATGTGGATGATTACAATGATTGATTGATTGATTATGTGCCATCATGTCAGTTTCTGCTCTTAATGAGCATCTAGCTAGATGTTCTTCAAGAGGATCTGTGCCCAACTTGGTCTTTCAGGTCTTCCAATGGCGCACCCATCATCATTGTAATCAAGATCACCTCCCTTGCTCCTGGCTGTTATTCTATTCTATTCTATTCTATTCTATTCTATTCTATTCTATTCTATTCTATTCTATTCTATTCTATTCTATTCTATTCTATTCTATTCCTGAAGCCTGACATTGCTGAAATTAAAGACAAAGGCTACAATTTTATACACAATAATTCACTGCGTGTAGCTTCTGAACAGTTTCATATTGCACTGGGACTTATTTCTGAGTAGATATTGAATTGCACTGTAAAATAATGATATCAATATAACTGATGAAGATAAAACCTGCAGGCAAGAGTTAAAACTATAAAACTAAATCAAGCTTGAGGTCTTGTCAAGAGCTGCTGAAGGAAACCAATAAGAGGTTTGCCAGCAGAAAACATAAGACAAGAGTGAAACAGGTTTCCTGGGATGCTACAATGATATTTGCAGAATATTTTCCCCAAATACATGGGCAGCAGATGATAACATGGAAGGACCTGGGAAGATTGAATTGAAATATTTTCCTGTTCTTGGGCAGGAGAGAGAAGTGGGAGTGCATTAAATATCACAAAGTGACACTGAGTTCTCCAGAATTCCTTTTTGAGACGGATATTGACAGAAAAGAGTCAAGCAGAAGGACAGGTACTTGGCCTGACGGCCATTTTGTTGTTGTTGTTCAGTCATTAAGTCATGTCCGACTCTTCGTGACCCCATGAACCATATTGCGCCAGGCCTTCCTGTCCTTCACTGCCTCCCGGAGTTTGCTCAGTTTCATGCTCATTGCTTCAGTGATGCTATCTAACCATCTCATCCTCGGCCGTCCCCTTCTCCTTTTGCCTTCAATCTTTCCCAGCATCAGGGTCTTCTCCAAAGAGTCCTCTCTTCGCATTAGGTGACCAAAGTATCTGAGCTTGAGCTTCGTGATCAATCCTTCCAATGAGCAGTCAGGGTTGATTTCCTTTAAGATTGACTGGTTTGACCTCCTAGCAGTCCAGGGGACTCTCAAGAGTCTTCTCCAGCACCACAGTTCAAAGGCATCAATTCTTCGGCGCTCGGCCTTCTTTATGGTCCAGCTCTCACAGCCATACATTGCTACTGGAAAAACCATAGCTTTGATTATGCGGATCTTTGTCGGCAAGGTGATGTCTCTGCTTTTTGATATGCTGTCTAGGTACGGTAAGAAGTCTCTCCCTTCTCCCAGCAGAGGGCAGCAAAGGATTAACAAAATGAAGCCATGTCAAACATGAAGAGGCTGACATTTTAAGGCACCATAAAATGAAGCACACAATATTCATGCACAGACTTTTTGCATGAAATATGCTTTAGCCCCTGACAGCTCACTTGACTCCCAACAGACCCTTCCTCTCGGATTATTCACTTACATCTCCCAGATGGGCTGCTGTGTTATTCTTCTGCAGCAAAGCCAGAGCCTTGTGGCACATTAAACCATAATACGTTTATTCTCATATAAATTTGCAGGCATGCCTTCAGTTTGTCAGAAGTACAGAGCATTATCCTGTGCAGAATAGATATGCACGTTTCAGGCACAGATCGTGTTAACTGACTCTATCTAGGATAATTTTAATTGTGAGCCGCCCAGAGTCACCCTCTGGGGGAGATGGGTGGCATATAAATTTAATTAATTAATTAATTAATTAATTAAATAACCACAACTCCAGATAATTGCTAGATGGTGGGGAAGTGGTGGTGTTTTTCCATCTCCTTGCTGTCATCTAGTGGCCACCTGGCACTTTGCAGCTTAGACATTGAAATCTTCACCTTACCACTCCCTCCCCTCCCTCCCCATAGAGGCCCAAGCAATCCGCATTAGAGAAGTACGTTAAAGAACTGTAGCATGACATCAATATCTAAGTTTAGTACAACTCAATTTTATTCAAGAAATTAGTAATAATCTCTAGTAAGGTTCACAGACAATCAATCATACTATAGACAGACAATCAGTCATACTCCTCTTAGCACATGGTGGATTTCTTCAGAGGTCAGAGCTTTGATCATGTCAGTCCTTTGAGACAGACCAGGTCAAGAAACAGACATATAAAATATAAGAAATATTAGAGCTCTATTTTATTGATACAGGCTCTATAATCAGAATCTTGAAAGCCTGATAGAGTTTCTCTTTCCTTCCCTTTTATACGCAAGAGAATCAAGGTGGGCCGATCTTGAGTTTCTTTCTCACCCTCTCCTGTCTTTCGGGGCTAAGCTGATGTTTTTGTAACAGCTGCTGCGTGCTTTCTTCAAAGCTATTTATTTTAGTTATTTATATATTAAATTTATACAGCCGCCCATCTCACAAGAAGTGACTCTGGGCGGCGTATGACAAAGATATAAAACAATAACGCATCTCAAAAAAAGATTGTTGTTAAAAAGTTTAAAAAGCATACAGCACACAAGAGATTAGATTAGCAAGAGATTAGATTAGCAATTAGATTAGCAAGCAAACCTTAAGATCTCACTGGTCCCCTGAGACCCCTAGGCCCGATGACAAAGCCAGGTCCTGAGGGACTTCCAGAAAGTAAGTACGGGTGCAACTGAACTCACTGCTACATACAGTACTCCCCTAAGCAGACTCTAAGACAGTATTTCTCAACCTTGGCAACTTTAAGACGTGTGGACTTCAACTCCCAGAATTCCCTAGCCAGCCTGGTTAGGGAATTCTGGGAATTGAAGTCCACACGTCTTAAAGTTGCCAAGGTTGGGAAACACTTCTCTAGAATCTCCCCTGATGTTGGAGGGCTAAGTAGACCTTGAGCTTCATTCCACTGCTGTTTATGTCAGATGCCTTTTATAACTTTCAGCATATTCTCTCTCCTTCTCCGTTTCTCTGCACACCAGAACCGGAGACAGCCTCGCTTGTCCCCAACATGTGCTCCTTGCCCGTCTGCCTTGCCAACTGCCCCCACCCCACCCCGGCCGTTTTTATTTATATATTTTATGCTTACACAATGAACACAACCATCTTGCCTCCTTAAAAAAAAATGTTTTAAAAACTAGAAAAGAAACAACCCCAGGCAAACTAAAAATACAAACTAAGGAGGAAAAAGAAAGAAGAGGGGGAAACCGTTAAAAAGATATTAATTTTTTTTCCTCCTCTTCTTTCTTTTTCCTTCTTAGGTTGCATGGGTAGTTTGTTGCAGGTTGTCTCTTTTCTGGTTTTTAAAACATTTTTAAGAGGCGAGATTGTTTTGCTCTTGTGTGACAGTTGTGTCATGTGTCCTAAGGTGATTCATTCAAAAAAAATCACCTTATGTTTTACACTTATCATCAGTTGCTGGATTACTAATGAATTCCCTACTTTCGTATGAACAGTGCATAATATTATTGTAAAATATTGCAAAATCTCGGCCATAGTAACACATATTGCTGTATCCTTAGATTCGTAGAAAATATTGTCTTTTCCAAAACAGACCACACATTTATCTCTTAGCCAGGCTGAAGGAAGACCGAGGATAAGATAGGAGGGGGGGAGGAGGGGCCTTTGGGGGCATAATCTTGGCCCACTTAGTTGCCACCCTCCCCAAGTCCCCAAACATTGGGAACTGTCACCAGTGAGGCATTGCAAGTGAGCATAGCTGCACCCTTCTGTCAGACCACCAAAAAATGGGCGAGGCCCTTCAAATTTTCTGCCAGCCCCTTAGGAGATCTTAGCCAACCATTTGAGACCCTCAGGTTCAGCTGATTGATCAGTGTTGCAGGATAAAACCCACTTCTGCTTAAACCAGAAGGTTCAGTGCTGCATTTCTTGAAATACTGTGGCCCTTCTTCGTATGACAGCCGGTCTTTAAGATGATGGTGCTTAAAGATGGATTCTGAAAGGTCAGCTATACTGTCCCAGAGAAATGAAGTGCTCGTTGTTTCTGGAAGGCTGCCGTTTTGGGGATCAGATTGGTTATTTTTAAAATAGGAATTGACCAGCTTGTCCAATGTCGTTGATAATGTACGTCATTTGGGAAGATAAACAGCTGCATTAGTCTCTGATATGAGTAGGAATGGGAGAATTATCCGTTTTTTATCTTTTTTCAGTCTTGCAAATCTGTTGGTTTATTTTTTTTAATCCCAGTAAACGTTGCATGACATTTGATGCATATTTCTCTGAACGTACACATTTTTGTTCACATTTTTCTTCACAATTTTACAGTTTCTGCAAACAGTTCTTCTCATAGAATACTTTTTCTTGTATTATTTTAGGAACATAAAAGTTTCCTGAGTATCCATTTTCTTTATTAAAAAATGGGGAAACTGCAAATTTGGGAAAGCACAAATTTCATATAGTTGTTTGTGTTCAGTTTGTGTATTGGTTTGAAAATGTGAAAATAGATATTTCACATTCACTGTGAAAGAAGCAAATGTCAGCATTGGTCACAATAGAGATGCATACATCTATTCCAAGCTTTATCAGAAATTCTAGGTTCGGTATTTTATAGCTGTATTGGGGTTATTTTTCCATGACTGTAAACACATCATGGTGTATTTTGATTTATTTGCTTTCATTTATTTTTGCTAGTTTTTCCTTGTTAATTTTGAGTTAATGGGATTGTGCATTAATTTTGAACAACAAAAGATAATTAAAACAGGATAGCTGTGCAGAAGTGTAATAAATATCGGAAACAGACTCAGGGCTTGATGCAAAGACAGTAGAAACATATAATTAATAGCTCTGCTTTTGGAAAGAGATATTAAAAGAATGAATACTAACGGTGTCACTTTGTGTTGAACAGTAGCTACTTTGTGATACGCTGCTCCAAATTTCAGAAACAGATTCTAACAACTGTGGTTAGGACTATCAGCTACTTTACTGTGTTTTGGTTTCGCCATGACAGTCTGACGTTTTGAACATGTCCTCTGTGTATCTTGCACACAAAATGTATATTCATTTTCTTCTTGCAGGACAAATAGCTCAGCTTCTAATGTAGCTGTCTTACAAAGGCAGCTTTATACCACGTAAAACTGAGGAGGTGGTGTGAAACCTAACGACAAAACTGATAATTGACAACTGCTAAAAACTGACAACTGGAAATGTAATTAAAGAGGAAATTAACACTGTCTGTAAATAACTCTGACACTAAGCGTTTGTGAATCAGATATTCCAGGAAACAACGGTATTTTCAAACATCAGGCACTACTGTGTGAACCCACCCAATACCGTAGGCAGAAGCGTCAGCAGGATGGCAGGTGTAACCCTTGAGCAAAGCACCACCCCTTTAATGTGTGTTGCGTTGTGCATAACAAAGGGCCAGCACTTTGATCCTGTGGTTGCAGCCTCCATCTTGACTTTTTGACCCCCTGCCCAGGGACATACCTATAGATATAAGAACTGAATTTTCAGCATCAGAGATTTCAGCAAGGTATCAAACCTGGGTCCATTCTCAATCCAAAATCTCACAAGATCTCATGTAACAACACTGAAATATAGCATGATCTTGCAAGATTTCCCGGGTTATGATGGATACCTTTACCCTTATCTTGCCCATGGTGAACAAACTACTTGCTGAACTTCAAACATGTTTCAAACAGCCGTGGTAAGTACAGGTGGAAAGACACAATAGATGTAGGTTAATTTTAATCATATTGTATTATATAAGAGAGATAAGGTATTTCTTCACTAGGGATTTGCAGCATTGTATAGCCTCACCCAACCATCATTGAGGTGACATCAAGCATGTCTTCATTCTTGATATATCAGCACACTGAAAATTGGATGACATTATAAGACACTAGCAGTCCTTGGTGAGGAAGTTATCAATGTCTAACTTAAAAAAAACTGTATTAATTTACAGCCAGACACCAAAAAAAAGGGGGGGGGCATGAGAAGAAGCAGAAGGAGATGAGCGATCTCTTCTAACAGCTCTACATAAACATGGAATAAAATAGAATAAAAAAATAAAGATACAGATGTTGATATAGGTATCTATTTATTGCCCTTCACTAGCATAAGAATCAAATGCAGAGCTTTCAGATAGCAAAAGCAATTGAGCAAACCTTCACTAAGTTCCTGGACATTTCAGTGGAGAAATTAGCAAGTAAAAGAGCAAATCACTTTGGTTTTAGGCCAGCCCGTACAATGAGTAACCAGCGGGCTTAGGAGCAATGCAGGCCAAGTGCAGTCAAGGGGGCAATGAAATAAAATACGGCTCACTGATTCAACTGCAGAGTCAGAATAGATGCTGGAAAGTTCTGCATAAGGGATGTTATGAGAGCTCCCCTCCGTCAGCATCGTCGAAGACACAGCTTTGAACCTTCCTAACATGAATGAATGCTCCTTTGTATGGGGCAGAAGTAATTCTATATAAAGCAGCATTTCTCAAAGTTGGCAGTTTTAAGATGCGTGGACTTCAACTCCCAGAATTCCCCAGCCAGCATGCTTTCTGGGAGTTGAAGTCCACGCATCTTAAAGCTGCCAAGCTTGAGAAACACTGATATAGAGTTTCCTCCCCATGATGGCTCCAAAGCTCCAGCAGGTTTATTCCCCTCAGTTCTTCAATCCTGTTTTTTTCATATCTAGTTTTACAATATAATTCCTAGTCTTTTATTTGTCTGAAAATTCTCACTCTCCTCTGTGTAACTCATTGTACCTTTCCTTATTCTTCGCTGCTACCTGCCATCATAGTTGAAAGTTACCAAGTACCAACAGAAATGAGAAAATGTATTCCCTCATGACTGCATTTCTGTTTTTTAGTCTGTTATTATTAAAAAGTGCCTCAACCTTCTAAGTCAAGTTTTATTTGAAAGCTTTAGCATAAATCTCTTGGCTGGTATAGTCTATGAAGTGTAAATTGTAAAGGAAATTCACAATAATTAGACCATGGGATAAGTAGTGGCTCTTGATGCTGAAGGAGTTGCTGAGCTAAATATGGATCTAAAATAGCAGCTTCGTTGGACTGAGAGATGTTCTGTCAGACAGTGTCCTTGGGGAACTTATTCTCTTTTGCCTCAGCTCCATGGAACATATTATATAAGTACATTTTGACCATTTCTGAAAAAGCTCTTCTTCAGCTTCAGGCAAAATGGACCTTGAAAGAAAAGCATGTCTCTTAAGAAGATTTAATTTCTTTACAGATGCTGGTGGGTCACACTATTTCATGAGATGGTCTGGACACTTCTATGGTGAAATCAGGGGCAGCTACAGCAAACCGAGGTGACCTGATGATGCAAATCCTGGCCTTATGTAACTGTCTCAATGTTCAGGCTAAGCACATACGTTGCAGTATTTGCATCAATTGCCCCCCTCCCACTTGTAGCCCCCTGTGGATGCAATCTTGCAAGCTGGTCAGATCTTGTGAGATTTGGGCAATCTTGTAAGTTTCACAAGATTTTAATGTTCTTCCCCAAAGTCTTACAAGAACTCATGCGACCATCAAAATTTTGCAGTTTCAGGTTTTGGGGGCTATTAAAATTTTTAAGATTTTGTAATTATTTGTTATTTCATGTGGCAAGTTCTTGGATTCCATCTAAAGATGCCCTGATGTCCTGGTTGTGGTTACCCTCTATTCATGAAGGATAGGTGGACCAATCATTGTAAACAATTTGAGTACTGTTGGTTTATCAAGATGGACAAACCTAGGCATCAGTTTATGAAACCATGATTTGTAGTTTAGCATTACCTGTGAATCTGGCTACTATGGCTAGTTGAGTATAAACCATGATTACAATATATAACGGCTTAGCACAGCAACTGAACCCAGCCACTCTTCCTAGAGGTCATAGCTTGATAGTAAATAGAAATGGCCTTGACTCAGTGGTGAAGCACGTTTCTCATGCCCAATTTTCAGTCCCTCCCCCAATCTCTAGTGCAAGTACAGGGATTCCAATTCAACAGGAACTGGGGTTCCAGAATTCCACCTGTGGAGAGACAGTTTAGTTCAGTTTTATAGTTTAGGAAGTATGAAGTATGAGATTGTAGTGAACAATCATCACAGGTACAGGTAGTCCTCACTTAACAATGGTAATTGGGACCAGCAAATCTGTTACTAAGTGATGCAGTTGTAAAGCGTGATGTCATGTGACCACACAGACATATGACAGCAGTCGTGGCAGTCCCAATTGCCGTTGTTAAACAAATCCCATGCGGTCATTAAGCACGATGTGATGTTATTGCCATTTGCAACCTCCTGCCAATTTTTCCACTGACTTTTCTTAATGGAAGCTGGCAGTGAAGGTCACAAATTGTGATCATGTGACCACAGGATCCTGCAACGGCCACCACTACAAGGACCTGTCATTAGTCCCCCTTGTTCAGCACTGTCGTAACTTCGAACAGTTGCTGAATTAGCAGTTGTTCAATGAGGACTACCAGTACTTTGTTCCAAAGTTCAGGCAGTTGCTTAGATGACCCCTTTTGCTTCTTGGTTCTTGTTTTCTAGACTGTTCTGTAGCTCTCAGAAACTTAAGGAGCTTGAACTGTTTTAAGAGGGTAGCTGGAATGAAAACAGGAACATTCCTTCCAAATGTTGAATGGGAAAAGAGCTGAAGATTATTTGAGTTGTTGTTTGGCATGAGGGGTGTCCACAGATGGGATTAAAAAGGTCAAGAAGGCAGCTGCAGTCGCACAAGCATCGCACATTAAAAAGGGGCGGGGTTTTGATTGTGCAGTTGTGGCCACCATATTGACTTTTTTGAACCTTCCTCTCTGCAGATGTCCCTGTCTGACACATCTGGAAACACCAGTTGGGATTTTGATTTAGAAGCCAGCAGATCAAGGAATGCCGATATACACACATGTTATATTTTTGCATACAATGTTTGCATACGGGAAGCCCAACTCTTCCTGAATGCATTTTAACATACTCCATTCAGTATTTTACTAACTGTTCTTTTCCATTTAAGGTGGTTCATTACACTCTGCGCAGGATAAAGATAGAAGGTGTGATCCCTTATAAGCTGTGACAGCCCAAAGAGCCTGAACTTTTTCTATTTGAAATGTCCAATCATTCTGTCACTTATATTCCCAAGTCTCATTTGATAAATTTCCTCTGGGAAGATTTCACAGAAAACTAGGCTGCACCTTTGCTGCTGGCACTGCATGGAAAAACAAAAACATTTTAGCTTTTTCCTAGCAAGCAAGTAAGCCAAAAGATTTAAGCCCAAAGGAAATCAATATATAAATGTAATAAATTTCATCCACACCTCCACCCCACGAGAGAAAACTAACGTTAGGCTTGATTTCAGCCAGGTACTCACAGTTGCCTGGCTGGCATCTGCACTCAGATTTCAAATTCCAGGCATTATTTTCCCCAATAATTTTTAAAATACATTCCTAATTAGGCAGGGGTATTGGTAAGTTTTTATTCTTGTGTCTTCTATGCGCTGCTTATTTATTTTTGTTGTGATTGTGGTAAATGCTTTAAACCACTTTATAATCTCCCCATACCCTTTCAGTTATTGGAAGAATGAGACAATGATCAAATAAATACAATGTTTTTTTATCAAATGATCAATGATCAATTTGATCAATGATCAAATAAGTAAGTGTTTTGTTAGATATGGATAGATGGGTCGATGTTTTCTCAAAGGGAACTAATGGATAACATATACCCCTGACTCTATTCCAGTGTTGGAATGTGAGGGAGTTGGCATAAGGGCTGTATATGAGTATGGGTGGGGGGAAAGGCAGCTGAAGTTTTGGGAGATACACAGGAAGGAAAAGGGAATGAGAAAACTTGGATGAAGTATTCTGTCTATTGCTACCCAAGAATACAGGGAGTTGTAATCCCAGCCTCCCTGGACTGAAAAGACATAAGACTGCTGAAAAGTTCCAGATATTTTGTGGAACAAGCCAATGAAAATAGGCTTAAATGAAGCCTGGAGTCCTCACAGCAACATTTTATGAAGAAGTTTAAAGGCTTTTCTATATGACTTGCTAACGGTGCGTAGACAATGCCTCAGTGAAGGACACACCCAACTTATTTATATCAACCAAGGTCTAATTAGTTTAACATAAGCCTTGCCTAAATGGCAAGGAAGTCTTTCACTTTTTGTTCAAGCCATAGAAGGTTATTGGTGGTTTCACAACATACAAGAGTTGAGAACATTGCCAGGAACCCACTGGGTGACCCAAGAAATAAGCAAGTTTCTTCCTCCTCCTCCTCCTCCTCTTCTTCTTTGTCCAGGATATATAGTGGTACTGTAATGAAACTGTCCTTTTCAGAAGTGTCTTGTTTTACTATTCTGAATAGTATTAAGAAATGGTTCTTGGCATAATTTGCCTGAGAAAGGGAATCTTCTAAGATTTACTGTAAATTTTCACAACATCAACAATTTATGACATTAGTCCCTCTGGGACTTCCTTTAAATCAATGTTTTTATTTGTTTTTTTGACAATTTCCTCTTTTTAAAATTGCCTTTAATTTCTTCCTATTTCTTTTCTGAGGCATGTTAAAAACTCAGCAGAACTCAAATTCCTCCTTCAGATTATCACTGCTATATAGTCTTAATGTTCTGAAACCCAACACTGTTTTATATTCTGTACAATCCATATAGAAATATATGTTAGGAAATGGCCAATGCAACTATAACGCATGCTGCAAATGATAAAACTAGTTTCTGTAAAAATAGAAGTTTGCATTAATTGGAGTTCTTTTTCTTAAATTTATTTGGAAAGGATTGCTGCCATCTGATCATGACATCTTGTTCGACCCAGTATATTAGCTTTGACTGTTAGTGAATAACAAATAAAAGTAGGAAGTATTTGCAAGGGAAGAAAGACATTAACTAAAAGTAGAAGAACAGTTTGTTTTCAGGTGATGTACAAACAATTACCATCTCCACCCTCCCATATTGCATATCATAGTTCCTTTCTTCCCATAAACAAACCTTTTTAATCAATAAATCCCAATACCAGCAGTTCATTTTTATCCATTTTCAGCAAAAAGTCTTTAAAGGGTTTCAGTCTTTTATAAAAGTCATTGTAGTTCCCTCCTTGATCAAACAAGTCAGTCTAGCCGTTTCTGCAAACTAGTTCTCCTTTCTGTCAATTTGATAACAATTTTAGAGATCCCTGGGAATTGCAACTAAGGTTTTGGGAGTTACATGCAGCCCTGGGGACTGAGGTTATGAACATCTGACCTACAACAATGGTTAGGGTGTTGAGTTGGGGCTGTTGAGTCGGGACTGGGGAAATCCATGTTTATGACCACCATCAGCCATGGAAGCACACTGGGGGAATCTGGGCCAGACCTTCCATCTCTGCTCAACCTACCTCCTAGCACATTGTTGTGGAGGAAAATGGGAAAGAGTGCTAAATGAGCTTGAGAAGGAGAAGGAGAAGGAGAAGGAGAAGGAGAAGGAAGAGTTGTTTAGCCCTCTTCTTTTGATGCTCCAAAGCTGCCAGAGACAAAATCTCCAAAGTGGCAACCAGGTTAACCTGTTGCAGCAAAAACAAAAACAGACATGGTGGCACCTTAATGATTAATAAAAGGATAGTGGCATAAACTTTTCATGGACTGCATCCACTCCGTGAAAACCTATGGTGTAATGTGTGTGTTAGTCTTCAAGGTGCCGCTTCATTTTAAAACCGAAGATGATAAACCAGAGTCCGAGATTATTTTTTTTAATTAACACTGGCACTATGACTTGGGAATAGGCTTCTGGTTTGGAAAAAACCTGCTTCTCATTTGTTTCTTCAGCAGGCTTTCTTTGCATGATGCAACTTTACATATATTCTTGGTAAGCAAATAGCTCATTGTCTCTCTGGAGAGATCGTCATAGCATTTTTCAATGAGTAAATAGGTTGATTTGTTTATTAGCAGTCCTGGCAATTACCATGTGGTAATGATAAGATATTTCTTAAGAGAACATTTAAGAGGTAATAATTTTCTAAGCAGTATTTAGAATGGTGTTTCTCAACCTTGTCAACTTTAAGAAGTGTGGACTTCAACTCCCAGAATTCCCCAGCCAGCATGCTGGGAGTTGAAGTCCACACATCTTAAAGTTGACAAGGTTGAGTAACACTGATTTAGAAAGTAAAATCAAGCTCCATGAAGTTGAGAGATGGAGACGGAGATTATGTTGGACACGTCAATTTGATTTTCTTGGCAACACTTTGACACTGCCAATATTTTGACATTATTGTATTTCAGGATTTTTTTTTCTAGTCTAGCCTACACTCCTGATCATTCCTGGTATCTCCCATCCATATACCAATCAGCCCCAACCCTGTTTAGCATGCTTGAGATCAGCCAAGATCAGCTCATTGCTACTAGCTCTTGTAACAAGCCATAGTACATGGGCCTAATGATGAAATAATGTATCATGTGTCTGCAACTGTGGGTTATTTGGCTCCTGATTCCTGGATAGTTTGTTCACCATGACATCAACATTCTTGGGTGAGCAGTTCACCTCCCTGGAGCTTTTAAGAAGCTGTTCAGCATCAAAGACTTTTGTTTCTTCAAAGTTTCTGATTTGACAGAGGTGGTTGTTGACAAGGTACGGGAAAGAAATCAGTTGGTCTGCATTGTAAAAGCTGAGCCAGTTGTGATAATCCTTGAGGCAATATTAGGTTTTGGGTGTGGGAAAGCTAGAGAACAGTTTTAATACTTGGAGTTGCATCAGTTTCTCCATTTTGACTCCACCCAGCATTGGAGCTGGGAAACCTCAGCTTAGAAGCATGAGATGAGTATAAATAAAGGGTGCAGAACCTTTTTTAGGCTCAAGGAAAGGGATGTGTTCCAAAAGCAAAGTGAAACAGAAGAAAGAGGTTGGTATTATTAAAAAATAATGCAAATAAAAATCCTCCTTCAGCCACATGAACATTTACTATTCAGTGACAATTTTTGCCGAGATTCTGAACGTCGTCAGACAGGTTTCAGAGGCTACACAAAACACGCAAGTGATGCACCTCTGAGACAAACGATCCACATTGACAGAGACCAAGACCAAAATGTTTTCTACAGGCCAAAGTTAATTACAGGTAGTCCTTGTTTAGCGACCACAATTGGGACTGGCAACTCGGTTGTTAAAAAAAGTGGTTGCTAAGTGAAACTGCTACTGTATTTACAATCTTACTTTAGCTTTCCTTTGTTTTACAGACCTTTGAAGGTTGTATGCAAACGGTCACTGTTTGAGGCAGTCACTAAACGAGGACTACCTGTAGCACAAAAAGTGGAGGCTAAGAAATTAAGTAACCCTAATCCCTAGGAATACACAGTTTGGAGAATTAACTGATTTCAAAAAGCTCATAAAGAGTAGCAGGACTTGTTTTAAACAAGTTGCTCTTCTGCAGCTGGTACTTGAAAGTCTGATGCCTCCAATCTGGACATAACCTAGAGGGCTTTTCAGCACTTCCCCAGTGTAAGGTCAGGCCAACTACTGTTTCAGGAGGGCATGAGTGGATGTCATCCTCAGCCCGTTCCTAAGCAGCTGGGAAGAGCACCTCCATCTGAGTTTTCATGCTCTCTAGTCTAATAGCTCTTGACAGACCTGGCCTCTATGAATGTATCCAGTCTCCTTTCAAAAGCTATCCAAGTTAGTGGCCATCATCCACCTTGTCATGAATTTCACAAGCTATTTACTGTAGAGGACAGAGGGAATGGCCTTGAAGGACAGGAGGAAGAGCTGCTATTTATTTATTTGGTTTGTTTGTTTATTTAAAATATTTATATGGCTGCCCATCTTAAGCAATGGTCAGATAAAAGGGGCTTGAGCTCAGGCCAAGAAACCAATTTGAGAAAACATCTCAGACAAGTCCCTCCCTAGTTCACACAAGTGTGGATGTGTGGGGTGGGGAGTGCATTCAGACTTGCAAGATACTGTTGCTATAGACAATAAAAGTAGTCCTGACCTATATGGTATTACCAATAAAAGAGAATGTATGTAACTCAGGGTTGAACTGTGGAGTCCTTGGGTTGTCTGAGCTTGGTTGTTTTCTTGCAGACATTTCATTACCTGACTAGGTAACATCTTCAGTGCTGGAAGGGAGTGGGGTTTGCTCTCTGTTTATATACAGTAGCTTACCTATCAGTGTTGGTGGGGGAGTTGTTTTTTTCTAGCTAATTCTTAGATTTACTGATCTAAGTTTACAAGTTTACTGCTTGATCATTTGTCTGAGTTGGTAGTTCCTTGATTAGGGTATTGTTTACTGCTTTTTTGTGTTTATTCTAAATCTCTTTCCAATCAGCTTCAGGGAATATTCCTGGTCCTAGAGTTTTTGGAGATAGAAATTTTTTTTCTCTCTCTCTCCACTTTTCCCATGCCATGCATGACTTTGGACACCTCGATTACATCCTCCTTCGGTTGTTTTTTTCTGAGCTGAAGAGTCACAACCATTCTAGCCCTTTCTGGTAGGGAAAGTGTTTGATCCATCTGGCCATTTACCTTGCCCTCTTGCCTGGCTCCTCCAGCTCTTTTATGTCCTTTTTCAAATGTGTTGACCACAACTGTACATAGTATTTCAGATGCAGGTTTACCACTGATTTATAAGGGCTATGCCATTGAGCTATAGTATATAAGCTTTTGGGGGTTTTCCTTTTTTTAAATTAAAAGATGCAATGGAACTGGAGTTCTGATATCTGATTACCCTGCTCAATTCAAATCTGAATTTTCATTATCTTCTGGACACATATGTATTTTGCATGCTTGAAAAGAAAAGAAGAAAGAAAAAAAGAAATAATATTAAATAATCTGATTTCATATTATCAGCATCTAAAATATCACGATTCATATATGGCTTTGAAAATAAATTAAATAATGACATTTGAATTTGCCCATAGTTTCTATGACACCTGTATGCCAAAGTTTATCTAGCTCAAAAATATTTATATAAATCCTTATTTACTAAATCTGAAATTAATAGACTGGAGCTACACTTATGCCTCCTTGATTTCAGAAGGTGCATACTCTGGCAAAGTATGACTGATCAATTCTGATCTATTGTATTTCTTTAGGAAGATCTTTATTTCTTTCAAGTCCTTTTACAATTTGGATCACTGGGGTGAAGAAGACTGTTTTGTTCTTTGTACATGAATTGATCATTTAATTCTTTTTTGCAACTTTCTCTCAACATTTCTCATGGTGAACATTTCTTCAAATAAAGAAACAGTGTACTTATTCAGTTATAATATTATTAATACTTAACTGATCTAACCTTTTTTGCTCATTGCTTTATTCATGATTTTTTTTTCCTTTTCCTTTTCCAAGTTACCTTTTCTAGGTTCACAAACCGGTTTTGTTTGGTTTCTCTGCTCTTACACAAATAAATCTAATCCATATCTGATGCTAGAGAAAACACCCTGGAAGAGGTGTCCACAGGATACAGTGAAAAAGGGCAAGATGGTGGCCGGAGTGATGCAACTGAAGCTCTGCCCATATTGGACTTTTTTGACCACACCTTGCGGACACCCTTAGACCCAGGTAATCATTTAGAGTACCAATAGATTTCTCCTTCAGCATGCTGAATGCCCTAACTTAACCCACTCATAGTTTTGTTCGCTGATCCATCTAATCCATTGATAAACCACTTTTAATAACACAGTCCTCAAATATATTTGACCTCTTATACCTTTTCAGCAAGCTGGGACTTGTTTTAAATAAGTTGATTGCAAGAATTTATGGAGAGAGATTTTATTTTTCTTCACCAATTCAAAAGGACTCCAGAATTTCACATCTTTGTTTACTACCCCCCCCCATTTAAAATTAAGGAGTTAAATTTAGCCAGACATGCAGATTTGGATAACCCCAACATCAGCAGATATACAAAGCATCTGTAGAAAGAAACATTCATGGCCATCACAGAACTGTTCAGCGAGGTGGGGTTGGGGCCCCCGGAAACAGATGGCTGACTGTCAGAGAGGCAATGGGAAGTTGGCAAGATCCAGGTACAATTCTCCATTCAGCCACAGGACTCACTGATAACTTTTGACCAGTTACTCCCTTTCAGCTCAGGTTACTCCTAAGATGGTTGTTTTAGGAATAACATTAAAGGAGACCCCATGAATGCTTATCTCAGAAAAAAGGCAAGGTCTACATGAGGCATCAAGAAAGAAATGGTAAACCAGATTTCCCTAATCTGGTTCCTTTTAAGTAGAATGTAGTGGCTGTGGGAGATCAAGGCTATCAGGAAGGAGGGGCAGCTTTCCAGCAGGGGAAAAGAGCCAAAAGGCAACACAGTCTGGAAATGGAGCGTGGGAAGCAAAAGAGGTTCAGGGTAGCCACTCCCTAGAATCTCACAGGCATATCCACTAGTTGTTGTAGTATAGATTTAGTCTGGCAAGATTCTGTCTATAAGGTGTAAGCAAATAAAGGAACTGTACTTGACTGGACTGTTTTATCGTTGTTCCTGGGCTGGGCCTGACAGTGGTGCAGTGGAATGGTATGTGGGAAAGACCTTGGGTGACTGGGCCAAGAGATGCTGCCTAGGGAACAGTCAGATAAGAGACAGCATAGCCCGCAGCTCCATAACGGGTAGGGCAAGAGACTCAGGAGGGAACTTCCCTAGTTTCTCGGGCTGTAAAGGAGACAGCGGGAGAATTGTACTTTCAGACTTTCAAGATTCCGTTAATATAGCTTTACAGGAAAGTAGAATTAGCTTATCTGGTCATGTTTCCTGTCTGGTCTACCTGGTAAGGCTGACACGCAGGCAGTGGTGGGAGCGGCGCATTATGCTCACGTGATTCTGCTGCTTTCTGGTTGCTGGTTGGCTGCTGGGTGTTATTCAAGGTACTATTATTACCTTTAAAGCCCTGATAGGGCCTGGCTATCTGAGGGACCGCTTATTTCCAATTGCTTCTGCCTGTCCTGTGTGACCAAGCAGGGTGGGTACGCTCTGGGCCCTGTCCATCAAACAGCGTCACTTTGCAGGACCCAAGAGGTGTGCCTTCTCGGTTGCAGCAGCACCTCCCCTCTGAAATAATAACCCCCCAAGGATTTGTGCAGCTACCACCGTACAACATTCCAGAAATTACTAAAAACCTGGTTGTTTTCCCAAGCCTTGAGATAGGGTGGTTGTGGAGCCCTTTTCATCAAGCTTAGTTTTATTCTCCTGGTTGACTGTGTTCTTTTTTATACGTATTGTTTCTTTTCTTACATCTGTGAGCTGCCCAAAGTTGGCAAGGATTCAGCTGGCCTCAAAGTTGGAACCAAATAAATAAATGAGTGTTCTTAAATATGGGTTCCAGATTTGCAAATTTGAAGCCCAGTGATTTATGCAGGTTAGGTTCATCCTGCATTATTAGTTTGACATAGAGTGCCTCAGTGGCCCAAAGGAAACCAAAAACTGAGCTGCTGAATGTTATTCAAGGTACTATTATTACCTTTAAAGCCCTCATAGGGCCTGGCTATCTGAGGGACCACTTATTTCCAAGTGCTTCTGCCTGTCTTGTGTGACCAAGCACAAATTTCTGAAGGGTCCCTTTAGGTAATCCAAAACCTTTTGCATGTAAAAAGGAGAACTAAATATATGTTACCTTTTTACAGGCCATACTTAAATGAGATTAGTCTTGTGTAAGGAGAAACTGTTGATTGGCAGTCATGCCACAACCCTTGATAGACCAGTCTTCCATGAAGTGATCCAATCCTCTTTTAAAGTCATTCGAGTTGGTAGCCATCATCTGATTTTGTAATGAATTTCACCGGTTAATTATGTGTGAAGTATTGTGTATTATCTGTTCTAAATCTCAATTTAGATTTCCAATCAGCTCCATGCCATAATACCTGGCCCTAGAGAGTGTCAGATAAACTTCATCTTCCACGCCATGAATGATTTAGTACACCTTGATCGTGTCCCACCTTAATAATTACTTTTCTAAGCTAAAGAGTCTCAAAAGTTCTTACCATTTCTCAGAGGGAAGGACTGATGGATTTAGGTTGTCCTTTTCTGTATTTTCCTCAAATTCTATTATGTCCTTTTTCAAGTGTTGATCAGAACTGTACTTAGTATTAAATTTGCTTAAGGCCATATCATTGTTACACAAGCTTTTAGGGTTTTCCCCTTTATTAATAAGATACAGTTGAACTGGAGCAATGTTAATTTTATTTGTTTGTTTGCTACATATATGTGTACGCACAGCTCTCAGATGTTGACAACATCTGATTACACTGCGGTATTCAAATCTGTTTTTTCATTTTCTGCTGGGGAGACACACCCACACCCACAGACACACACAAACACACGCATATATAGCATACCAAAAGTCAGGTCCCATAGGCCAATCACAATATGTTTAATGAATTAAATTGTTTTAGAGAAATTGTTACTGTACTTAGGAATGTTCAAAAGTCATGCGTCAAATGAGCAAGGAAGAGTCTAGAAGAAAATGGCCAGACATTCAAATATTTAATGTAATTTATATAATAAATTATTTATGGGGCCTGACTTTTGGTACACTGTGTATATATGTACAGTGGTACCTCTAGTTACGAACTTAATCCGTTCCGTGACTCTGGTTGCAACTCAAGTTGGTCGCAACTCGAGGTAAATTTTCCCATAAGGTTCAATGTAAATACAGTTAATCCGTTCCGCCCTCCGAATTTGGTCACACCATGAGCAAATTTCCCCATAAGGTTCAATGTAAATACATACGGTTAAACAGTTCTGAAACATATGCATTTTATTTTTAAACCACAAAAACATGAAAATAGTCGAGATGGTCGACTTTGCCATCTTGTACTCCAAGGCCAGATCAGTCACACGAATACCATGATCGTGCTTTTCTATAATGTCCTTCTTAAGTTCGATCGTCACTTTTTTCTTCAAAGCCTTATTCTTGCCAAGCCTGCTCTGCATTTTCTTTGGAGCCATGCTGACAAGCACACCAAACACCTTCCAAACACCACAAAACACACCACAAGCCTCACTGAACGTCTCCTTGCTACCGCAATCTCGCCCACAGGAAACTGCGACCACGTGGCAGCAGGGAAAATGGCCGCAGATCCGGTTCGTAACTCGAGGCGGAGTTCGCAAGTCGAGGTAAATTTTTGGGGCTGGAGCTGGTCGTATCTTGAAAAATTTGTAACGAGGGGCATTCGTAACTCGAGGTACCACTGTATTCTCTCTCTTTCTCTCTCTTCCACATCTGAAAAAGAAAGAGGGTTAATGATCTTATTTAATTTAATTAGCATCTAACATTATCAAAGGGGCCACCCATACCTGGTGTTTATAAGAAATTTAAATATGAAGATTGCTGGTTGTATTGATTTTCTTTTTTTGTTTTTTAACTGATACTGATTTTTGTCCCTTGTTTCTATGACTTCTATATGCTACAGTTTCTCTTGCTCAGAAATGTGTACAGGAATCCTCAGTTTCTAAATCTGAAATTAACTGATTTTAATGGCTGGCTAATCAAATCCAACTGATGGTATTTATTTAGGAAAGTCTTTACTTTTTTCAAGTCCTTTTACAACTCTGATTACTGAGATGAAAAAGGGTGTTTTGTTCTCTATAGATCAGTTGATCATTTAAATATTTGTCTTTTTTTGCCCAACATTACTAATTTCAAATAAAGAAATACTATACATATTCAGTTATTAAATTATTGTTCTAACCCTTTTTGTGCATTGTTTTATTTGTGATGCTTTTTCTGTTTTCTTTTTGTAGTTACCTTTTCCAGGTTCAGATATCTTTGCATGGTTTCTCTGCTTTTACCCATATAAATCTTAGCATTGTCTGATGCTAATAGAAAACACCCCCGTAATCATTTAGAGTACAAATAGATTTTGCTTCTAGCATAACAACTATGGTATGTGCTGATGTCCCAGTTTAATCCACTCATAATTTGGTTTGCTACTCCATCAGATAAATCACTTTTAATAATACAGTCATCAAAGAAATTTACCTTTGATGGATAACCTTCAACAAGTTGTACTGAATAAGAAGGCTGTAGAATAATTTGAGGAGCAATATCGTTTTATTTTTCTTGACCTAAATTAACCACAACAATTGTTAAAAGTTCAGCATTTCTCATCCATTTAAAATTGTATAGATCAGTGTGGTCCAAACTTGGCCACTTTAAGATGAGTGGACTTCAACTCCCATGCTGGCTGGGGAATTCTGGGAGCTGAAGTCCACTCATCTTAAAGTGGCCAAGTTCGGACAACACTGGTATAGATCAATAATACATTAATGATTTGGCCATAGATCCTTAAGGAGTCCAAATGCCATTCAAGCACTAGACTTAGGTAACCCCAAAATATATTGAGGAAGAAATATACCCCCGCAAAGAACTGTCCAGTGGGGGTAAGGGTAAGTAGGAATCCAGAAAACAGGTGGCTGACTATTGGAGCAGAAATAGAGAAGCTTCTTCCAGGCAGATAAAACAGGGTGTTATGGTTCTGTGATACAGGGTAAACCAAGATATTGGTTAAGTTCTGAGCCTGGGCCTACAAAAATCCAGGTTCAATGTACTATGGAACAGAGCTACTTGTGAAACAGAACTACCATTTCACTTTGACTACTTAACATCAGTGTTTTTCATTAACCAGAAGACCAAGCAGAGGGAGTCTTGTAGCAAGCTGGGGGGACAGGACCAGTTCTCCTCCTCAGCTGCCTCTTCCTCCCCTCTCTCAAACAGACTCTTCAGTCCAATCTTCCCTAGCCAAGTCTAACATCCCCACTGACCTTATCTGGGGTACCCTTTACTGCAACACGTCTTATGGCCCAGCCTGTGCTTCTGCATCATGCTCAGTGACCTGGCCATAGCATGCTCAACCCCTACAAAGTATTGTTACAGACTGCAGAAAATGATTTTGAGGACAGTGTATGGCTCACAGGCTATGAGTTTGAGACTTCTGCCTTAAACCATAATTCCAGAGGCTTAAATTCTTGTCAACCATGTGCCACTGCAAGTTGCTGCTATCAGAATAAGCCTGTGAGTCCTTAATTGTTTGTCTTGACCTAGGAGAGGTCCTCTGACTGTGCCACTGTCACTCATGTGATGGGCATCAGATTCTACCCACAGCAAAGCCTGTAATGGGAAAAGGAGAAAATGCTCCTCTAACTTTGGTGCAGCTAAGGATAACTTAAGGCTGCTTTAGATACAGGCTGGGGAATCAGATAAAGGCAACATTATGAGGACACAACCATCAAAAGATGTTGCCAGGACATGTTTATGTCTTGGTTAGCTGTAGGTGAGGAAAGACCCAGAAAAAAAGAATGCACTTTCCTTCCAACTGGTTGAGAGCAAGCCAAGAGTAGCAAGGCCTTATAGACATATCACCACTCTCTTATACCTCCCCTGCAAATGTCCTCAAGACACTGGACACCTCTTGCCTCTTAAGCTTCTAGAGAAGTGCAGCAGTTATGAAATTTCTCTGCAGGAATGCCCAGAACCTTGAGATCTTTACAAACACACCACAGGGGGACTGCACCAGTTCAAATGCAGCTTGGCACCTCTGTGATACCCCTGACTTTGACTGAGTTTTGGCAGCTGAGCTGATTTATTTCTGGCTCAGCTGTGATGAACCCCATCCCCAAAGGATTGGAACCAACTCTTATTAAGCAGCGCAGAGGGATCCAGTAGACATAAAGAAGAAGAGATGCTGACTGCTGAGTAGCTGAGAGTTATACTGGATTTCCAAACTGAGCAAGTTAGGTTGATGCATTACTGTGAAGGCAGAGGAGTGGGTGGGGAGGCAGGAAAGAGCTGCATAAAACTTTTCCTCCAAACGTCCAAGTGGAAATGTGGCAAAACCTAGAGACAATATGTTCCCGCTTCCTGGTCTTCATATCTTAGTCTGATACAGGTCCTCAACTTATGACAATTTGTTAACGACCGTTTGAAGTTACGATGGCACTGACACAAGTGACTTACGACTGGTCCTCACACTTATGATTGTTCCAGTGTCCCCACAGTCACGTGATCAAAATTCAGGCACTTGGCAACCAGCATGTATTTACAACAGTTGCAGAGAGTCCAGGGGTCACGTGATCGCCATTTGTGACCTTCCCAGGGGGCTTCTGATAAGCAAAGTCAATGGGGGAAGCCAGATTCACTTAACAACCACGGCAAAAAAGGTGGTAAAATCGGGCTCAATTCACTTAACGACCACATCACTTAGTGATGGAAGTTCCAGTCCCAATTGTGGTCATAAGTCAAGGACTACCTATATGTGACATCTTCAGCATTAGAATAGAAACATGCTAGAAACATGTTGATATCCTTGAAAAAGCTTCCTGAACACATTTTAGGATACCATAACAGGTAAGTTCAAGAAAAGGGAGAGGATGAAGCAAAGGAAATTATAAAAGGAATACTATTGGCTGTGGAAGATGCATATGGTTAGTTAAAGAATATTGATTTCAATCAAGATAGATCAACTGCCTATTTTACTTCTGAATTTTGACAGATGTTTCTTTTATTTATTTATTTAGCATATTTATATAGCCGCCCATGTCACAAACACATGACACTGAGAGGCATATAATGCAACAGCAGTTAAAAACTCCATAACAATCTAAAAACAATAAAAATAAAATAAGCATGTAAAATAAACAAGAAAGGGGGTGAACAAGCATCACTTAATCTCATACAGCCACCTTGTAGGCTGTCCCTGGGATCCCCAAGGCTGGTGAAAAAAACATGTTTTAAGGGCCTTCCGGAAGGCTAACAGAAATGGGGCTAACCTCACCTCAAGGGGAATGATGTCCCAGAGGGTGGGGGCCACAGCAGAAAAGGCACGCTGCCTGGGTCTCACCAGATGGAGCTCCTTTGGGGACGGGACCCACAGCATCCCCCTCCTGTCTGACCTGGTGGGATGGGTGGATGTAATCAGGAAGAGGTAGTCCCTCAGGTAACCTGGCCCCATGCCATGTAGGGCTTTAAAGGTCAAAACCAGCACCTTGAATTGCACCCAGAAGCAAACTGGCAACCAGTGCAGCTCACGGTGTAACGTGTACCCTCCTAAGGCACACATACTTGTCTGTGCAGCCACATTCTGCACCAGCTTCCAAATACTCTTCAAGGGCAGCCCCATGTAAGCGCGTTACAGTAATCCATTTTGGAGGTGACCAGGGCATGAGTGACTTTGAGTAGAGGCTCATGGGCCAGGAAGGGGTGCCACTGGCACACAACACGAAGCTGTGCAAAGGCCCTCCTAGCCGCAACTGCCACCTGCACCTCGAGCAGGAGTTGTGAGTCTAGAAGGACCCCCAAATTGTGCACAGGGTCTGTCTGGGGCAGTGGCACCCCACCCAGTACCAAAGACGGTAAAGTCGGAGAACCAGAAGGCCCCAAAACCCAGAGCCACTCAGTCTTGCCAGGGTTCAGCTGAAGCCTGTTGTTCCCCATCCAAACCCCTACAGCCTCCAGGCTCCGGGACAAGATGTCAACCGCATCACTTAGTTCACCAGAGGTGGAGATATACAACTGAGTATCATCAGCATACTGATGATACCTCACCCCATGGCAACAGATGATCTCACCCAGCGGCTTCATATAGATGTTAAATAGGAGTGGAGAGAGTACAGACATAATAAGGGTTGAGGGCAGGACCTCTCACTCCCAATTTACACCAGCTGGCACCGGACCTGCAGAAAGGAAGTAAACCAGCACAATACTGTGTCACCCACTCCCAGCCCACAGCGCCAATCCAGAAGGATACCATGGATGATGATATCGAAGGCCACTGCAAGGTCATGAAGAGCCAGGACAGATGCACTACCCCTGTCCTGCTCCCACCAGAGATCATCTAAAAGCATGACCAATGGTGCCTCTATCTCATGTCCAGGCCTGAGGGAGAGAGATTTGTAACCCTAGAATTTATTACTGGATTGGTATTGCAAATGTATTATTCTCTTCTTGTGCTATTGTTTTACTATCAGCCAGGCATAAAAGATTCATTTGTTCTTTCACAGAGAGGAATTCCATATGAATATTATCTCTAGTCATTATCTGCATATATGTGAAACACAGGAAGTTACTAGAATTAAGCTAACCATTAATATAGGAATACCTTTGGGTGTGCACACTATTTTTTTAAAAGAGTTATCATGCTTAAATTGTTTAATAGTCAGGACAAGTTGTTATCATTAACATCAGTCTTCCCCAGTTGGGACTAAAACTCAGCGTTCCCCAAACCTTTCAGCTCGTCTATCAGCAAAATGCAGAGGGCTCTCTGAGCACTTTGATTCTTTTTAAAGATGACAAAATGGGTTTCCTTTTACTTTTCTTGAAAACAAAGGAATTTTGAAGACATCCAGTTTGTAAAACTTTTGTAGTTTTGCACAATTGCAGCGACAAGCCCAACAAGTTTGGGCCACCAAACCTATGCTCTTAAGCTGCATAACTGTGGTACTAGGAGTTGCCTCCACATATTCCCCCAAAGGATGTACCACACTATCTGAGCTCCAAACCACATTTTCAGGAGGAGATCTCTGCCTATATTTCATTGTTCTTAGATGATACTGTGCCAAACATTTGTTCTGCATTTTTCCCCCTCATTTTCATTCCATTCGAGACCATGGAAATTGCCTTTGGTCCTTTTTTTGCCCTTAAGCATACTTTAGTGAAATTCTGAAGGGTGGAAGGCAGTGTTTTGCACTTCCTTTGCTCACTACCGGGGAAAAGGGTGTGCTTGAATGTGTTGTTTCCCAATCCTCTTTCTTCTTTTATCTTTCCCACACCCCCTACAGCGGATTACTGCACACTCAGGCAGAAATGTTTTCTGGCACTGCTTGGTGACTCTGGCATTCAGGAAGATGGCTCTGAGCTGCTGCTAATGCAGTTTTTCCAGTACCACAACTGGTTTGGGTTGTTTTCAAAAGGTATGCAAGAGTTCCTTGATGTTTTCACCTTCCTGCCCCTTATGACCTTTCGGACTTTTCATTTGAGTTGGCAATACAGGAGAGATTGCGGTGATCACTTTAAGTCTACCTTTGTCTAGACCGGTGTTTCCCAACCTCCACAACTTTAAGAGGTGTGGACTTCAACTCCCAGAATCCCCCTGCTGGCTGCTGAGCTTGGAAAACACAGGTCTATTGGAAAAAAATAAAATGATATATAAAAGAGAGAAATACTGGTCTAGATGATAGGCCGATCCACAGTTCTTGCTTGCCCCAGCATGAAGCTGGACTGCCTGTAATTTGGAGAAGACAGGAATTGGTGACATCCTCCACAGCCTGATTGTAGGCTGCTGGAAAGACAACCTCCATCTGACTTTTCTTGCTCTGCATCACAAATACTTTTTTTTTACCCCCCCCCCCCCCCACTGGTGCAAACAGGGTAGTTCCATCAACCTGCTATACTTCATTCCTTCTTACAAAAAAAACCTCCAGTCCACTCCAGAGCTGGGTTCTGCTCAAACAGGTATACTCCCCAGTCCCTGCTCTTTGCCTTCAATGCCCCAAGCTGGATCTCGGGGAATTTCTTTTCAGTAGAGGAACAATCACACGCCATCCCTTCTTTTGTTTTTATTCCAAAAGGTTCAGCAGAGGAAGATCCAATTATGGTGGTTACTTCCTGTTTTTAACACAGTGAACTTGACAAGAGTTCTGCCAAGTTTCCCTTGAAGCCCAAATGAGAGAAAGAATGTAGAAGTGTTAATTTTTTCCCACTTGTCCTTGAAAGACATGCCTGCTGAAGGGAAAGCAATTGGTGCTTGCTTTCCCGGTGTGGTTGTGAAGGGAAAAGAAGCTAGGGAATCCACCAGTTGGGTGCCCTGTGGACCATAGTCTGGACAGAACACCAGGCCATCAACTGTGGCCGAGGCAGAGGAAGGAATTGAAAACTGGAAAAAGATTTCTTATCTCAGCTTTGCTTCCAGCCAGTTAATGCAGGGGAGATCAGCAGCTGAAAACTGAGGTGTGGAAAAGCCATACAATTTGCCCTGAGCCTCTTGAAACAGCAGCATTTGCTGCCTTTTCTGGAGCCAGATTAACTCCTGAAAAAGTTCTTCAGATTGCAAAGGAAGAATTAAATACAGTACCAATTATCAGCTGAACTAGTTTTATATTTAGTGAATTGTCATGAAATCCTATCTACTGTCTTCTATACTGAATGTAATATTCTCTCAAAAAAAAATGCCTTAACATTTCCTGTCCTAATATTAAAATCTCTTCTCCTCCTTCTCCTTCTCCTTCTCCTTCTCCTTCTCCTTCTCCTTCTCCTTCTCCTTCTCCTTCTCCTTCTCCTTCTCCTTCTCCTTCTCCTTCTCCTTCTCCTTCTTTAAAGTTAGATTGTTTGCAGTATGTAACCCATAGGAATTTCACCCAGGCATCATTCACAATATAGGGCCATAAAACCTCCGGGTAGTAGGTAGGTAGGTAGGTAGATAGAAGATATCAGAAGGGGAATAATAGCTTTAATTACAATAGAGATGGGCAACTTATGGTCCTAAGCCCTTTCTGAACCATTTAAAACCGTTTAAACTGATTATTCGAAAAAGATAATGCCAAATTGCCTGCCTGTCTGTCTGTCTGTCTGTCTGTCTGTCTGTCTGTCTGTCTATCTATCTATCTATCTATCTATCTATCTATCTATCTATCTATCTATCTATCTATCATCTCCCCATGGAACATAGCTCCACCGATTCTGCCACCTCGACTACCAAAAAAAAAAAAAAATGAAGGATTCTCATCCCTGAATTAAAGACTCTGAATAAAAATAAAACCTCTTGTCCAGCAGTATTGTTGAAGAAAATATTTGTTTACATTACAATGACAT
Source organism: Python bivittatus (assembly GCF_059951505.1). Taxonomy (NCBI): domain Eukaryota; kingdom Metazoa; phylum Chordata; class Lepidosauria; order Squamata; family Pythonidae; genus Python; species Python bivittatus. The sequence continues at coordinate 2,058,646 of NW_028277063.1, forward strand.
TATTCTTCAGAATCCCTGGGCCTCCTTCCGTTTTTGATATGTTTTAAAAAAGACCTGTGAAGAGTGTTAGCCGTCTATCAAAGAGAAGGGCTGTTCAGGAACACGGCAATTCTTGCCGTGAACGGCATAAAGGCCAAAAGGTATATGTGAAATAGAGAGAGCTGTTGGGTCAATCTCTTGCAATCTTTATATCTTCTTTGAAGCTGTCACAGATTTGGAGATAGAATGAAATTGCTTGGAATTTGATCAAACCAGCAGTACGGAGGAAGGAGCAGTTGATCCAGAACACTTGTGGCTGTTTTAAACTAACAACTCTAAGACATCTTGAAGACTAATTGCTTTCTAAATGAAGATGCCCGTGTGCTGTGGCCTTCCTTGGAGATCCTGTTGTTCCAGTGAGTTATGGTGGGTAGCAGGGATTAGACTTCCAAAAGATGATAAACAAATTGGATTGTTTATAAAGCTCTGTGGCGTCAATTATAAAAGGAGGGCATTCTGGGCATTCTCTTCAGCCCACTCAACTCATTTCTTAAGCATGGCATGTTCAAATTATGTTGATTTAAATGCCACATGAAAGGAGGGGTCTCCTCCAGAGGAATATTGTTCAAGAGAATGACCATTTTCACCCCAAAGATACTCTTTCATGGGTTATCTTTGGAAGTTCTTCTCTGAATCTTTCAGTGGTATTTATTTATTTATTCATTTTATTTATTTATTGGATTTCTCCCCCGCCCATCTCCCCCACAATAGGGGACTCTGGGCAGCTTACAAAGACATTAAAACTATAAATATATATATAATACATAATATGTATAAAATTAAAACAATACTAAAAAAGGAAAAATCCAAGGAGATGGAAAATGGGGGCGGGGATAGCCGGCCACTATGGGGCTAGCCATCTCCCTGCTTGAGATATTCCCTCCCCACCCCAGGCCAAGTGGCAGAGCCAGGTCTTCAAGGTCTTCGGAAAGCCAGGAGTGTGGGGGCTAATTGCACCTCCAGGGGCGGGATGTTCCAAAGAGCAGGGGCTACCGCAGAGAAGGCCTGCCTTCTGGACCCCGCCAGTCGAAGTTCTTTCACTGAGGGGGTCCGAAGCATGCCCCCTCTGTGTGATCAGGTGGGACGGGTTGAAGTCATAGGGGAGAGGTGGTCCCTTAGATAACCTGGTCCCATGCCATGTAGGGCTTTAAAGGTAATAACCAACACCTTGAATTGGACCCGGAAGCAAACTGGTACCCAATGCAGCTCACGGAGCAATGGTGTTACATGGGCCCTTCTCGGGGCTCCAAAAATAGCCCACACGGCCACATTCTGGACCAGCTGTAGCTTCCGGATACTCTTCAAGGGTAGCCCCATGTAGAGCGCATTGCAGTAGTCTATCTGGGAGATAACAAGGGCGTGAGTGACTGTTCGAAGGGCATCCCAATCCAGGAAAGGATCCACAGGTTATGTTCAAGAAAGTCAAATGGAGGCTGCGATGGTGTGATTGAAGCTCTGCCTGTTTTTTAATGTGTGTTTTTGACCATATTCTGTGGATACATCTGAAATCTTTGAGAATTGGACAGATTTCTACCAGGGGATGAGTTCTTTCTTTCTCAGGTTGTCCCAGTTATGGGATTTCCCTAAGGGAGTTGTACGTAATGCCTGTTTCTTATCTTCTAGATGCCATTCTCACACCTTCCTGTTTATCAGGGTTCTTAAGAGCAAACAATACTATCTGAACACACTTGTTTTATCAGCATTTCAGTTTATACAACTGTTTATAAAACTTCTCTTTAATCCGTTTTTTTAAAGAGTGTTCTTGTTTGGGCTTGTCATCCTTATCTGATAATGTGAGAATTAATGACCTCAAAGGACTCAAAGATCAAAGGTGTAGAAAAATGCTTAAAAAGGGGACATATAAATATTTGGGCTCTGCCAACCCTGTCATTTCCTTCTGGAAAAATGGAACCTAAATGTGAGATTTGGCCATGATGGGAAAGGGGAAGGAAGGAAGTTCATTTAATTTAATCTTTTCGCATCTCCCCTGCCCTAGGGGTTACAGCAGCTGTCCTTTCATTAAAAGTTTAAGCTTCTCCCAGGCACATGGGAATTGTGGGCACCACTTGAAAAATCAGAGCCCATTGATCTTGTCCTCCTTTCTTGAGACCTGGAAGGTTGCCAAGTGCTATTTTTAAGAAGGGATCCAATGGAGAGCCAAGAGATTAATCATCTTCGCATCTCTTCTGATGAAAAGCATTATCACATGGGGCGAAGAACGAGTGTCCGTGAAGAAGACACAACATGGCTGCAAGGGTAAGTCCATTTCTTATGAAGATGATGGAGTTCCTCAAAGTTTTAATAAACATGAAAATAGGTAGGTTAAGGTTCTTCCCGTTGCTCCTTTTATTCCAATCATAGATTCAGTTACTCCCATTATATACCATTTTGAGTTGTTTTTTTAAATGACTGTATTTTGAAATGTATTTGCATTTTTGTGCAAATTCTCATATATTTTGTTTGATTTTTGTCTGATATTCACCTTTTGTTGTAAACATTTCCCATAAATATAATACATTTGAATATTATTTTCAGGAGCATATGCATTTTTGGGAGGGCATATTTCTAATATAGGTCTTTTTTTTAGTTGCAAATTTGCATTATAAAATTGAGAGAAATGTGATTTTTGAAGAAAAGCCAAGTTTATGTATTGGTTAGAATATGTGAGATTAGATAACTTCACTTTCAAAATATGAAGCAAGTAAAATTTCCCCCCATGTATATTGAGGTTAGATACAAATAATATAAATCCTGGCTTTGGATATTTGACACTGTTTCTGAATGAAGGAATTTGACAAAATTCCTCAACGAAGGTGTGGCAGGAAGGAACAAATGAATAATTCTCATAATTCAAGGACATAAAAAGTGGTGTCTTGCAAGGACCCGGTGCTTTTTAACTTGTTCACAAAGGACCAGGACTTTGTGGTGAGCAATGAGACAACCCAATTTGCATAGAAACACGATCCACATTTTCCATAACATTTAGTAACTGAGGGGAGCAAAAGAAACAGGATTGAGAAGTGATACAAAAATGTCTCTCCAAACTGGGTGAATGAGTGTTAAAACCATGACTGTCATTTAGTACAAGTGCAAAGTCTTGCACATTGTGGTGGGAAATTGTAACATACAAAGTGAGAGTGAATGTGTTGGTATTTGACATCACAGAAGTGAAAAAAAAAGAAAGAAATAATTGGAAAAGGGATTGAAAATATAACTGACAATATAAAAGAGCCTTTATACCTTGAATGGGTGAGCAACGTTATTTGATGATGGGACCAACATGCCTTTTTCATTTTGTAGGAGCTGAGTTGGTAGGTTAAAAACCCAACATACTTGCATCAAGCCCACCAGAGGCTTGCACATCTTTGTTTAACCTTGTTTAAGCTAAAACAATATTATCATGAATCACGAGCCCCTCTCCCATGTACATTGCTGCAGCCGTATTTGAATATTGCATACAGTGCTGGTGTTACATCTCAAAAAAATGATGGGAGTAAAACTGGTGGACAAAAATGCCAAAAGGGCAACTAAAATAATCAATAGAACAATTCCCCTGTGGGGAAAGGTTGCAAAGTTTGAAACTGTTTGAGTTTAGGAAATACAGTAATACCTCGGTTCACAAATGCTTCTGTTCACGAACAATTCGGTTCACGAACAGCACCGTTCGCAAAATTTTGCTTCCGTTCGCGAACTCTGCATCGGGTGACAACAGGATCCGTGGCCATTTTCCCTGCTGTGACACGTGGTCGTGGCTTCCTGTAGGGAGGGGGACACTCCCTCCAAACAATAACCGCCTCCCCACCCGTCTTCCTGTCCTCCACGCCAGAAGTTGCGTCAAGCAAGGTTAGTGTTCTCTCTCTTCATACTGTCCTGTCCTGTACTTTGTTTCATATTTTTGCGGTTTAAAAAAAAATACATATGGTTCAGAACGGATTAACCGTAATTACATTGAAGCTTATGGGAAAATTTGATTCGGTTCGCGACCAATTCGGTTCACGACCAGAGTCGTGGAACAAATTAAGTTTGTGAACCAAGGTTCCACTGTATGGGATAGAAGGCAAGACGTAACGGAAATATATGAAATTACAAACGGTGTAGAGAAAAGATAGGAGAAAATTTTACTTCCCCTCTCACAATTAGGGATTGTTCAGTGAAGATTGCTGGGAGATTCAGGATGGACGGAACCAAAATCTAACGTTCTTGGGTAGCTCCAATTCCATTGTGAAGTCCTCCAAGAGTTCATCACTAACAGCTTTCTGCATCTGTCATTTTAATTTCCTATCAGTGAAGTGCCACTCCAGAGCAAGGCAGGAAATAAGCAAGATTTTCATATGCGTGTGTGTGTATTATGTATGTATGTATAATTTTATTAAGGATTTTTTAAAAGAAAACAAAAACTAATACAAACTCATACAAAGTGAGAAAAAGGAAAGGAAAGGAAAGAAATCAAAGAGAAAGTTGAAAGGGCAAGAAAGGGAAAAAAAGTAAAAGAAAGATAGAAAAGAAAGAAAAAACATACCAAGAAGTAGCTTCCGATTTTCTTTACAGCAGTTATAAGTACAATTATAAGTTTACCTCTTACTCTATAGTTATAACATGCCTCTCTTCTTCGTATAATCATCAAAACCATAATCATAAGTTCATTTTTTTCTGTTTCATGCAAAAGTCAATAAGGGGTTTCCAGTCAACAATAAATGTAGGTATTGTCTTTTCTTTGATCAAAGATCAAATTTAGCCATCTCAACAGTTTCCACTGTCTTCACCAACCATTCTTCCACTGTGGTTAATCTTTCCATCTTTGTGCATACAATAATCTTGCTGCAGTTGTCATGTACAAAAACAAAGTTCCACAATTTTTTTCCAACTGTTTGTCCATCGATTCCAAAAGAAAAACCTCTGGTTACAATTGTATATTAATCTTTAAAATCCTCTGAATCAGTGTATGTATTTGAATCCAAAACTGTCCATCTTTTTTACATGTCTACCAAGCATGATAAAATGACCCTTCTTGTTGTTCAAATTTCCAACATAAATTTGAAGTACCTTTATACATTCTGGATAATTTTTCTGGTGTCATATACCAATGGTACCTCATTTTATACAAATTCTTTTTAAGATTATAATATAGTGTAAATTTCAATCCTTCCAACCACATATTTTCCCATTGTTCCATCTGTATATTGCAACCAAAATTTTTAGCCCACTTTATCATACATTCTTTCACTTGTTCTTCTGTTTCAAATTTCAGTAAAAGCTTATCCATTTTAGCAATTACATGTTCATCATTTGAATGAAGCACAGAAGCAGCATCTGGTTCTTCACTTCCACCAGCAAACGGGTTTTGACTAGCGGTGTGAAGCTGCGAATAACGTGGGCTTGGGGAAGACTTAAAAGAGGGGAGACATGAGCACTTGATGCTGTAGGAGAGGCTGATTTTTCCTTATCTTTCTGATTGTCAGCAGCTGCTGGATTTTCATCCTCATCGGTATAAGAGGTGTGAGGCAGAGCTGTTGTGGTTTGGTCTGTGTAGGCAAGACCCACTTTTGCAAAATCTCCTTGAATGTGTTTCCCTCCGTGAAGGAGAGCAAATCAGCCTGGCATTCAGGGCAAGCCTCAATTTTGCTGTAACACCCTGAGATGTCCCGTGGGCGGCTGAGGAATGCATTGGTAGGAGACATTAAGTTACCTGGATGGGGCAGGGATCTGCATGTGGGGCGTGACTCAGGGTATTGCCAGCTAGTATCATGCATCAGCCTTGTTCTCCTCTGCTCTTGTCTAGCTGGCAGGTTGTTTAGCAACCTCTAAACTGGAATATACATTCCACGATTCAGGATCTATTGGCAGGTGGGACCAGACTTCAAAAGAGGACGAATGAAAAAAGAGGGGGAAACCCAAGTAGCCAGGAACACAGGTATGGAGGAGTCATCTTTGATACATGCCTATTGGACAGAATTAAGGGATTAATTTGGGTGTACCAGTCTGTATCCTTTCTGAGAAATAGAGCAACTTGTGGCTGATTGCGGATTTAGCAGGATGATAAGCGCTCTCCTATGCTTTCTGAGATGCAGTATATACACAAATTTAATAAATAATAACAGTCAAAGGTAACTCTATGCAGCTTTCCATATATACAGGTAATCCTCATTTAGCAGCCACAATTGGGACTGGCAAGTCAGTTGTTAGGCGAAGTGGTTGCTAAGTGAAACTGCGAATGTGCTCAGCTTTCCTTTGCTTTACAGATTTGTGAAGGTCGTAAATGCGAGGATTGGTCACAAAGTTATTTTTTCATCACTGTCATAACTGCAAATGGTTGCTAAATGAGGCAGACGCTAAACAAGGACTACCTGTATAGCCACATCACTGCAATATATTATATTTTTAATATTTTATTTTCATTTTATTTTCATCCCTTTGCTGAATAAATTAGTTTTTTTTAGAGCTCTTCTCTGAAATTAGGTTTCCATGGGCATCTCCTCCATGACTCAAGATTTTTTTTAAAATGTTTTGCTTAGTTGGGTCAAGCTCAGTGAATTCCTCCCCTTGCCCTTAGCAACATGTGTCATGTTTGTGATTATTTTGAGGGAACCTATTTATTTAGGTGATGGTCAGGTTCATTTTTTTTTCATTCCCCAAAGTATATATCATTGTCTTAGTTATTTTTATTGAAATGATCTGATTTTCCTTTTCTCTTCACTCTGGAGAGATCCTCTGTAATCCAGTCACATTATCAGGATCCTCTATACTTGGATGTCACCCATTGACCTCTAAACCGCCAATATGCATTGCACAGTGTAGGCAATGAGGATTAGTCATGCTGGCTTTGATTTCCCTCCTAAAAAGGATGTTCAGGTTTTAAACTTAACAAAGCAGTTTTATTCTCATATTCTTTTATAATGTTCTGGCTAATAACAGCCTGAGAACAGGGAGTAACAGAAATAGAAGTAAATGAATGGAATATTCTCTTAGGAGCAGATTAGTTTATTGCTGGGCTTGGGATGATGATGTCAAGTCAGAAGAAAAGAAAAAGAAACAACACTGAGGGGGGGAGTGAAAATGTTTCACTGAAGCAATAAAATGCTGTTGGATTCCTTGGGATGGTGTCGTAAATGGAGTAGATGAGATGGAGGTAGGGAAAAACGTGCATGTGGTGTAAAGACTTGGAAAGCGTTGGCTTCGTTCCTTTTCACGTTACAAGAGATTCTGGACCAGCATGGAGAGTAAATCAGAACAAGAGGATGGGGGAAGGGGCTTTTCCCTCTTACATCTAACCATGGTACAAAAATTCCCTGGCAACAACTTTATCCTGCTGGGTCTTGTTGATGTTGTTTCATATTGCCCCCTTGTTCAAGGACGCCCAGTGTTAAAGTAGTGTTTTCTCCTTCTGTTGACCGCATCCAACAGCTGTTTCAAGGTCTGTAAAATTTGACACGCTTTGCTACCCATGCTGGAGGTGGTACAATCCAGGGAGCTACTGGCCGGTGGGGAGTGGGAACATCTTGACGCTTATGGGCCACTTTGGGCTCCTACAAACATGTTCTCTTTCTGCTTTTCCTTCCTGCTGAGAGAGCTGGACACGGCTGTAGGGCTGCTAGTCTATTGAGCAGATATATGGAGCTGTGACAGCCCATTAAACCCATGTTCTCTGGCAAGCGCAGTAAAACAGAGGCATGTGGGTTCATGCTTTCTCCCCACAGTCTGCCGATCACCATGGAAGCACCACACCAGCCAGTAAACAGATTGCCATCAAGATTGGTGAATCTTTTCCAGCCAACTGGCGATGTTTCCAGAGGGAAGGATGGAGGGCTGGAGAAACCCACCAATAACTTTCCTTAACATGCTCTGTGCTCAATAAATCAAGGCTCCTCTAACTGGAGGCAAACTAGAACAAAAACGATAGAGGCTGGAAAAGATCAGTAATGGGGGTAGCAAATATTATCCTGGTAGAGTTTTTCCTTAACTCCAGGAGAGGTGGATAGCAGAAGCATCCACTGGGACTTGTCAACAAAGTCAAGATGGCAACCAGAACCACATGATTTTTTTATAGAGAAAAGGAGCAGGGCTTTGATTTCACAGGTGCAGCCACCATCTTGACTTTTTGGACTTTTTAAACCTCCTCTAAAGGTACTCCTGACATAGTAATTTAACTCAGAAGGTAAGGAAAAACAAATGGAAGAAACAGGATGAGAAATAGAATAATATGTGAAAAGGAAGGAATGGCCTGTAGTTCAAGAGCAAAGGAAGGGAGCAAAGGAAGGAAAGGCCAATGTAGATCACATGTTGTCAAAGCCATGCTGTGCTTGAGTCTGTGTGGGAATACAAATCTTCTGGGGTCATTTAGAATTATTTTTTAAGGACTGATAAAATATCTTGTCTAAGCCATAAAATGGACTGTTGCTTCTCTTGATGTCAAGGCAAGATCTGGGATTGCTCAAGGGAAGTCTGTGAATGAGTTCACAGCAACAGATTAGCAGTAGCTTTCCCCAAGACAGTAGCCTTCAGATGAGTTAGGACTACAGCACCCAGAATTCTCAGCCACCACAAATTATGGAATTATGGTCCCAATCCATGTGGAGGGTGCTGGGTTGGGGCAGGCTGTTCAAGAATAGGCTTCATCCTCTACCTTCTTCAGCTTTATGTGGCTCACCTTGCTTCATGGTGGATGAATACGCTGACCAGGTTTAAGGAGTTTACTTTGGGTGAGATGGTTCCTTGGACAGCAAAGCCCTGAGCAGGGGCCTAGCTAAGCCAAACCGTTGTGCTGATCTAAGTAACCTGCTAGGTCAGTTCCTAAATTAAGAATAACTTCTCTGTTTGTGTTTTTCCTGTCCCTCACAGATGTCCATTATCCTTTCGGGTCTTATCCACTTCTTCCGGCCACTGCTATCATCCCTCTCTGGTGTACTCGAGTGCAAGGGTGTAGCACCATGGTACTTCCTCACAGGCCTCCGCATTGTGGCCATCTTCTTCTCCAATGGGCCCTGGGATTCGATGAAGCAGGACATGGCCTGCAATTGGATAGCCCCAATGGAAGAGAAGTCACGGGACTTCTGCGCAACCCTGTGCCAGAACCAATATTTCCCAGTCTCAGTTTCAGCCACCTGGGGGGTGGTGTTCCTTGCTGTGCTCCTCCTGGTGGGACTCATGAGGCTCACCAGCCCCAGGAAAAAGAAAAAGAAAGAGGATGAGAATGAGAATGGCAACAACAACAGCAACAGCAGTGGGAATAATAATGGCAGAGGCGTAGCTATGGTTGCCACTGTACCACATGGATCCAGTGCAGACATATCCACTGTCTATATGGTTGGACGTCGTGGTCTTCCAAGACACTATGGTCCCCGTGGTCCCCGATCCTACTATGCCCGACATTTTAACCACAATGTTTGGCATAATCGGAGTGATCAGGATGGCATACCTATGGCCCACATGTCTGGAGGACATGGTACCAATGTTGGTTTGGGACCATATGAAGCAGAACAATATGGTATGCCCTGTCACCCTGGATACATTGACACCTCTGAAATGCCTGACCACTGCTATGATATGTCTCAACAGACAATTAATCCATACCCAACAGATATGCAACATACCAAGATGAGCACCTATTGCCCTGAAACAGATCAATATGGAATGTCTCCCATTCAAAGTCCTAAAGAACAAACCAATGTTGCATCCTGTTTTAATGAAACACAGTACAACAATGCTCCTACCAACTATGTATCTGTTCCCATGAGCAGCTCTTCATATAAAGGTAAAATACCTCCTCGTTGGTCAGAGGACAAAAATCATGAGGGTCTTCAACAGAGATATAGAGGCCCTAAAGAATACGGTGACTCTACTGATTATGCATACACTATGGGTAGAACATACACTGGGAAAGGCAAGATGATCCCCAGATACTATGAAGAAACCAAATATAGCATGGCAACCAAATGTAAAACAATCCCAGAAAGCCACGTGGACCAGATGACTGTCCCTCCTAGGCTGGATGACATGAACATGGCCATCAAACATAGGCCAGTTCCAGGAAGTAAAATGAGAACCAAGCAGCAATTAACTTTTGATGCCCCTGCTAGGAGTGATGTGGGCTTTGGCAGCAAGATATACCCCCAACCACGGATGGCTGATGATTCCAACTGCAGACCCACTGACAAAAATAAAGTCATGACTGGGCTTGGCATGGTCACTGGACCGACTCTATCTTGCCATGGTGATGGTGCATGTACATGCCCTGAGAATAATCCATGCCACGTGGGCTCCTCATCCCCACCCCAGACAGACCCAGGCCACTGTGCTGAGTCCAGCTATTACAGAGAATCTATACCTGGACCACAGGATGATGCCAAGGTGATCATCGCAAACATCTGTGGCATACCTCTCTTTGACATCTGGGTGGGGCTTCTCCTAACTAGCGAGACCTGCTTTCTGTGTGCTATAATTCTCCTCCAAATGCCCAGGCTCATTGGGCGTTCCTGGATCTGCTCCCCGGGAGCTGTCAGTTGCCCTGAAGCTGTTGAATGTGCCCTGAAAGGCAGAGCCGAAAAACGGATGGCATTATGGGGGTTGGCTTTCACCTCCATTCTTTTCATAATAGCATGTTCTGGCTACTTTCACCTACGTTTCTGCTGGAGTAGAAGGTGCTGTCGCATGTGTGGGGAGAGTGAGGGAGGACGGCAAGGAGCATGTGCTGAGGGCACTGAACCTGAAGAGCACGTGTTTAGAGGGGATGTAGAAAGTGGCAATGATGAGAATAAGGAAGAAGGGTTATAAGAAGATGGAGGTAAATGGAAGGAAGAAATGATGAGCCAACCCGGTCTGGGCATTCCCGTTTCATATTTCTGATCAGATTTGCCCAGGGGCTTTACCTAAACCTGGCAACAGCCAGTTCCGATGATAATTTATTGTGTTAGCTCTTCAAAGTAATTCATAATAGCATGTGCTTACATGTCCAAAACCATAGTAAAACAAGGGTTTTCAAACTTTGCAGGGCCCTATCCTCCTAAAATTTCAAACAGGGTTGACTTTTTCCATCACCCTGATACCACAAATTCAGGAGTCCACTCGAAACAATAATAATTTAACTGAAGTTAAACTGCAGCCCTTGACAAATGCTGTGATTGGGACTGATGGAAAAAAAAATCAGTATAAAGAATTCCTTTTGAGCTGGATGGCATTTCTTGATTAAAAAGGGGAAGAAAAAGTTCTATTTGCTTTACTCAGAAAACTCAGAATATAAGAGGAAATAACTTTCTATCTCTCTTGAGACTCGGTGGTGAGGATATAAGGGCTTAGATAGGGTTTCCCCCCCTTTTATTTAATTCCTCCCTCCTTTTTAATGTTGCTGATATAATGCATAGACTATTTAAAGGTCTGACTTGTTAAGGGACATTGTGATCCAAAACTCACTGACCAGACTTCTGCTTAGAACTGGGTTGATGAAACATAATTTTGTGCCAGTTTACCCAGGCAGAATAGGAAAAAATGTGATTTTTTGGCTTAGTTCTGATGTGTACCACAATTTACCAGTTGGTTCACACAACCCAGACTGAACCAGCTTTTTCCAAATGAGTCCTCACATCACCAGTTATCATAGCCAAGAGTCACCCCTGAGAGGACTTCTATTCTAACAATATCATAAGCCCACAGTTGAGAAAGCCTGCAGAATTTCCTCTTCACTGAAACTAGGGTTTCAGTGGGAAAGGATTCAAACTGTACTTGGTCCCCTTGAAATGTTAATCTTCTCGCTTGTAGAATATTTTTTTTTATTAGTTTCTTAGTGGGGAGGAGCATTTGAATCTGCCACTTCATCTTAGCGGTATAGATGGCTCGTAAGTTTCCAGGCTTTGCCTTATTTCTTATTATGGGATCAGACTCAAGAACAGCAAATACCTTAATAACCTTCCTTCCTTTTAGTATTTCTTTTCATATTGAGAGTTAGATGTCAGAAAAGAGGCTAGTATGTCACTTTGCTTGCTGACATCTCAGTTGTTTATTTGCAGGGACTTTTTTTAAAATGCTGTGACCCTCCCTGAGCACACTTAAAGGGGGTGAGTGTCAGCACTTGGCGTCTTTGAGCCCCCTCCTAATGATCCTACCTCCACCTTTCTTATCAGTTATGATCAAGTGGCTCAACCTAGTTTAAATTCCCCACAGTGCATTTGACTTTTGCTCTTGAGCCTTGTGGCAAATTTTAAAGATGGTTAGATCTAATTGGTCAACAGCCAGGTAAGAGGGGGATGATAGTAAGCCAGAGAATGAAGGGTGCGTATGTGTGCAACTGAGTCTCCTAAGCCCTGTTCCAGTCATCTCTCTGTTTTTTTAATCTTCCAGAAAAACTGCCCACATAATAAACCACAGATAAAACTTTGATTTAAGAAAAGAAAAATGGTAAATTTCAGGCCAGCACCTCTATACTAGATCTTAGATCATATCTACTCCTAAATCTGGAAGTCTAGACAGATCTTGCTTGCACATTTTTAGCTGTTCCTGGTAAAAATATATTAATTCTACTTGATATTATTTTAAAAAATGTTAAAAAGCTATCATTTGGTGCAACATATTTAAATAGTTTCAGGTTCTTCAACCAGTGGGGAGTGCCCATTTAGTTGAAAGAGATCCTTAAGGTACATCAGGGAAGTTCTCCTAGATAGTTATTAAAAAGCACCACATAAATGTTAATCAGAGATCATTGTTCATAAAGCAAGAAGTCTCCTTAGTCATTTTTTTTCCAGGAAATTATCACAACGCCCTTATTTTTCCCCTGATGATCTGGAACCAAAAGTGCAGATGTATCCAGTATAACTTGGATCAAGTTGAGGAGAAACCACATAAATGAAGGTGCACAGGATGGAAAAGATAGATTTATATGTCATCATCTAATTAACTAGAGTATCTGTTATCATTTAATTAACCTAGAACCATTTTTGAGCAGAAGAATCCTTAGCAACCTTTTTCTTCAGTGGTCAGACTCCAAATTCCATCACACTTTTCTTAGCAGCAGTGAGAAGGCCTTTGTCATTCTCTTCTTTTGAGATATTTTTTTGACGTCCCAGTCTTCTGACTCCAAACAAAGTGAGCCAAGTGAGGGAACATGGTACAACCAGTACGATAGTTATGATAATTAGAAGATGGATGAATAATCTTTTTACAAGAGGCCAAACTTACAGGGTTTTTTTTTAAGGCAAAGCTGGGTGATCTAGCACCCTGTCATATTCAACAATGGGTTTAACAGAGTTCCAAAAATGAAAAACCCTTCTGAAAAAATTCCCCAAGCTCAGGAGAAAGTAGTTTTACCCAGTATGCACCATCATCCCACCCACTGTGATCATCAGGTTTCCAAAAATATTAAGATCAATTCCCAGCAGCCACAAGGTTGCCCACTTCTGTCCTTGGATGATGAGGATTGCAGTGAGCAGTGCACCATCATCTGACTTCTCCAGCTGTTCTGTTGGTACTTGTGTTTGATCAGCCTCAGGTGATTCCTGGTGGTGTCACCTGAGGCTGACATTCCACTGATTCAACTGGAGCAGTTTCTTCAGAGCCAGAGGCTGAGTCCTGGGCCATAGCAAGCAGGTTTGAGATATGTATGCATGGAGCTAAACCTGCCTTTTCATTCCTATGGATTTGGGCAGGAATCTTGTGTGTGGGGGTCCTCAAAATGGCAGGAAATTGTGCCCCTGAGATCTGGGAAAAAATGGGTTCTGAGGCTCTATGAAGTCCAAAAGTCTCAGGTGGCCTATACCTGGTTTAGAGTTCATAATCCAGATCTAAGCCTTTCCCCTCTAAAGCCATACACTTGGACAATGTTCCCCAAATGTGTTGGCTTTCAACATCCATTATTCGTACCCTGCATGTTGGCTGGGATTTATGGGACCTGAAATCCAGCACATATGGAGAGCTTCAACTCAGAAAAGGCTGCCTGCCTGTGACACAAGACTCCAGGAAGCTTATTCTCTGCAAAATAATCAGCATGGAGAGAGATTAGATCAAATACTGTAAATCTGGTGTCCTAAATGTCTTCTTAATTTTCTTGGAGATGGAAGCCTGTTATTAAAAAATGTTTGCAACTCCATCAGTGCCTAATGACAGAGAAGAATTTTGCCCATGTACTGTGCAGGCAGGCCTTACAGATCTACCTCCAAAATATTGGCAAAGGAAATAAAGGAAGAGGTTTGACAAGTAATTATGCCCAGGCAGGTGTGTGCTTTAATGTAACGCCAGAAAGACAATGCCCTCCAGTGGTCTTCTGGCTTCACCGAGGCATTTCATCAAAGCTCATCATCTTCTGAGGATATTTCAAAGTACTTGACTGATTATACAAAATACTGCCACCGTCCGCCCAGCAAGCCTGAGTCTTAGAATTTATATCCTAAATGTTGGCTTCTCAAATTGCTTTGAAACATAAGGACAGACAGGGCTTAAATTTGAGATCTCCTGTATGGTGTGTTTCCCAACAATTTCCAGATGGGTGAACTTCTACTCCCAGAATTCTCAGCAGTGGCCACACTGACTGGGGAATTCTGGGAAGTGAAGTCCATACATCTGGAGAGTACTTAGTTTGGGAAATTCTAATTAAAGGCTTGAGGATTGGCTAACAAGAGTTCCACCTGGTGAATACATTTGTGACAGCTCCTGGGGATTTGGAAAGGTATGATTTTTTTTAAAAATCAGTATAAGCCTCCTTTCAGGCTTACATTATACTTGGTGAACATTTCCCATCTCAAAATGCCAAGAAACTATGCAACTATGGTCAGAGATGACTTGCAGGGGGGAGGGGGGTCTACAAAAAATGTTCTGTACATTTACGAATAGAAGAAACATTATGAAAAGGTAGTTTCAAGTCAGAGATGGGAACCCCACAGCCTCAGACAGGATTCAAGGGTTAGGGTTTAAGGGATGAAAAACTCAGCCTTCTGGGCTGAAGCCACCCCTCCCCCTCATATATCATTAATTTTCTCCATGCAAGTCAAATTCTTTCTGGAACCCTTTCCCTGAGTTTATTTATAATACCATCTTATACCCTCTTTTTATATGAGTAGGAGTCCCACAGTACTTGAAAGATCAAGAGGTCTTCTCACTGGGCAGATTTGGGTCTGCTGATGCTCAGCTGCTCTTGTTCTTAAAAGACCATCACTCCACTTCAAAGGTGGGCCTACAGTTTCCACTATTCCCTGTCAGAATTATCTTTGGCCTTACTGGTTAGGAATTCTGAGAAGACTGGAGATTAACAATCTATTCTGGGGTTTCTCAACCTCAGCAACTTTAAGATGGGGTGGACTTCAACTCCCAGAAGTTCATGCAACTTAAAGTTGATAAGGTTGAGAAACTCTGATCTATTCAAACTTCTCCAAACAGCTGTCCTTCTGAAAGATTGAACTATGAGCCTCATTATCCTCAAGCTAGCACGGTCGTTATAATTTAGCACATCAGGAGGCAAAGTTTGGAAAAAGCTAGGGTAAAAATGTCAACCTTGTCTCCAAGACAGCATCCAAGTGGACTATAGACATTTCTCAGTCATTCTAGATCGCTGTTTCTCATCCTTGGCAACTTTAAGATGTCTGGACTTCAATTCCCAGAATTCCCCATGCTGGTTGGGGAATTCTGGGAGTTAAAGTCCAGACATCTTAAAGTTGCCAAGGTTGAGAAACACTGTTCTAAATGGAAGGAATGTTTCATATGTGCTTAGCAATGGTGTTTGGTGCCTATGCTAAGAGATACAATGGAGAACTGTTGGCCCTGGAGAGACAGGACTGGACTTACCGCTAAAGCTGTCTCTAGTCGATACTGGAAGTACAGCAGATCGGGAATTATGAAATAATTTCTACCCCTGAATGAAGAACATAAAAAAGCAGAAAGGATGGAACACATTGCAGAGGGCTCTTCTGAGCCACACCCATAGATAGAAAATTTGAGGGGAAGAAGAAAAATTGATGGCAAGGTGGTACAGAACATTTAGTGGCAGATTTCTTCCTTCCAAGATCAAAGCCCAATCTGTCCTCTACTTCCTTGGATAAATTCAAATAAATAATACATCTGGAAATGGTGTTGTCCCCTTAACCTTCTTCAAGTTGCTGTATGCAGGCACATTTGTTGTCTCTATGAATTTCTTACATATCCACAACTAAAATAATATTCATTCTTAAATCCAGGAAATGAGGTAGATCTGCCCTCCAGATTGTCAGGATCTATAACTCAGAATGCCCATCTGGAGGCCATCAAGTTAGCAAAGAAAGTTCTAAACCAGTATTTCCCAATATGGCTGCCTTCCAGATGTATCAGCTTCAACTTCCATAATTCCAGTCAGTGGGGCCGTTATTAAGAATTCTGGGGGTTGAACTCTGTACAGCTGGAAGGTAACAAGGTTGGTCTAGATCAATGTTTCTCAACCTTGGCAACTGTAAGATGTGTGGACTTCAAATCCCAAAATTCCTCAGCCAGCATGCTGAGACAGATGGCTGCCAGCCTCCATTTGAACATGTCCAGGAAAGGGGAGCCAAGGTCATTGGTTTCTCCATCCAACTGTTCATCCCCTTAGGAAGTTTTTTTCCTCTTATATTCCATCAGAATCTGTCTTCCCGTAAAGCACTGGTTCTCAGCCTTGACAACTTTAAGATGTCTGGACTTCAACTCCCAGAGTTCCCCAGCCAGCATGCTGGCTGGGGAATTCTGGGAGTTGAAGTCCAGACATCTTAGAGTTACCAAGGTTGAGAAACACTGGCCTAGATCATTTGTGATAGGTCTCAGGTCTCTCTCACATGCCCCTCTTTGGTATGGCTAAAACAGTGATGGCAAACCTTTTGGGCTCGATGTATCAAAAATTCAGAAAATGTCTAACTTGATGCTGCTGGCCTGTCACCCTCCCCCCAACAAAAGAGAATCAATTCTTTACATATTCATTTATTTAAAAAAAATACAGTCCAATCATGTGTGGAGTCATGTATTATATAAAGAAATGTCAAATAATTACAACAATCAAATACGAGTAAAACAAACTCAGTTTCTTTGGTAACTCAAACAGGGACAATGGTTGTTGCCGGGTGTTGATGAACGCTGGCGTGTCACCCAAAACATTGTGGCATGTCACCTTTGACACATGTGGCAGGTTCACCATCACTACGCTAGAATAAAAATGAAGCCAAGCTGATCGTAATAGCTGGTTTTGACTTCATCAGGAACCATGCTGCAAATATTTAAATGGAACTTGAAACTTTTTATTGGATAGACTTTAATGCAGCTCTACACACACTTATAAAGATACATCTCTGCAATAAATGAATAAAAAATATTGAACTATTACAGAAAATATAGAGACGTTCCAAAAAGAAGCTGAATGGAAGAGAAACGTCTGAAACCGACACCTGAGCTCTTACTTAGCTCGAAGAGGAGCTTTGATTCTTTGAATCTTCACAGATTCATTTCAGTGAGCTCTGTAGAAGAGGAATTCAGACTCATGGGGAATTAGGTCCTAGACCTAATATGCAAAAGTGAATGGAAATGAAAGAAAGAAAGAAAAAAACCTGTCAGGCACAGATCTCTGTAGGGGGATGTCAAAAAAGTCTGTGTGATTTTTAGGTGTGCACATAAAAACGGGTGGGATTTCAATCATGCAGTCGCAGCCACCATCTTGCCTTTTTTTTGACACCCCCCACTGGCAGACACCCTGCTGTCATATGTTCCCCTCTAAGGAATCTTAGAATCGGCCACTATCAAACAGTATCTTCTGCAACATCCTAGCTGTCCCCTCAGAAAGTTCTCCCTTAGAGAAAACATTGATATGAAATTTTGTTCCAGTACACAGCACAGGTGAGGAAGCTGAGGATTACTCATACTGTAGCTGCCTGGCCATCAGGAGCTGTAATTCAGCAACCTCTGGAAGATCATGGGTTCCCCACCTCTGATCATGGAATAAGAGAATCATATTAACTTCAGAACTTCGGAATTATTCAGATCTTCTGGCCCCCTCAACTGCTTGAAAACCTTCAGTGAAGTAATCATTCTCTTGCTACAGTTTATTTTTTGTATTTATTAGTTGGTTGATTTGCTAAAATATTTATCTTCTGCCTTTGTGTGGCTGGCCTGCTGTTCATTAGAAGCATCTAACAGTGTTTTCTAACAAATGCGACCAAAAGAACCCAACCATTTGAAAGATATTGACTGGCTTCATCGATCATGCCGAGATACAATACTGGATTATGGTGTAGCATATTGTCTAAATGCAGCAAATATGGCTTGTCAACCACGGGTTATGGTTTAGCATGTTGTATGAACTGAGACAATAGTGGGTTATTCAATAAATAGATTAAATAAGCCATAGCTTAGTATAATGTGGGAATCTAGCATAGAGGCAAAGTGAGATGTCACTGGACTGACTTTAAACTTGACGTTAGAATCCAAACCTGGATTGAGACAGCTGGTTTTAAAAAGCAGCTAAGAGGATCAATTCAACAAACCAAACAGGTGTCAGGGGCAAAAAAGGTCAGAAATTAAGCCAGCCTTCCCAAATATTATGCCCTCCCAGTGTCTTGCACTATATTTACCATCATCCTCAGCAATATTTATTAACAATGGTGGGAAAGGCTGTCTCAGATTCTATTTTACAAAGGAGTCAACAAACACTCCATACTTGGTTGTTTTTTTAAAAATTAGTGTGACATAAATACTACATATAATTTGAAGACTAAAGATCTGTTAGAGCAACTTTAGTTCCACAGAGTTTTAGCAGGTAATAATATACTTGGCCCAGTTTGTCTTGCCTCAGAAGCTAAACAAGGTTGGGCTGTTTAGTCCTGAGATGGGAGACCTCCAGGCAGGATCAGGGTTATAAGCTAGCCTGGGAAGAAGGCAATGGCAAATCATTACTGTATTGACTGGTGTGGGTCTTCCGGGCTGTGTGGCCGTGTTCTGGAAGTTTTGTTTCCTAACGTTTCGCCACCATCTGTGACCGGCATCTTCAGAGGGCAGGAGCAGTTCTCCCTGGGCACAGAGAGAATTGCTCCTGTCTTTGCTCGTGCCCTCTGAAGATGCCAGTAACACCAGTAACACAGTAGTCCAGTAACACAGAGATACTGGACACACCAACAGCCGCTATACCAGGCTACACCGGGAAGCCATTGAGATTCACAAACACCAGCACAGTTTCAATAAAAAAGAGGAAAGTCTAAAAATCAACAAAACCTGGCTACCAATCCTGAAAAATACAGCCTGCAAAAGGTCAACGAACTCAGCTCAACCACCAGGACGCGTGAACAGTTCACACAATGAACATGCTAATCACCCTCAGCAGCCACCCGTTAACAACTCAATAGAAAAAACCCTGCCTAAGCCCCATGAAGATACACACGTATTCTGACACCAAAACAGCAGCCAATCATTAACCCAACCCCCCCCCCACCACCACACACCCACCCTTCAGGCACCCTCGCTGATCTCTATAAATACCCATAACAGGGTCACATCATCCTGGGCACAGAGAGAACTGCTCCTGTCTGTGCTCCTGCCCTCTGAAGATGCCGGTCACAGATGCTGGCGAAATGTTAGGAAACAAAATTTCCAGAACACGGCTACACAGCCCGGAAGACCCACACCAGCCATCGTATTCCGGCCGTGAAAGCCTTTGACAATACATTACTGTATTGCTCCCAGGAAAATCATAGGAACACGTCCATGAAGTCACCAGAGTCCACCTCGACTTGAGGGAGGCTTAACCTAATTCCATAAGACCTGGGCTATTTATTAGTCTGTAAGGTGCTCCAAACTTGCTTCCTCCACCCCACCCCATCACAACCTACCTCTCTGAAAACAAATGGGAATACTTTTCTACCATTTTCAGGAAACACATGCTTTGCCTTCTAACTTTCTGGGTCACATGAACACAAAGGTGAATGAAGCATGGAAAAGGAGTGTGATCTGTTACAGTGGACTTTGCAAATGAACCTGGGTGCTTAACTGATCCAGAAATACTGTACAGTATATGTTAGCTCATCGGTCTGTCTTGCCTTATTCAATTTTTGGGGGGGAGGGGGAGCTATTTCTATTTGAATAGAACAGCATTTGCAATCTGTCCCACTTGCCATAACTCAAGACTTGGCTAATGAGAAAAGAGCTTGCCTTTTTCAGACAGCAATTTCATACACACTTAACCGGAGTAAGTCTCATTCAGTGGGACTTATTCCCAAGAGAACAGCCATAGAATGGCATTGCAATTTCTGCCATTGATTTATCTATTTATTAATTAGCCCATTGTTAACGAGTTCCTGTGATGAAAGTATAACATTATTCGGGATCAAAGGCTATTCCCCTAGGAAAAACTAAGTAAAAGTTGTGTAACAGGATGAACTAGTTTAACCTGCCAATCCACTGGATCTACTTCCAACAGAAACAGACCTTTAATATATGAGCAAGGACAAGCAAAGTATAATGGTATTCCTACTTAATATATGTTCATATAATTCAGAATATAAACACTTATATTTGTAAATAAATGTATGTTTTGTCTACTAGATATTTTTTGCTTTGCCTTTATATTAATCTAAAGGCTTTTAGAAAGGAAGAAATACCCTCTCCCCTGGCTGTTTTAAAATTTATACTTTTGAAGTGACGCAAAAGAAAAAACACTGCAGAATAATTGGAAAGGTCTCTGAATTAAATAAAAACATTTAAACCTACATACCTCTTACTGCCAGCTATATCAGCTCTTTGGGAATGCCCATATAAAGACATTTCTTTATTCACATTCCCAGAGAGATGATACAATGAAAAATCTGAGTTAATGAAAAATCTAGTTAGGCTATTCCTATACATATACATAAAAGCCACTCACACAGCACTTCTGAGAACGAATCCCCCAAGCAAATTGCAGCATCATAAAAGCAAACAGAACTTTTGTTAATATACTTTCTTTCTAGCAATGGTGATCAAGATTTTCTCCTACAATACAGGCTGAAAGCCTGATCAATGCTCATTCTTCAGCCACAACCCCTCACCTCTTCACAGCATTCTCCAGCACCACCACCTGGAAATTGGTCAGCCATCCAACCTTACGTCACCCCTTTTGTCCTCTAAAAGAAGAGGAAAAAAGAAAAAGAAAAAAGAACTTGGGGAATGTGGGCTGCGGTAGTGGCAGCTAAGAAACCAGGAGTTTTACTTTCTCTTTGTATTTGGTCCACCATACCTATGCCTTATAACAAAGTGGGAGGAAGGGAGATGCTCAGGACTTTCAGAAGACTTTCCATCTTCCACCCATCCCTCACATATGAACAAGGGACATTCTAACCTAATGGTCAGGATATACAAGATATAGGATATATCTATCCCAGCGTTTCTCAACCTTGGGAATTTGAAGATGTGTGGACTTCAACTCCCAGAATTCCCCAGCCAGCATGCCAAGGTTGAGAAACACTGATCTATCCTATCAGATATGAGATATACCTAAAGGTATGTTTATAAGTCATAAAAACAGTCTGCAATAGGAGGAGCCTAAGAGATGGGTGTGCCTTCTGTTCACTGTTTAGGAGAAACTTCCTCCTAAGATATTGGAGGCTGGGGATTCCTGGGAAGATGCCGTATGGGGGTCTGGTACTTTGCCATTTGCATCCCCAGACCCCCCGGGAGTGGGGCCTGTCCCAGCCTCTCCACCAAGCAGTTGTTCTGTTTCCTCTTTTCCTCCTTTCCCATTGATGTCTTCCATGGCTATTGAAGACACCCTAGACTGACGCTTACCAAAGAAAGTGACGAGAGTCCCACGTCTGGCTTCCCCTTCCCCTACAGCCCCCGCCTCGTGTTCAACATCCTTATCCAAGCCTGAATCATCTGGTAATGCCGCTTGTCCAGCCCATTCTGGGGAATTGAAGTTGGTAGAGCCAGAGCGATGGCGATGCCTACAGTACAGAAAAGTAAGGAGGCCTGCAAGCAGCAGAAGAGAGAAGACAACAGCCAGAATGATGGCAGTGTGATTCTTCTTTGAAGTGCTTGGATCAGAAGAGCCGATTTCTGGTGCTTTGCTAACAGATGTCATCGATGGGGTGGAAAGGTGAGGTGGATGGTAGCTGCCAGTCACAGGTGTTGGATTAAATTGTAAAATATCTGGACCTGACATTGTTATCTCTGTTTCTTCCTGCCTTGGTCCTGTGCTCTTTGATGGTGTTGGCTCAGGGGAGCTCTTTCCAAAATCCTTTGTTGGAGGGGATGCCTTCTGACCAACATTTGTATCAAAATCTGGTGTGACAGTCTTTTCGGAGGAAACATTCTTCGGGCCAAGACTTGTACTGGATTCTTGTACCACCACCGCTTCTACCTGATGGCTTTTTCCCATGGTAAAGGTGACATTACCTACGGTGGGGACGGCACTTTTATTCTGGGTTGATGTGTCTCCTGGGGTAGTCGTGTTTATTGCAGTGGGAGAATGTATGATTTTCTGTTTTGAAACTGGAAGTGTTGTCATGAGAGATGCTGTTTGATGCACTGTAGGTCTTATGCTAGGAGTGCTAGATGTGGTGGCTTCAGGAGGTGATTTAACAGATACTGTGGAAACATTTGAAAAAACGGTAGGATTCGGAAATACCAAAGTTGGGGAGCTTTCATAAAAATGGCTTGACATTTCTGTGCTGGCGATCACAATTTCTGTGCTAACAGGCTGGATTGCAGTTTGTCCATCTACAAGAATATCTGTGTTAAAAAGTAGGAAGAAGACAAAGAGCATCTTGTAGCCAATTATTTCCTGGAACAAAGATCTTGATTTTTCCATAGCAGAAGAATTCCGGAGCCTGGGGCTCTCTTGGTGCAGAATAGGTGAAGGCTAATAAGAACCTGGGAATAAAATGTGAGAAGTCGTAAGAGAAATTTCCAGAAAATGGTACGCTTAAGACAGAGAAGCAAAACTATAAAATTACTTGGAAGCTTCAGTCTGAGAAGGAGAAATGGCCCAACCTGGCAAAGGATTCTACCCAGGGATTCTCCAAATGCATAGAGTATATGGAGATGCATACCCAAAAATGTGCCTGCACCACAAAGAATTCCATATGCCTCTTACCTATGGTTGTTTGGAAAGAGATGAGGAATTGGAAGCATGATCTCACGATCTCTTGACTTTTTTGATGCCCCTCCCCCCGACGTGCCTGGTGGTCCAAGGGTATACTTCTCCCTCCCTAGCTCAATGTCATTTGTGAATACTGAACAAGAGACACCTTATCAGTGATACACAACCCACATTCCACCCTAAGAAAATGCATTCCAAAATTTCACAGCTAAAAATAGGCTTGTGAGCAAGGAATTAAACAGCTGAAGTGTAATCTTAAAGGAGGAGACAGGAGATCGTTTCTTAAGATGGTGTTAAGCCATATTTTATCACTGCAGAATAGCTATGATTCATCTGCTGGTCTGTGTGAATTCTCAGTTCTGCAGATAAACTCTGAATGTGGCAATGGTGCAGAACTCAGCTTTAGAGAGCCAGTACAACTGGTCACCAGTGATTACCTCTGTAAAATGGAACAATAGGTGGTGTTTAGTCTCTTTTCATGTCGCTCTCAATCTGATAGCCAACCTGCAGCCACGTGGCCAAAGGTCCAGAGATGGACCATGCCCTTTCCTAAAAGAATATATTGCCTTTTGATCACTAGGTGGCAATAGCAGACATGTTTTATATTAGCCCTATGTAAAGTGAGGAAATAGTGAAGTTTTGCAAGAACCTCATTCGCCACCCATGGGGTGACATCAGCTGGAAGCCAGGGCTAACGCACATGGTTAACAGGAAAAAATAAGTTTCTTTCTAAAAGATAGAGGGTTTTTTTAAAATCTTTTGTTCCTTTGCCTCAAGAGTGGGCAGAAGATGACTTCCTCTGCATTTTTCCAATTGAAAATTCCCTTGAAGAAGAATGTAAGTTTTCAGAACTATATATTTTATTATCTCAAACTAATTTACAGAAGAAAATGAATGCAGTGACTACTTATGATCCTCAATGAATGAACAAAGAGAACAGAACAACTTCAAAACGTTCCTTTGGTTTGAAATCTTTTTTTCCTGCTCCTTGGTCTGGAAAAAACCAAGACCTGCTCATTCAAGGGTTGACAAACAACACTAGGAAGCAATCCATTGTGGCAAATTGGGTGTAGAGGTCTCAGTCTATTGTGTAATCATTCTTTTAGCCAGTCCTCATATGGAGGTGGTTGGTGTTGTGATAGAACCATGGAAGGGAAGTCTAGCAGAGATGGTGAAGGTAGCTGAATGCAAGTGGCGAAGAGTCTCATAAACGGTCAAGTGACTGCCACCAACCTTCAGAGAGACAGGAAGTCCTACAAAACTTTCTTGGCGCTGCTTAGCTTCCATGAGACACAACACAGCATAAAACACGTGAGCTTTGCAACCACAAAGTCCTGTGTGTTGGTGACCGTGTGTAGCAACATCTCCTTCACCCTTCCGGCAAAGTCTCATGTTGGAGGCAAGGTTGAAGGAGAGAGAGAGGGAGGGAGAGAGAATGATACCACCTTGTGCTTGTCAGCCTGCAGGTTTCTTGCAGCCCTCCTTGCTGTCTCACAGTGTGGGAAATGCCCTATCAGCACCACACCCAGCAGAACTGCATGAGAATGCAGGGGCATGGAGGCATTTCTCCATGCACCAGGAGAGGAGAGGTTTATTACAAGAAAGTAGAAACCTGGGCAGAAATGTGGATTTTTTTATAGTTAAGAATTGAGATATGGAATATTTATTTGAATGGGATATCTTGCTATTTGGGGTGGTTTTCTTTGGAATGGTTGGCATTTGGAATGGAAAAACGTTGTGGGGTTTTATATAGGTTAATTCATGTTATTATTTTAGGGCTCTGTTTGGACTTTTTGCTGACACCTGGACTTGAGAAGACATCACTTATTGGATTTGTCTATAGTTAAGAGATGAGTTATGGGATGAAGAGTTTTATATCTGTTAAGTGAGAGGAGGTGAAGAGATTATGAAATAGTTTACACTTGTGATGAAGGTGGGACGTTGCTTTCTTAGGTTTTTTTTCCTTTGCTTTTTTGCACTTTTTTCTTCTTTTTTCTATAGTTTGAATTATCTTTTATTGCAATTAAAACTTTTAATCAACACACACACACACACACACACATACATATGTAAGAAAGTAGAAACCTGGGCAGAAAAAGAAGTCCCAAACCATTCACAGGAAACAGAGTCCTTCAAGTGTGGTTAAAAATTATGGTAGCACAAGCTTTCAAGGGCTCATACACTTAATGAAGTTGTTTGGCAAGATTGCAAGGAAACAGAAACTAAAAAGCAGCTTTCTAGGGTTGCAACGGTTTATCTTTCTCAGGACAGTTTCTCTGTGCTTCCTCCCAGTACATTGCAAATACATCTGTCTTTATTTCTCTTTGCTTAGGACGTGGGGTTTTTAAAAAAGTGTATATACATTTATTAATTAAATATAACATATTTAATATATTATATAATAAAATAATAATACAAAATTAATTAATTAATTAATTAAATACATATAATTAATAAATTTAAATATTATTTTTAAACTTAATTTTAAATACTAAACATTATATTTAAATATATGCTCACCATCAACTGGGAATCCCCCCTTTCCCTCCCTGGATTTCAGCCTGGATGACTATGGAGGCATTTTTTGTCCTTACAGACAACGTCCCTCGCCATGACCTTTATCAAGGTCATTAAAACTCCCATCATCGCACCTAGCAGTACACAGCTTGCTTTGTTGTGTACTGAAACAGTTTTGCTAATAGAAGATCATTAAAGTTAAAAATCCAGTTGTATTTAGACAATACAGGGTAATTAAAAGCTAGAATAGAACAACAACCCTCTACTGGAGCATTTAGAGAGTTTTGAAAATAAAATATTGCGTTCTAGAGAAGGAAGGCCTTTGATGACTCCTCTATACCACTCTAAACCCTACATGCCCAGCAGCTGCCTCACGGTTAGTACTTTTTCTTATAACCCCACTACTATTTCTTCTACCTTTGGTAACTCCATCCCCAGAAACCAGGAGCCAAACAAACTCCTATAGGAATGGTCACGTGCAGATATGCGCTGAGCCAGATGGAGCTGCTGACATGCAGTCTCTTCCACCAGCAAGAGAAATCTGCCCCATTTTGCCCTGGAGAACTCATTGCTTGGCTTCCTCCACACATCACTTACTGCTTTTGATGTCAGGTTTGAGATTTAGCCTGACTTGCTCAGCAGAAGGGGAGTCCTACGCGCAGCAAAAGGCAAAGGTCTGGCACTTCTGCAACCTGGATTTGGTGACAGTGCAACTAAGAAAAATAAAGCTAGGCCACCACAGCATGGCGGGGTTCTCAATGAACAGGGAAGATGCCAGGTGGCAGAGTCAAAGAAACCTGGGTTGCAGAGTAATCTGGATTTGAAGGTTGAAAAACAAGAGGCCTGGGAGGAGATGTGGGCGAGGGGCATTAGGGCCGGGTTTCTCAACCACAGCAACTTTAAAATGGGTGGACTTCAACTCCCAGAATTCCCCAGCCAGCATGGGATACATTAGGAAATTGAAAATCAGAGAGCCAGAGAGCCTCATTAAAATAACTCAGCTGCCAGAGCTTTTAAAGGAGGCCAAGCCGGCAGTTGAGAAATTCTTTCTATTTGATTCTTGTTCTGTTTTTCACGTTCAACAGGCTGAACTAAGTTCTTCGCTCTCTATGTTGGCAGGGACAGTCTGGTGGTGCTACTCTGGCATTGCTGGCTGGAAATGATTCAAGTAAAAATCCAGCCTAGCTGGAAGACTCGAGGTGAGGAAATTGGTATGAACGCTATTGAGGGATGACGCCTTCCGCCGGGCAGCTCTGCTCTCCGCTGCACGATAGTACCGTGAACCTAATTGCGACACCTAATTCACCGCATATCGCTTGAGTTATAGGGCAGATGCAAGATTGCAATGGATGAAGAAGAGTGATATCTGTCAGACAGACTGGGAGAGAATGCTTACCAATCTAAAATATTGGCTTCATGGAGTCAAATCCCATCTCCATTTCCACCTCCCCGCCATTCACCAGCTGCTTTTGCCAAGGTACTCGTTTAACCTTCCCTCCTAATGCAACCCGAAGCTAGCTCCTGGAAGGGTGGGAGAGAAGATCAGATGGTGGAGCCTACGTGCCAGCTTCCTTTTTAAATTCTTCTCACCCTACTAACATCTTCCTTTCCCAATATGACATAGGGGAGCTTTGTCCCCAAGTCAGTGCTCTCCAGACTGTGTCAATCTGATGGGACTCAGTCTGACCGACTGGAGAAGGCCCTGTTTTGGAGAAGACCTGCACCCTAACTTGATTGAGACTTGCCTTCCAAGTCCTCCACTCTGCCAGATCAGAACCCTAATTGACCTTGCAGGGTGGTTATGAATCTAAAATTGAGGCATAGATATCATACTGTATTTGGTGATCGAGCAAGATGAAAATCATTTGGTCGAAGTACAACAAAACCTGCATATCTCTCTAGTCCAGTGTTTCTCAATGTTGGCAACTTTAAGATGTGTGGACTTCAACTCCCAGAATTCCCCAGCCGGCCTTGGGAATTCTGGGAGTTGAAGTCCACACATCTTAAAGTTGCCAAGGTTGAGAAACACTGCTCTAATCATTACCTTATTTCCCTGCTACAATTTCCCACTGATATCCCTCTATTTCGTAGTGGTTGAAAAAGTAAAACAGACACCCCTGCCCACTCACCCACCCACCGTCTCTGCTGTACCTTTTCCTAGGTTTCTTCAAACAAGGCCAGGATGGGTCCCGGGGTTTTCAAGGGAAGGCTCTTGTCTGCTAAACATCAGCTGCCTCCTTCTCCCCTGTTCTTGCTTGACTGGGCAGGAAGGAGTGAATGAAACCAAGCAGGTGGTGCTTCTGGAAAATGCAGAAAAAGAAGAAGCAACCGTTATATTCACAGAGGAAGTGGCTTTGAGTGGTGGCAATAATGTTCCACCCATTCCACCCATTTTGGTAGCATCGGGCCTGTCGGACCAATCTGAGGCTGAAGACTTGGATAAAGTGCTCTGTTGAAAACTAGCTGCCCCTCTTCCCCCTTGTTTTACGCTCTCAGGATTGATTGCCAGGGTAGACAAAGGATTAAGGAGAACCTCTGAGCAGATACAAAGCACATTTTCCATAGTCAGAGGCACAAGAAGCAGCTGGGCCTCCCTTCTTCTGACCCAGAACAGAAAGACAGGCAACTCCATAAAAGTGACCCGAAAGACAACTCATTTTTCATTTCGGCAGACTTCCTGTCCTTCAGAGCCACATGGCAGGCTGAAATTCAAAAGGTGAGTCATACACAAGTACACCCAGACAAATACACACACTCATATGAAGAAAATAGGGAAGACATTGAGCAGAGGGACCAGAAATGAGCAAATGAAATTGCAGATGGAACTACACATTTTAGCAACAGCACCCAGGTCCCAAACTTGGGTTTTCAGGTGAGAGGAAAGCAGTCAGGGGAGCGAGGGGTCAGCAGGGGGAAGAGTTTTCCATCTTACCACGCAACAATTGTGATTGCTTGCCAAATAGCAGCTCTGCATCTGTACTTTGGAGCACATCGAAAAAAATAAGGACTATGTCTCAAAACTGTAAAGCTGTTATCACCTCTTGCACGTCTTCCTCTTATCATGGTTCAAGGGTGTGCCCTCGCCCTGGGTTCCTCTCAGCAAGGCAAGCAGCTTAGAGACGCTCTCCAGATGTCCTGGTGACCACAACTTTTTAGTGGTGGCTCCCCAAATATCAACACTCTGTGCCTGCTGAGGCCTGGCCAAAGAGGTGGAACCTCAGCACATTTCAGACCCATATCTATTGATGTACCAGGTGTCCCTTATGTTCATATCTGTCCTGTGAATGACCCACATTTGTTAATGAGCACCTGGAAGAGAGGCTGCTTAGACAAGCTAGCTCTTCCTATTTATTCTCAGGAACTGCGAGATAACAAACATTCCCTCTTAGATCATTATTTCTCTCTTTTGTTTTACCCAATATCTACTAAACCAGTGTTTCTCAACCTTGGCAACTTTCAGATGGGTGGACTTCAACTCCCAGAATTCCCCAGCCAGCAAGGGAATTCTGGGAGTTGAGGTCCACCCATCTGAAAGTTGCCAAGGTTGAGAAACCCTGTGCTAGACACTTAATCCTCACTAATATGTAATCTTCCCTTGCTGATGCCTAAACCAAGAAACTCCAGGGGTGGATGTTCAAGAGAGGCTGAAGGACTATAAAACTTGTTCAATGAAAGTAACCCCTCGGTGAATCGTATTCCATGGCTGATTAAGGAAGAGACCCCTGGGGCTGTAAGTATTTCCACACTGTAAACTTGTATGAGTGGAAATTTGTGGAAATTTGTGGAAATTTTTCACTTTCCATCCTACAAATTCTGAATTAGGTGTCAACACACAAACTGGAAACAACATCCTATGTCTGGAAGGGGTTCCATCTGATAGTTGTCCCACACCATGAGGACTAAAAAACTTCATTGGATGAATCCAGGACAGTGCTTCCCATGCTCCTGTGCTCATTGATCTAGTTAGATTTTGTTCAGTCTTCTTAACATATTTTTATAATTTCAAAGAAAAAAGGAAAAGAAATAATGCTAATACATAGTTTAAAAGAATATAGAAAATATAGGAAAAGTGGGGGGGGGGGGAGCCAGTAAACAATAACATACAGGTGAACAGCCACCAACTTTAAATAACTAGCAGATCTAAAATATCATATGCTTAATATATTCTAATGTGCCATTAACGACTTAGCATACTATAAGATTTCATACCCAATTTCTATCAAGACATGTCTCTATGGACCTGAAAAAATATTTGCTTAGCACAATTGAAATCAATAAAGGGGAAAAAAAAGCTATAAATAATAAAGAATAGATTGAAAGAGTACTGTAAATAAGGTGTAAACTATATATCAGATTAAAATATAAACTCTAGAACCCAAATTTGGGATGTGGCACAATTCCATAAATAGAATTGTAGTTCAGAAATGATTTCCAAATAAGACTGAATTGTACATCAGATTTACTTTTCAGATATGAAGTTAATCTAGACATCAAAGCATACTCCCATAATTTAATTAACCATTGTTCCATACAGGGGATCAAAGATCTTTTCCAATAAAAAGCATATAATCTTTGCAGCTGTTATCATATATTATGCCAGTTCAGTATATTTTTTAAAAATGGGTGATTTAACGGAGTTTAATAAAAAATATCTCAGGTTGAAATGTAATTATGACTTTCAAAATCTCTTCCATTCTACGATGAATTCATTTCCAATACTGTTGAGTTTTGCAACATTGCCACCACATATGGAAGAAAGATCCAACCTGTTGATTGCATTTCCAGCACTTGCAGAAAAGGAGTGACTCATTTTAGCAATCACGACTGGAGTAATACACCATCAATAAAACGTCTTATACTAGTTCTCCCTAAGTATATTTGTAGTAAACTTCTTTTTCCAGTAAAATTCCCACAGTTCCATCTCTATAACTGTACTCTAATTTTGCATCCATTTATACAATGTTGTGGAAAATTCTGAAGTGCAGAGCACAACGCTGAGAAGCAAGAACCATGTTTATTGCAACGTTGAGTGCCTGCTGTACAAGAAAGAGGGGCCTGTCACAATGACAAAGCAACGAATTTTACAGAAGTTGAGGGCCACAAGGTGGGAATGCTAGGGATCTGATTGGCTGGCAACTTTTTGGGAACCTGGGCCAGTCCTTGTCCAAGACTTTTTCTATAGTTAGGCAAAGCAGCCCTTTCAGAGGTCAACAGAGCTGGGGAAATGTTAAGGAGTGTTAAGCAGCTGGAATGTTGAGGATGATCAACAGCATGATCCTGATTGGGGATGGAAGGTTGGGGCTTCTCTAGATTGCAGTTTCCTTGTAAGGGTTGCCCTTGGCTGTGCTGTGAGCTGGTGAGGCGGCTTCTATTCTTTGGTCTAGATCAGTGTTGTCCAAACTTGGCCACTTTGAGTGGACTTCAACTCCCAGAATTCCCCAGCCAGCCATGCTGGCTGGGGAATTCTGGGAGTTGAAGTCCACTCAAAGTGGCCAAGTTTGGACAACACTGGTCTAGATGGGATGGTGGGGGGGGCTTATCTGGGGCAGGGAGGGTCAATTTGGATCTGATAGGATTAGGCAAATAGCGGAGCAGGGGTTGACCCTGGTCATGTCCAAAAGACAAGGAGGAAAAGGGTGCAGCCTCCATTTTATTTGTGACATTTATTTTCTCTACCACCACGCTATTTGACTTGTTCAGGTTCTGAGTTGCATTTCACTAATACATTATAAACTGTGCTTAATAAACGTTCAGTATAACGAGTTATGAGATTTTCAAATTCAGCCAAATTTCCCCCATGTTCCCCATAATTCTCTTGTGGCTGTGTTGCTTTTTTGAGAGCATTGGAATCAACTGAATGTGGAAGAGCACCACGTAGCAAAAGACTTGAAAGATCTTGATTTTGTCCTGTTAAACTCTTGGAATCTAAACAGTTTACAGATTATTGTCGCTTCGCTGAGCAAAAAATTTAGAGCTTTCTTCATCATAACAGAAGACCTTCAGTAAGGAAGCAACATGGGAAAGGTCTGGGCTTATCTTTTCCTATAATTATTTCAAACATTCAATAAGTTGTTTTTGTTTGTTTCTAATTGTTTTAATTTAGTATTCTCTTTTGTAAACTGCCCAGAGTCTACTGGATTTGAGGGCTATATTAAACCTAACGACAACATTAATAATGCATAGCCTATTGAAAATTGTTTATTTCTGTGTATGTCAACCACATTTATTTATATAGCCCCTGTGAAGGTTCTGCCTCTTCCATAGAGGTGATAGGACCATAAGGAAATAACATCCATTCTGATATCCAGGTTGGGTAACTGGCATGAGAGGACAATCTGAAATTTGGGGCCACTAAGCCATCTCAATCTTTTAAATTTTGCAAGTTCTTGAATTTAATCCTTGGCCTTTTGTTAGCTCATATATCATTATTTCTCTATGCCAGTTGTTTAATACCTTATTGTCAATAGAAACTGAAATATTTGGAATTTTTTGTGGAACCTTTCTTCCCATTTATTGCTGCATTACATTTTTACCTTCTTTCAGTCCATTGAGAGATTTACTTTCTTGAAACTAGTAGCAATCAAACGCAGTTTCTCAACAAATAACTACAATCTGGGTCAACTCTGTTGGGCAATCATGTCAACCAATTTCTTGCAGGCAGTAACTGAAAATGGGTTGGAAAGTGGGGAACTAAATGTGGACCTTGATGTAAGATTTTACTGAGCATTGATCCTAGCCTGGAGATGTTAGATAAGTACAGAACCTTTCCCAGCATTAGAGCCTTCTCCAGAGAGCTAGGTCTTTGCATAATGTGTCTGAAGTAGGATAATTCTCAAGAGACTTCTCCAACTACAACTTTTGACCAAAGATTAAAAGTATCAATATTCTTTCTATCCTGCTTTTTTGAAATCTATCAGAGTAGTATCATCAGCACAACTCAGATTACTGATGTTTCTTCCTCCAATTTTAAAATCATGCTCATCTTCCAAACCAGCTTCCCTCAATATATATTCTGCATATAAGATGCAGAAGGGGCAGCCCTGGATTAACCATTAAGCAAAAGAAGCATGTCTTTAGGGAACAGGGGCACCACAGAGTTATTCCCCCTAGCTATCATGCCCTTTAATCTTTCACTGCCACCCTCGACTTTAGTTTTCAGCACTTACTGAGTCTTAAGTCTTATCAGTTGAGCAAAGGAAGAGCCAAGGGGCACAATTGTTGGGCTGTGCTTAGGGCATCAGTTGCCCTTAATCTGGCCCTGATAAGGGGAGAGTATATGCCCTTGTCTCACTCCTTTGCCAACCTGGAGCTAGTCTGTTTTGTCATGTTCTGTCTGTACTATGGCTTCCTGATACTTACTTTTCTTCTGGTATTCTTTGACTTTTTCAATTATCCATCATGCATCAGTAATAATCTTTCATATTCCTTGGCCTTTTGTAAAGCCAGCTTGAACATCTGGGATCTCCCTTTCCATGTAGAGCTCTAATCTGCATTGGATGATCTTAAGCATTATTTTGCTAGCATGTGAAATTAACGATATTGTACTCCTTTCTTCGGTATTGATCTAAGGATTGACTCTTCTGTTGCTTGCCATAGTTCAGTAGATATTGCATCAATTTTGTAGCCTTCTGACTTAGTAGGGACCAAAGTGCTGATCGAACTTCATATTCTAGTACTAGAGGTTCTTGTAAGTAGGGAATATCTTCGAACACATCTTGAATGTTGACATTTCTACTGTACAGATTTCAGTATATTCCTTCCAGCTTTGATATTTTTTGAATTAATTACTATCTGTGCATTGGCATCCTTGAACATACCAATTTGAGGCTGGAACTTCCGAGTTCAGAGATCTTTTGGAAATAATGCCAGTTATAAATAAAAATAATGCCAATTCAATGTGGATCATTAATTCTTGGCTATGAGGACAGGAGGAAGGAAGAAAGTTAGATCACTGCATTAAACCTCTACAACACAACACAAAGGTTTCTGAAGGTTTAATCTCTGATCACTGATCAATTCTGTGAAATTTTTTTCCTACCTAGCATACTTCCTAATGGTATATTTAGTTTTCCTGATATAAAGACTATAATGCTGCTGCTGCTGCTGCTGCTGCTGCTGCTGCTCTCTTCTAGGCTGGGAAACTGTGATCCTCAGCCATAGCAAAAGACAGTTTGGGATGAATGGTCTTCATATTTTTAGAACCTATTTCTTTGTCCCTGGATGGAATCTGACTTCAGCTGTATTAACCTTTAACAAATGCATTTTGAGACTCGCTGAGCTGCAGACCTCAGACAAAATCACTGGCGGGGTCAAAAAGATGGTGGTTGCCACCATACAAAGCCCCACCCCCTTTTTTACATGCATTGAATGTGGGGGTGGGGCTTCAACCACCCACATGGCTGCCATCTTGATTTTTCTGACCCCGCTCCCCACATCACCTGGCTTAATTTTTGAGTGTTCTTTCTTCTTCCCCATTCTGTTTTTCTTCCTCCTCCCCCCCTCCATTCCCTCCTTTTTGTATTATCTTGCTTAATGAAGAGTTCTGGAGAACTCTTGTGTGCTCTTTTGTGTTTGTTTCATTGGATGAGTCAACTATGGATTGTGATTCTAGCACAATTATCTTTCCCCCTTCTGCTCTACCCAGCCACTTCAGAAATAAGTATAAGCTTCTTGTACCTTGTATTTCGGTTTCCACATTCCTCTTGGTTCCTCTTGACAATTCCAAACAGATGAGCATTTAAAAGCTTCCTCCCCGCCCCCACCTTCAGTCCCTGCCTATTTTAAAACTGGAGTTGAACCTAGCACCTTCTGTAAGTAAAGTTGGTGTCCTTCCTAACCATGGAGTTCTTGAAGATGAAGCCAACAGCCTTGCAGCCTGCTACTAAATGATATGATTACTGCAACTGCTGTGACCTTTCTGTGTCAAGGTATTTCTTTTGATGACAATTCCAAATGGATGCCCCTTCCAGAGTTGCTGATGATGAAGAGGCACTCTCTTCACAGCTAGGATTCTCCTTGTGTTCTTGAATTTGCTCAGAGCTTGTGGGAAAATGATATCCTTCCAGCAGGGTGTGGTTAGAGGTGTGTGGTTGGATACACACTTTTAGCTGAAGTTATTTAAAACTGCAGGGCAACCTGCAACAAAAACTAACATTTAACATTTTTCAGAAATTGTTTTGCACCCACCCCTGTCCTGCTGCAAGAAAGGAGACCAGCCAGTACGGTCCCTGATGTTTTCCACTGGCTCTGCTCCCTAATAAATGTTGAGAATGAGTAGCAATATTGTCAGGCATGAAGATGACAGGCCGGGGAAATGCTTCAATTTGTCACATTGGGGTGCCGTGACAGGTTGGGGGCCATGAACGAAAGGAAAGAAGCCGGAGAAACAAAACTAGCAAAGGAGCTTGTAAGAAACAGGAAGGAAAGCAATCTGGGAGGGCTTGATAACAGCCGTTGTGTAATGGCTGTTGGAAGATACTCAACAGTTAAAGACATAGCAAGATCAGGATTCAGTAAAGAAGCTGCAAAGGTTATGTGAGTTAATCCCATCTTTTTCCTTCATGTGTTCTTGGTGGCTAGCTAGCTAAATATATTTTAAGGTAGGAAGCAAGCAGCTGGGGTAATAGGCTAATCCAGAGGTTGTTGTCCCATCACTATAGCTTGAGTTGGAAATGTTCATTCTATCCTGTTGTTTCACAGAAGATTCTTGTGACAATTTCCTTTCCAGGCATCTTTTGAGGAGCTTCTGTAGGGAGAAGCGGAGGAATCATTCTACCTGTATTTTCATGCAAAAGATAAACCTATCAGGATCTTCAGTCAGAGATGGTTGATGAGTCCTGGGTCAAGTCTAACTGGGGCTTACCTGCAGCAGCTCAAGTACTTATAACTGCTCACTCATAAAACATCTCCACTTCACTTTGGCTCCAAGTGCAATTCAAAGTACTAGTTGCCACTTCTACAACCCACAGGACCTGGTAACTTCAGAACAGCCTACTTCCAATCCTCATTCTCCTCATTCAGTTAGATAAGGAAGAATGGGCTCCCTTGGGTTCTCTTTATTTAAGGAATGCCATCAGCAGGTACCTTAGAGATGGGCCGCTTCAGCTGCTGCCTCTCTCCCTTGGAAAAACATCAAACACTGAAATCTTCATGGGTCCAACCATGCTGGGTTTTAGAAAGGCTCTTAAAACCCAGTGTCAGTGTTGGAGAAAACTCCTGAGAATACCATGGACAGCCAAGAAAACAAACAAATGGATCATTGAATAAATCAACTCAGAGTTCTCACTGGAGACACAAATGATCGGGCTGAAATTATCCTACTTCAGACACATTATGCAAAGACCTCTCTTTCTGGAGAAGGCTCTAATGCTGGGAAAGGTAGAAGGAAAGAGAAGAAAAGGATGACCAGCAGCAAGGCGGATGGACTCAGGGACAGTGGCAAAGGATTAAAAGACCTTGAAGAACAGGTTAGAGATAGATCGTCATGGAGAAAATCTATCTATGTGGTTACTAAGAATGGACACTGACTTGATGGCACATAATGTCAATCTTAAAACTTGCCTGTTCCAGCAGGACTTGGGATATTGTGAATTTGCTCCCTCTTGTAAAGTTGGGTCTTGTTTTTATGGAGGTTTGTTTCCCTGATGGGAAACAAAATGGGATTTTTTATTATTGTTACTGTTTCCTTTTTGATGTTACCATTCACACTGACCACCTGGAGGCAGGTGCTGCGTGACCAGTTTCATCCTATATGGCACCTGTCAGATGTAGGTAGCCAGATATTATTCGATGGGGTTCGGTGGGAAATTGAACTCATGGACCTTGGCCCTTTAAGTAACTTGTATACAGTGTGTTAGTTTTAGGAGCTATCTAAGTCCTGGTGCTCTAAAGTGCCAAAATTCATGAGTTCAATTCCCAATAGAGGTTGGAACCCCATAGAATAACATCTGGCTACCTGTGTCTGATGAGTCCCATATAGGATGAAACCAGTCACATAGTGCCTGCCTCTTGAAACCACCACATAGGATATAACTATGTAAAAAATAGGGGCTTGGGGGGTAGAAGACATGTAAAACCCTGTACATGGAGGCATGACATGTAACATCTGCATCTCTTGCTTCTTCTCAAGAGGTGAACCGAATATACCATTCTGATAGTTTCTCATGTTACATATACTTTTAACCTTATGTATGGAGATTGGGTACTGTATGTAAGTTGCTCAGAGCTGACGATGATCAGGGGCACTGAAGCCCATTAAATAAGCAAACAAAGTATTTACAGGTGAATTTAACCAGTGAGAGCAGATGTGGCAAGATAAGAAACTGATGGCCTGAGTTAATGAAACGAAGTCCTTGCCACATTAAATATAGCTGGGATGAAGGCCTAGTTCCCTTTCAGACGCTGCTGATATACAACTCCCAGTGGAGCTGGGACTGTTGGGAGTTCTGCATCAGGAACCACTGGAGGGCCACAAGTTGCCCACTTGAGTTTGTAGTGTTTCCCTGCATTTGGGCAGCTGTTTGGGCAACAGCAGGCCTAATTCAGATAATGGAGGAAAGCAAGTACTAAGATGCAAGAAGCTTTTTAAAGGTTATTGGCTCAGATCTCCAAGTTAGTTTCACATTTCATAGCAGTCTCAAGATCAGGCAGTCTTTCCTATATGGTTTCCCTCTGCCCCACAGAGCCAGTCATGACTCAGACCACAAAAGAACATGAAGCCAGACTTTGTAGAGGTAGTTCTATCAGTTTATCAATGTCTTTATTACAGGCAACTGTCTTTATTCTTTTCTGTTACTGCAAGATGTTCAGAACAATGAATCATACTAACATTATTCTAATAGGAAAACACGAACCTATAAAAATAAACATGGTTAAAGCCTTGGCAGTGCAACCAATGGAATGATGCATTTGGCATTAAAGCATGCAGTCCGTCAAAGGACATCCTGGGGATGTTGCCATCTTCCATAAGCAGAGTGAGGGGAGATCTTCACACAAGTCTCTTCCCGCGTGGTGATGGACAAATCACACAAATCAACCATGGAGGCCAAAAGTAGAAACAGTTAGCAGAGATGGCTAGAGCAACTAAGGGCATACATCAGTTTTCCCCCAAATGGTGCCAGCCATTGCATACAACTGTTCCCAGTATCATGCATTTGGTTCATTTTTTTTTACAGGTTTTTTAAAATTGCTTTTGCCTTTTTGGACAGACATTTCCCTAATATTCATGCCTTTAAGGATTGCAGTTCAGTCCTTTGAACTAGAAAGGTCAAAGGGCTGGAAATTGAGAACATTAAGTTTGGGGCATTGCTCCAAAAATACAGAATTAGATAAATTAACATTCATACCCTCTGCCTTAGGAACAGGCAGTTCCATAATCTTCCCATTCCACCTTAGACCAGGAAAATATAAAAGTCTTAACTGGGTACCACAAAGGCCTTGGGGTTGGTCCAGACCAGCCACTGTGGAGAACGTTCTACAACCAAGGTGCTACAGGAGAAAACGCTCATTTCTTGGTTATCACCAGCCTTATTTTGAACAGCGGAAAATTCAACACTGCTTCCAGAGTGTACCTTAATGTTGGGGCAAGTTGATTAGCAGCAGTTAGGCCTTCATGGCTGTGCTGAATCAAAAAACACAAGGGCACAAGTGCCTTCCTCTTATGCCTGCTAACCCCTGAGTGGTGGATGATAGAAATACTAGCGAAATGTATCTGGAGGATACATTTTGTGATTGTTGAAGGGGTAGAAAAATAATGGAAGAGAGATGAATGGTACATAGAAGTTTGGAAAGCATTTTTTTTAAAGGATATTTGATACAAACAGTATGTTTCTCTGTTGTTTTTGTCTTTATGATTACCATCTTTTTCCAAGTATCACGCCTCTAGCCCCAAAAATCCAGTTTTGATCTCCTTTCATCTTAACCTTTAAATACTTGCCCCAGTCACCAGGATGACAATGATCTAGAATTTTTTCATGACCTATTTTCCATTCTCCTCCCTTGCTCCTAACTAGAGGTGTCTCATGGAGCAAAAGCTTGGGTTTTCTCACTCATACACATACACATATCAAAGCATTGTTCTGGTATATTTTGAAGTAGAAAATGTAGTTGATCAGCCATCAGTAAGCTACTCCAAGATCTTTGAACCATGGATTCAGAGAGGAGAACACAGGGCCTTCTGCCTTGGACATCTTCAATTAAACCAAGTGCTGAGTACTGTAGGTAACATGGCTACTATGTCGGAAAAAATTATCTAGGTCTGGCAGAGTTACGCGAGGCTGGATCCCCCATGATGGCTCGCTGTGGCTCCAGAGAGGGCCAGTGCTGCTGGGATTGTGTGTCTCTCTCTGGAGGTCCTCAGTGGAATCATAGCTTCCCAGTCCTGCAGGGTCCAGAAACCAGTCATTTGAACGCTGGATCCAAAGTGGAACTGTATCTGATGGCCTTGAGAGGACGTCTGGCTGTCTATTACTGTGTGTGGGCTCAATCCACAGTGTCCCACCTTGCCTCCACACTGTCGGCAAAGCTCCTGTTTCTTGAGGCAGGGACCCACGGAAAACCTGTTCACAGAGGACAGCTGATACCACCATGAACACAGCTGCGATGATAGCGAGGCTTACCATGATCAGCAAGCAGTTACCACAGTCACTTAACAGGGAGGCGGTGGAAGGGGGTGGCATCTCAATACTTGTTGGGGGCAAGTGGACAAGAACCAAGCCAGATTAAAGCTGCATCTGGAACCAATATTACTTTTGTTAGAAAGAAGCTGGATTGAGAAGAAAATGGGAGAAGACAGGTCAGAGAAAAGAGCTAGCAATCTTTGATATGAAGTGAGTGGAGTTGGGCAAACTCAGCCCAACAACTCAAAACAGCTCATATTTGGCAGCCCAACAACTCTCTACGTCTACATGCATTGGCTTATACCAGTATTAACTTGGTACTCTCCAGATGTGTAGGATGACAGTTCTCCAAATACTCAGCCATTACAGTTATCATTGGCTAGAAATTGTAGCCCAAAGACATTTGAAAGGCACATGACTGGGAAAGGCTGGACTAGAACAAGCTCTGCCTTGCAAATCCCAACCATTTTTACAGTCCTTCTAAGCCCTGATTGTATCTTCTCACTGGGCAGTTTGCTCCAGTTTGTACTATTTCAATACTAGGGCCATGCATTGCTTTGGACTTATATACCAAATGTAGTGCATGTGTGCAGCTCTTTAAAGCAGCCACATCTTTTCCTGGAACTTCATGACAGGTGCAGAGGGCAGTTGTGAGATCCCAGGAAAAGACATTGCTGCTTTAAAGAGTTGCAAACAGGCTCTACATTCATGCCCACACATACTCCAAAGCACTTTTTGGAATCGACTCCAAGTTGCTGTGCAGCTGTATTGTATACCAGGCATATACAGGCCAAAATATCTGGACAACACTAGGTTGAAGGAGGGCTGTTGTATCTTTTTCTATGTTGCTTTAGGCAATTTGCTGTGGTAGTATTAAAAAACTGAAGAGTGATTAGGAAGGCCCATCCTCAAATAGCCTCAGACAAAGTGATTATCCTGAACGTATCAAGCAAGGCTAAATGGAGAGTTTTTCAGAGGAAAGGTGGGATGTAAACCTAATTAATCACCATAAAAGTCCAAAACAACAACATTGAAGTAGGGTCTAAGCTAGCAATGAGCTTCTGTTTTCTTCTCTGTAGGGTTATGCTGCTTGCTCCAACCTGGCACCCTTCAGATAATAGCTGGGAAGATTGAAGTTATAATCCCAGCCAAACCAGAGGAAGCCAGCTGAGAAATGTGACGTTTGCTTTCTGCTCAGAGGCACCGAAGAAGCTACGGAGAAGAGGGGTTAGAAGAAGGGGAGGAAAAAAAATCTAACCTCAGATGTTGTAGATCGCGCTGGATTCAATGTTCAAGCGTAATGGCCTAGGAAGAGCTTCGTACCGTTGACTTGCCTTTACAACCGTGGAGAAAAGGATGTGGGATACATGGCGAGTCACATCACTTCCTGGGCACACCCATTCAAAGCTGTGGGCTGAGAGAAAAGCACTTCCTCCTATCAGACTTATCTTTCAACTCAGGTGACTGCTCATCCTCTGCTCAACAGCGAGAACTACTGTGCTACTTCCCGTTTGAAGGAAAAAGACAGAGACAAACAAAACCCACCACAGGAGAAAAATATACAGCATAAATTTAATTCAGCTACTATGGAGCACAATTAAATTAGGGGGGGGGGGATTATTACAGCCAAGACAGTTCAAGTTTCCAGGTTGTTGGTTCTGTGGTTTTTTTTTTTCCCCTCTCTCATGCCGTTTTTCAAAGACAAGGAAGAAATATATGCACACACTCAGGATTTAAACTAGTATAGAAACTGCTGTGATCATAAATTAATGCAGGTAACTGACAAAAAGAGATGAAACACCAGCAAAATAAAGAAACCATCAATCGCCAACAAAACAAAAATAAAAAATTAATAACACAAGTGTCCAAAACACATGCACACATGAAACCCACTGGGAGAAAAGAGGTAGATTTTTGAAGGGGTGTGAAATTAATGGAGGAATACATTTCATAAAGAAAGGAGGTTGATCTGGCTGCAGGCAGGAAAGGGGGGGGCGGAGCTTACAAGCATTCCAAATCCAGCATGAAGGCCAAACTCAATTTTTCAGGAAACTCCACATATTTGTAAAGAAAAGAAGCACTTTCTGAAAATATAGCAGAAATGTGTCAGCAGAGCTCAGGACCTCCATCCACTTCTTTTGACAGGAGTGTCACACCAGGAGAGGGGAAACCTGGAGAACAAGTGCTTTGGAGGGCCAAAAGCACACACCAAGGAAGTATTTGGCATCTTACCCCAAAATTCTAATTTCCCCTCTGTGTGTGTGTGTGTGTGTGTGTCTGCGTGCACGCACGTGAAACCACTGCTCTTTCTTTCAAGCAACGTTTACTTCAACTCAACATGCCCTTCTGTGGCCTCTTTAGGATAACGGAAGATTGAGTGGGAGGGGGGTATGATTATGGGTGTGACCTACTAGAACCTTCCTCAAAATTGTCCCCCTCCCCGCCCCCCCGGAGAGGTTTAAGGAAGCAAAATGAATGCCTAAAGTTGTACAGGTTTCCCAGAAGCTCCTGGAAACCAAAGATGACTACTCTACACGCAGCCCTTGGTTGCAAGACATATGTGCACCTCTGTTGTAGATTCAAAAAATTGAGCCTTACCGTTCATTTCTCCCACCCATCCCCCTTTGGGAAATCTTTTAAGGAGAAGATGATTTGGGGAGAAACACATCCATCCTTAGTCTAAGGCTTCGGGGTGGGGGGGACTCTTTGAAACAGAAAGAACAGACACACCTCATTTCAAGAAAACAACTGGCCATCCCTTTTCGGAGGTAGCCAGGTAAGACCCCACGTGTAAAGGAAGGGGGAAATACCGGTGCAGAGCTAGGGAGAAGGAAAGGAACTCAGTGCCCACAACCCAGAGTTTTCCAGTGCAGTATAGGAATGGGGGAAAGGGAAAGACATCCATCAGTGAAAAAAATCCCTTCCCAAATTTCCCCACTTCCAAATAATAATAATAATAGTAATAATAATAATAATATAATGACACAGACATTTCTCCCCCCCCTTCCCAAATGCCTGTCCATGAGTCAAAATATTCAAGAGTGCAGGATGAAGAGCAGCGTCTCCCTCTTCTTCTCATATCTCCCAGCGACAACGCCATCCCCTTCTGTGTTTCGTCCCTCTTCTCTTTCCCCTCATGACCGTCCAAGGGGCATCTTCATCTCTCTTCCTTTTTAGACACCTTGGAAGAGTGCCATGCTGTGGAGCTGCCAAGTGGGAGGAAAATAAAAGAATTACTTCCTCCTCTTCCTCAGACAGAGCCACAAGCTTGCTGGTAAGAGATTGGACTTCCAGGCAGGCCAGCAAGCCACCAACGTCTGAGACTCACCGGATGAAGGTTTTGAAGGCAGCTGACTGGGGGTTGATACAGAGCGGAACCCGTTTCCCATGCTGCTGTTCCAAGATAAACCTGTGCACCAGTTCTGAAAAGCAAAGAG
Organism: Python bivittatus; assembly: GCF_059951505.1. Lineage (NCBI taxonomy): Eukaryota > Metazoa > Chordata > Lepidosauria > Squamata > Pythonidae > Python > Python bivittatus. Next base: position 2,101,284 of record NW_028277063.1, read on the forward strand.
TTCATTTCAATTTGCTCGCTATCAGGGCCACAAAAATCCGCTCCAATTTTTGCAGCCCAAATCTAATACAGTAGTTCTGTTGTTACATAATATACGTCCCGCTTTTCTTCCCCTCTGTCTTTCTGCCTATTTTCATTCTGCCTCCCTCAGCTCAGGCAAGCCAAGGACATCAGAGCAATTTGGGATGACAAAAGCAGTGAATCACAAGAGAATCCCAGATCCAGACAACTTGCCGTCCAAGTGTCTTGCCCCATATATCACTTATAACTTCACCTGCAGATTCGGATAAATCCCTACTAGTGCAGAATCTTTATCATCTGAAGATCCCGTTCCTCCAAAATACATAAAAAGCCATTGTTGCTGCATGGGTGTGCAGGGGAGTTGGGAGATTCAGCAGCCATATGTGATGCATTTGTTAGGACGAAATGACACAAGAGGATGTGTCAGCCTTTGAGTTCTCCAGAACTCATAATTACAGAAGACATTACGAAAAACACAGAGCATGGGGAAGCAGCGCAACAATCCAAAAATCAGACCAAAGGTTTAAATCACAAAGTCTGTCTCTGGTGCAATTTGTGGAACCATTACACACCATAATTTCCATCACCTGCTTAGGGTGGGAAGGTGGGATCAATATGAGCTCCTAAATCAGCAGCTACATCAAGAAAGGAGCCTTCTGAAGACCCCAAGATCTGCGAGGAGATTTGGACCCGATCAACTACCTTTGACCTGCCAGACCGAGGTGAGGTTCTTTTCATAAGAGCCGTCAAATTTGGGGTTGGCCCGGGGCTCAAAGTCATTGGTGTAAATGCGGCCCAAGGAGGCAGAAAAGCAGCAAGTGCACATACAGGTGTGGTATCTCAGTCGCCCCTCGTCTAAGTAAGGATGAGAAAGAGCATCCTTGGCAGAGATCCTCTTGGCCTGCAGAAGAAAGGAGGATGGTCAGCATCGCCCAAGAAGTCCCACTGGGAGAACTCTACGGTATACAACGTCAACCAGTTAAGAAATCTCAGTTCGATGCTTGGGTTTGCAGAGAAAGGCCTCTTTTTCACTGCGCCTTGTCAGTGATGGCAGCCAAAAACATCCAGATGGCTCCATCCATGGCTTGCTAGCATTATGCATAAAGAAGAGCTCTTGACTGATTCTCTTCAGTCACGGTGTCTTTTGGACTTCCAGCTTGCAGAGAAAGAGAGAAACACTGCGAAGATCACCAGTTGCTGCTGTCTCATTCAGTTAAAGTTCCCTTACAGCTATGCCAGTGTTATTCATTCCAGCATTTGCTGTTGTCAGGCACACAGAATGTGGTCATAAATGCATGCATTGGTCAGAAAATGAATTTTTTATTACCATGGTATTTGCGAATGGTCGCTAACTGAGGTAGTCGCTAAACGAGGAGTGGATGTATATGTTTCTGTCCTCTGGCATATCTGGGGGTTTACCTCTATCTGTTCAATTTATTCCCCTAACAAGCATAACAGCAATATTGAAGAGAGAGAGAGAGACAATGCGACTGGCTTCAAGTTTTCCTTGGACTACATTACCAACTTACTGGATCAAAGACCAACATCCGGCAGAGCAAATGGACAGCTTCGTGGGTTGCTTCTCCAGAGAGCATGTAAAGGACAGACAATGATGGCTAGAAAAAAGATGCAAAGTGGTTAACAGGCTTCCCTTGCTCCCACGGCCCTTACCTTCGCAGTCTGGGTAATACTCACTGGCTTGTGACTGCCACGCAGGATGTGGGCACGGGCCCCCTCACAGGCTGAACGCAGGGCAGCAACGGGAGGAGTCCCCAGGAGATCCGTAATCAGGTCCAACTGCCACCCGTAGACCAAAGGAAGGGGAGAAGACGAAGAAATGGAGAGAGAGAACGAAAAGAAGAAAGTGTTTTTTTAAGTTAGCTCTTCAGTGCCAAACATTGGACATTTTGTTGAGCTACAAGCATAAATATTCTTTCATGCTATCTGCAGCCACACACAAGCAACTCTTTCTCCAAAGGCTGTTTCTCCCACTAGAGATACCTGCTGAATTGGGCTCTGGGCCTGAAAGAGGATACGTCTGCCAAGGAGTTCAGCGAAAATGCAGCCCACAGACCAAATGTCAATGGGACGTCCATAATGCCTGCTGCCCATCAGGATCTCAGGGGCCCGGTAATATTGAGTAACGACCTCTTGAGTCATGTGCTGGGACTCGTCAGGCTCCTCTACCCGGGCCAAACCGAAATCACAGATCTGAAGGAAAGATGCAAATGTTTTGTCAACCTGGGGAAGCCTCTAGGAGGATAACACTTCCAGAGAACAGACCCACAGTTTTCTCTACTATCTGCTGCTCTCTGAGAATCAACATTCCTTCAATGCATTGAATGTTATTTCCGGTACATTCTAAAATGGGAGCTGGATGGGTGGCTCTAGGCCAGTGTTTCTCAACCTTGGGAACTTTAAGATGTGTGGACTTCAACTCCCAGAATTCTCCAGCCAGCATGGCTGGATGGGGAATTCTGGAAGTTGAAGTCCACACATCTTAAAGTTCTCAAGGTTGAGAAGCACTGCTCTAGGCTATCATGAAGCCACAGTCTGTGACCTGGAAGGAATTAATTCTCAGTCCTAGTTACTGGGAGGTTGGATTGTGCACTGCTCAAGACAAGCCATTCAGATGTGCCACAAGGTTACTACTGTTTTGTTCTTCTCTCAATGGGTTTCATGTCTGAACTTTGGCACTGTTTTTTGATGTCAAGATCAATGGGCTCTGGGTAAGAGTGTCCTGCAGTTTTGCACTAAAATGCAAGAAAGATCTTCCCCCTAAACGTTTTGGAGAAAAGCCATGCTCTTCTGAAATGAATGGCAACCTCTTTAATGTTGCATTACCCAAATTGTATTTATTTGGGGAATTTATATGGCTGCCCAAATACAAACCCTGGGTGGTGAACAATTCCAAAAAGTATGTAATAAAACTTTAAAACCCAGTCCCAACAAAGTTTTAAAAAATTGTAACACAATAACCAAGGCACCATCACAACCTCATAACACACCTCCTCCAATATTGGGGTCATCTAACATCCTGGCCCAGTGGTTTATTCTGCAACATTAATGTTTTTCTCCTCTGTCATAGTGAGAACAATCCTATGATTCAGATATGCATTTATGACATTTATGGTAATAAACAAAGGAATTAACCAACATTAAGGTAAAAAACTTGTCAAAAAGCCCAATGCATACAAGAAATTTAAACCGATGGAGCCAAGCAAATGAGTCAAAGTGAGACACTGAGAGAGTAACTCTTCCCTCTAAGCCAAGCCTTGTTTAGGACAAAAACTGCAATCAACTATCTTCTGCAAAGCTTTGGAGTGGGGGACAGCTGCCCTTAAAAATAAGAGAGGTCAAGAGAAGAGAAGTGGGTAGAGCCAGAACAAAAACTTAAATTCCACCAACCCTTCAACCCTAATTGATCGATAGAAGCATCCATTGGGGGTGGGCTGGTTTACCGTTGTTACTTTTAGTTTTCACTCTGTTGTAACCCACCCAGAATCCTTTAATTAGGATTCTGCAAATAAATACATAAACAAATGTGATTTTATATAACTGAAATTCATTTACACTATATGAAATTAACTAAATATAATCTGTTTGAACACTTCCTGCCTGATTAAAAATTTTCTTCTTTTGTCACCTCAGAAATAGCATTTTGGTGGCTGTGGCTACAGAGGCTGCAAGGCTAAGAGGAAGAATGACTGCAGATATACTGTACATGTGTCTAAATCTGAAGGACAGTGGGCACGGTGTCATGACTGAAGGCTTTGAGCATGACACCATACCCAACTTCTTATAGATCTGACACATCTACACACACATCTACACACCAGACCTCCGTGTTCTTAGCGTGGTATGAATTAACAATGACTGGGGTGGGGGGGTGGGGGAAAACATTTAATCTTTGGCCATAATAGCTGAGAATGCTGGAAGTGGTGGTTTCACTGGAGGTGGCCTGTATTGACTACAAGGATGAATTACCTTGAGGACACAGTTGCTGTTGACCAGCAAATTCCCAGGCTTGATGTCCCGATGGAGGACACCAGCAGAGTGCAAATATTTTAGCCCTGGAGAAATGAGGAGAGAAAAAAAATGCATGAAGGGTGTTCCCAAACTTAATTGAAGTCAACAGATGCAATAAAAACGCAGTGTGTATTTGCCCCCCCCCTCCATTATCAAGATAGCTTTTGAAATTAAGTTTTTGTATAAATTCTGTACTGCTGCCAAGTGCTGAGCCTAGAGTTTGACTCCAAATACATTTTTCTTAACATTAGACAACCAACACCATTTAAAAAGGGATGCTCCTTATCTCTTCTAAGAGAATGCCCTGCTAAATCACATGTATGCATGACTCTTAAATGCTGGAAAGAAGCTCCTTGCTTCAGAACTGTTGTTACCAATTCTGTAACAACAGTGAACTCAAATGAGTGGTCTTCTCAGATTTATTTTATGGAATTGCAGCTCTGCAAGGAACGTCAGAAAAGAAAGCAAAGGGGAGGAAAACGATTAAAATGAATGACCTGCAACAGGACATGGCTGGGAAGGGGAGCAAAGGAGCAAAAGAAAGGGGCAGGAGAAAAGGACAAAAGAAATATGGTAAAGCATGAGAGGACAAAATGGAAGACATATGGAAGAAACTTTTCAAGATGGAATTGAGACAACGGGAATACAACTTGTCTGGTCATCTCACTGAACCCCCTTGCTGGATCCCCCCAAAATACAACTGGTTTAGTCATCTCATCCACCCCCCAGAGCACTCCCCCCATCATGGCTTTCCATCCCGATTTAAAGAACTGCAGCAAGAAAGATCTCACCACTCCTCCAAGCACTTCATTTGGCCAATCACTCTACTGTCAAAGCATTTCTCCTATCACTCAACTGGCATCTTCTTTTTCTTCATGGGACTGAAGCCCCTTAGATTCAGTCTGCCCTTTGGGACAATATGGAACAGTCTTGCTCTCTTTTGTTCTTCATAGGACTTATCTTCCATACTCCTGATCAGCCTCACTCCTTGCTTCTCAGCCCCTTCAATTATTTCTAGTCTTGATTAAATTGTGGCATCCAGAACTTTATCATCAATGGAACTACAAAATCTTGTAACTTGTAACTGATGATTCTACAACTACAAGCTATGAAAAGCATCAGCCAACTCTGTGTAGACATTGCCCTACTTGTTCACATTCTTCTTCTAAATGATTACAATCCTTTTCATGTATATGGCTGCCAAGCCAGATAACTCCTCTCTTCTACATTTATATTTAATCTAAATGAAGAACTTTGCCCAAACAAAGAGAGCTCCCAATAAGGGAAATCTATGGCATTTCTGTGTCATACTTACCCCTGAGGATCTGATACAAAAAGACCTTGATATGATCAGCACTGAGTGGTTGTGGAGAAACTATGACTTTGTGAAGGTCACTTTGCATCAATTCAGTGATAACATAACTGATGGTCATTGTCAAGGAGGGTGATGGGGAATGGAGCAGAGAGTAGACGTTATCTGAATATTCAGCTCTTCCCATTGTAAGCAAAAAAGAAAAGAAAATACTTTTCCACCATTTTGTAAAACCAGCAGGCTCCAATAGAATTAGGAGGCACAAATATCGAAGGGCACGGAAGAGGTAATATAAAAGAAAACAAGAAAGTTTAGATGGACTGTTACGCAGATCAGTCATCCCTAACCTGACACTCCGTACATGGGTTGGGATGCCAATTCCCATCACATTTGGAGAACACAAGACTAAGGAAAGGCTGGCATAAACAAATAGGACTAAAGAACAGGAAAACAATACAATTAAGGTAATTGAGACAAGAAACACATTTCAGAATGGGCTAACCGTAACCACTGAGAATTTTTAAAAATCAGAATGGAAACTCTTCTCTCAGTTGCAAAGAAAATAAAAGAAGACAAAAGAGCAGATAAAGTAAGCATAAGCAATCTTTTCTGGTACTGGACACCACTGCATCATCTCAGGATGAGGCACTTCCTGCCCACAAATGCCACTCAAATTTTATGAAATTTTGACAATCTCACCACAGATTCTAATGGGCGATTGTGAGAAGATTAGAATATTTTTAATAATTAAGAAACAACAACAGAGCATAGAAATCTGATGCCCTGGCTTCTATGAGCATTGTGTTGTGTTTTTATTACTAAAAGTCATAACTTTTAGTAATAAAAAGCAAGCAAAGGAAAGAGGAGATGAAATTGGAAGGAAAAATAAATGCAAGATATGATAGCCTTATCTAGGTGCTGTAACATTTACACATGAGGAGATGAAGCAGGAACAATCAGCCCATTCTTGAGCCACCCATTCTCATCACCCTTCATATATAGAAGGCCGCTGTCACCAGCAAGGACCCTAACATCTCAATCTTCAGCATGGCCTCCACAGGCCCCAAAATGTTTTCTTGATGTCCACCAGATTCCATGTCCACCTTACTTTATTGTGTTAGATTCATGGAATTACTGTACAAAGAAGTTAAATGGGAAGCTAGAAGGCCAGAACAAAGTCCTACCACCATTTCTATTTCTAAGAAAGCCTCTGGGTCCTACCCAAGCCCCAAGAAACTCTTATAAGATAAAAATGGAGGGAGACTGCAATCTAATGCTTTATGGGAAGTGTGTTCAGTTGCCCAGAAACAAGAGAGGAACTTGGACCGATAGAGAACTTCTTGGGGGTTTTGAAGGAATGATGGAAAGCAGCTTCACCAGTTTGCCTTTGGGTAAATAAGGGACCATCTATGCTCTTCACTGTAGCCAGCTGTGAGAGTCTTAAAATAGCAAATGGGCCTATTGGTGTCCAAAGGCTGTGGATTCCTGGCCTAGCAGACTGAGCACCTGGACTTCCCAGGATTCTCAATCTCATAGAGAACCTACCTGCAGCGGCCTTCAAAACTCAAAGGTTACGACAAAACTAGAGGATCGTTTAATCATTTTCTAGCAACCAGACTTTGCATACAAATTGGGGTGGGAGGGAGGGGATTTCACACAAACTCTGATTGTTTGAAAATGGCTGAACTAGGTTGAGTGGGAGAAACTTGGCAAGGGATGGTGGCAGGAGAACCCCAAAGGAACAAGGAAACAACTGCATGAGAAGATAAGGGGGGAAAACCCAAAACAGTACTATAAATGAAGGAAAGAAAAAATATGTGGCAAGTAAAAGAGAAAAATCAAAGCAAATATAACACAAATATAGCGCAAAAAATCAAACCAGAGTTAAGAGAAGCAAGAACAATAAATACGTATTTCACTTCCTCTCCTCACAGGTAGCAAGTATAGGAAAATAAAAGCAACGAAAAGTAAAGATAGCGCCAAATGAAGCGGGGAAAACCAGTAGGGAAAACAATCATGAGAAAATAACTCAGCTACAGGTGGGACAAAGGATACATTTCCTCAAAACAGTCAATCTGTGGAGGTTGGAGGATGTCCAGTGCTGAGAGGACCTAAGAAGAAGAAGAAAACCAAAGCCAACCATTTCTGAAATGTGCCATCACAGGCAGAAGAAATGAAATACAAAACCAGCGATGGAACCCAAATACCCTGATGTTTTGGCATGTCAGGCCTAATGCGCCGCTCTCCCCCTCCTAGTAATAAAAATATGATAACAGCAACTAAAAATGTTGCTGCTTGGAAACAAGACCGAAACTTAGCTGGTAGAAGCAGCCTGCTCACTTTGTCTAATAATAGGGCCGGCCCTGCCACCCACACCGGCCAATGACTGCAAGGTACGCCCTTTCTATCTTCACGAACAACCATCCAAAGCTCCCTTCTGTCCTACACGTCATAGACTGGTCCCCATCTCCCCCAATCCCCCCACTTTGTCCCAGAGGTAAACCGCCCTTCCGCCCGCCTCTTCAGGCCGGAGAGCAAGGCCCTCCACTGACCCTTGCCTAGCACTCCCTCCAGGCTTATCAGAGGCCACCTCCTCCTTCCGCTGCTTCTCACTGAACTACATCACTATAATTCTTTTTTTCTTGTTCCTTTTGGTCCCTAAAAAAGCCTATGGGAAACCCAACATTCTGGAGTCACTCTTGGGATGTGATTTTAACCAAGTAGTTTCACTGCCTTGAATAAAAAGTATCAAGCCATCCGGTTATTCCAGCAGGGAACCCTATTTTGGAGGAGAGTCACTGCATGTGTGATCAACCGTCCTTGTTGCTGCCTCTCCTCTATAATCTGCCTGGAGCCACCGTTTTATACGCCTACAATGCCCCAAGAGCTGGCTGCGTCAGGCACATTTCCACAATGCACATTCCTAAGTCTGGGGAAACTTAAATGACAGCTTCCACCAGGAGAACCCAATGTACTGGGGAAGGGCCGCCTCACCCCAGGAGCGGCTTTGCACCCTGTTCCACACTCACATTGTCGTGCTTGAAATAACAGAGCATTCTCAATTCTCTGAAGACCCGTTTGCAAGAGACCAAGTTCTGGAAAACGTTGGGCATCTTTTTGAGTGCAACTCGCGACCCATCCCGAGGATCTGTCACAGACCTGCCGAAAAACAAAAATGCCTTTCCGATTATGATTTACTTTTTGATGATTAGAAAGAGTAAGCCATGGAAAGAAAGGAATTATGGTGTAATTTTAGAGAGAGAGGGCAAAATATAAATGCATGTATAACCGCTGTTAAGATCAGAAGCTACTTCTTTATAATCTTTTTTTTTTATTATTTTCTTTCTTCTTCCGATTTCCTTTCTTACCTATTCACTATTTTTCTCTTTCTGTTCTACAATTTGCATTGATTTTATCTTGTTAAAACTCTCTTTAATAAAAATTATTTTTAAAAAACCCAATTACAATTTACTTCCTACCTTTTCCCGCCTCCCTCTACCATACCACAGCAGGAAATAACTCCTCACTCACCATACCACACCAAAAGCACCATAACCGATAGGACGATCCGGCTCCGGTTCCACCATCATCGCATTGCCAAGTGTTGTCTGCTGCTGCTGAGGGGAACCTATCTGTACCCCATTATTGCCATAATATTTCTGCCCCCCACCTAGCCCGGCAGCCAAAGGTGGCTGGATTAACCCAGTCAATGCCCCAAAAACATTGCTGCAAAGCTGAGCTTGAAGAGGATGGTTGGGGTCCTGAAAAGCCATCAGACAGATTAGGGCAGATGTACGTGATTTTGGACAGGAAATTTGGGAGAGAAGCTGAACGGCACTCTGGAATTCAAACAAATTGTGGTTTGCAAAAAGGAGTTCTGGACCAGGGGAATATTCAGTGGAAAATAACTGGCTTATTAGGGCAAATCTCACAAGCAAAATAAACGCACGCAAAATGGTGTGCTCTGGCAAAGGAGTGTTTTTATATCAGTAGCTTTTTTTTCCCCTTTAAGGTTCTATTATCTTAGAAAGAAAAGAGGTATCTTGGCTTATTTTAAATTTGAAATGCTATATTATTACAACAGGGGGTAAATTAGATTTTGGGGCAGTTTGATGTTTTAGAGACTGGATACACTCTGGCTGAAAGTGGGGTGACTGAGCAGCTGTGAAATTAGTTCTCTAATCCAGTCTCTGATGGGGGGGACATGAGGGAAGTTTTCTAAGGTGTGTTTTCACCAGCATGCACAGAAAAGTTTAGAATACTGTACTTGCATTAAATAAAAAAAGAGGGATAATGACTAAGAAAATAGACTTGAAGCCTCAACAATCTATAGACAGAGAGCAGAAACATTGTATAACATCATTCTCTTAATAAGTGGGCTTGCGGAACCACAAGACTCTTAAACAGGATTTCTGGGATTAAGTTAATTAACACAAAATTTTAACAGAGAACAGAGCACTGAAATTTTATCTCACCATATAACCAAGATATGGAGGAAGTACTGCTGAAAATCCTGGGCTGTACTGAAATATCAAGAGGTCTAAAAAAAATTGGGGAATCCTATCCACACATGTTGGAAATACAAGCTACAATTAGAGGCCGCAACGCAAGGGAGGCACTCTAGAATCAGAGACGTGGAAGTAAGTTTGGGAAAGCACTTCACCGTATTGGAGAATGAGGTCTATTGCCTTTCTAGTGAGGTGTGAAAATCCAGGGGTGCTCCCCACAAATTATTAGAAATTATGTGGTTCTGTGACCTGAAACCCCAAAAGCTGTGAAAATAGCCACTTCCAAAGGGGTGGAAAACTTCAAATGAGGATGTGGTGGTAACTCCAAGAGAGCTGTGATCAGAACCACACCACTTTAACTCGCGGGTGCACTTTGGGAAGTTTCTCAACAGTCAAAAGGGGGATTTTCCCCCCTTTTATCGACAGAGCCAAAAGGTGGGAGTGGGGGGAGAGAGAAAGCAGCTATCTTGGCAATCAGCCCTGCTAGGATTTAGGAAGGTGTGATCAAATCTGGAGGTATCAAAGAACAGCCCCCCCCCCCCCCACACGCACACCCACAGCAAGAGGGGCAACAGAGCAGAGGAAGGATGACTTGATAGCTGCAGAGGTGAAGTTCAGATGCAGAGTTTGCGGGGGGGGGGGGGATAAACAGGGTGGAAAGGGAGGCCAAAAGGTGCTTTTCGACAGCAAGCAAGGCAAGGCAAATCTTGGGGTGCTCTCAACTTTTATTCCCAGCGAGGGAAAGAGAACCAGTGCTCAGCCCAGCGGCAAGACAGACCCTACCGACGGGCAAGCCCCTCTCCGGCAGCGGGGGGGAAGGTGGGGGCGCCCATCGTGCGGAAGGGGGTCCTTCCCCCACCCGCCCCCCCGGGTGGGCTTCGCCGCGTCTCAGCGAGGCATGGGGGCGGGGGGCTGCTGCTGCGGCCGGAGACAAAAGGGACTCCCCGGGACGCAGACGCGCGAGGACCCCACTCCCCCGGCAGACGAGCAAACCCCGGCGAGCAGGAGGAGGAGGAGCGGCGGCGGCCGAGGCGGCGGCGGCGAAGGCTGGGCGGGTGGGTGCCTGGCGGCGTCTTTGTTAGAGGCGCCGCGGGTCCATCTTTACGGGCTGGAGGAAGGAAGGAAGGCAGGCAGGCAGGCAGGCAGGAAGGCAGGAACGAGGCAGGAAGGAAAAGGCGAGCTGCGTGCGAGGAGCGCGCGCGGGCCAGCAGTGCCGGCGGACCCCATCTGCTGGCCGCGGGGAGAGAGGCAGCCAGGCAGGCGGCGGGATGCGGGGCGCAGGCGGGAGCAAGCGCGGCCGCAGCGCGCAGGCATGGAAAAGGCTCCGCGGGGAACGGCCGCGCTGCTGGCAGCGCCCACGTGGCCGAAGCAGTTCGGCGCGTTTCTAGGAGGCTGGAAACCCTTTGCGGTGGGGACTTTTGGCTGAGGATGCGGACAGGCGAAATGCGGCTTTCTGGACCTGACGACTGCAAAGGATTGAACGAGGGGCCGAAGGGATTTTTGCAACGCCTAGGCGGGAGGAGGGCCAAGGAGTTGGTTGGCAACGGTTGAAAAGAAGGTCGCTTATTTTTTTCCTGGTTCTTGTTTCTTTAATTATACCTTTCTTCTGTCTTCGGCCGTTTAGCTTTCTGCCCGTTCTCTTAGTTTTCTTTACATATTTTTATATTAGCCTTTTAACCGTGTAAACACGCTTAATCAAAATTACATAAAACGAAGGGCAAAATAAAACACCCGCGGCCTGGCAGGCGACGGAGGGGCGAGAAAGAGAAGGGAGGGAAAATGGGCGGCTTGAAAGGGTGTCGGGAGAAAAAGGAGAGATGTTTTAAGGGAGGAAAAAAGAGCAGGAAGCAGCCCCCGTGTTTTGGTTTGGCGCCGGTTTCGTTCCCGGCAGGGCTCTTGTTTGACGGCTCCGGGCACCAAGGGGGAAAAAGGGGGATTCACACAGATCCGGTACAAAAAAGAGGGCAGCTGGATGTGAAATTGTATGGGGGAACCTCTGAAATGGGCCTCTGGATTGTCACCCTGCGGCTGAGGTGTGTGTAACTGAGCCGCCATCCTCTCAGCCTGACTTTCCCCCTCTCTCCAGCAGTATTTCTCAGGCTCAGCTGCAATAAGATGTGTGGACTTCAACTCCCAGAATTCCACAGCCAGCCAGGCTGGCTGGGGAATTCTGGGAGTTGAAGTCCACACACCTTAAGTTGACATGTTTGAGAAACACTGGTCTATTTAGCATTTTTCTTTGGTTTGTGCTCATTACCCTAGCACAGTATAAGTGAACAGAATAAAATTCCAAGTCATAATGCTAGGCTAGGATTTAGACCACGGTTTGCCGAACAAATCACAGTGCATTGTCGAAGGCTTTCACGGCCGGAATACGATGGCTGGTGTGGGTCTTGCGGGCTGTGTGGCCGTGTTCTGGAAGTTTTGTTTCCTAACGTTTCGCCAGCATCTGTGACAGGCATCTTCCGAGTGCAGGAGCACAGACAGGAGCAGTTCTCTCTGTGCCCAGGGTGATGTGACCCTGTTGTGGGTATTTATAGAGATCAGCGAGGGTGCCTGAAGGGGGGGGGGTTGGGTTAATGATTGGCTGCAGTTTTGGTGTCAGAGTATGTGTGTATCTTCCTGGGGGTTAGGCAGGGTCTAACCCCCAGGAAGATACACACATATTCTGACACCAAAACAGCAGCCAATCATTAACCCAACCCCCCCCCCGCCCACACACACACACCCTTCAGGCACCCTCGCTGATCTCTATAAATACCCACAACAGGGTCACATCACCCTGGGCACAGAGAGAACTGCTCCTGTCTGTGCTCCTGCCCTCTGAAGATGCCGGTCACAGATGCTGGCGAAACGTTCAGGAAACAAAACTTCCAGAACTCGGCCACACTGCCCGCAAGACCCACACCAGCCATCAAATCACAGTGCCTCACTGGTTCAGAATGTTAAGTAGTAATGGTTGGGTGTCACAATATGTTCACAAATATTGCTCTGAGTTCTTCAAAATTTATTTATTTATTTATTTATTTATTTATTTATTAAATTTGTCCCCCGCCCGTCTCCCCCCAATGGGGACTCTGGGCGGCTCACAACATGTTAAAACAATCAATAAATATATGATTAAAATTCCTTTAAAATCAAAGGAAGAAGACGTTTAGTCTTGTAAAGTCTTCCCTTGAGAAGAAAGCTCCAATTTCTTCCTGAAAATGTCCAGGCCCACTCTTTTCCTTATGTGCAATTTCTCCTTGCAATGTTTAAAATAGGATAGATTTATTTCTCAGCCTTCCTCCATACAGCTCAGAGTAGTAGCAGTGATCATTCTTCTTTGCACGCTTCCCTACTCTCACAAAAATTCTCTCTTTTCACCCACACCCAATGTTTGCATCACATTGTGAGGTGGAGGCTGGACAAAGGTGATCCAGAGAGGGAGACTTAAATTCAGAGCTGAAATATCACTTGTGCATAAATCCAGCCCAAATATACCATGGTGGTATTTTTCTTCTGCTGTGTCCCCACAATGTTGCCGTATCTCATCCTCAGCCCACTAGCGTGCCGGGCTTAAATAGTTTTCAACTGTTTTGGTTTTAAAGTCATTTTTTCTCCCTTAGAGAGCCAGATCGGTGTAGTGGTTAAGGCACACGTGTCCAGGCAGTCGCCAGGAGTCAACGCTGGCTTGAAGGCATCAGTCATATTTCTCCCTTAAACCATTTCAGGATGTGGAAAAGCTGATGCATTTCCCTGGTCTGTCGTTGCAATCTGATGATTTGCAGAGGGTGGGAAAAGCTATTCCCCCCCCCCCCTTAGTAGAAAGAGCTGGGGACAGCTGGAGGTTGCTTCTATGCCTAAGAGAAACTAGATATTTGAAAGCGCTCTGAACCTGATATCAGACCAAACTGGCTTGAGCTGCGTGGTTAGGTGAGAGAGGCCATGCTGCCAGGTCCCACTTTATCGTGCAACTCCCTCAGCCCAATGATCAGCTATTTGGAGAGGCTGTCAGGATTTAGGGGACTTTAACTCTCTCTTTACCTGCAATCCTCCCAGTCTGATACATTTGCTCTCCTGTTGGATGGCTCAGTTGGACAGGCAGTGTGGCCATCTGTCAAAACTCACCGCTTGCCCAAGCTGTTCCCGCCCTGTCCCCCTCTCATTGTTCTGATTTGTAAATGGTTGGCTGTGGCTGGTGGCATCCACAAAGCAGGAGGGGAGCAAAGGCAACGTAGAATGCTTTTGCCCGTTGATTGATTGATTGGTTGATTAAGTGCCATCAAGTCATTGTCAACGCCTAGTGACCACATAGATGGATTTTCTCCATGACTTTTGCACATACCAAAGACGATAACGCCATTCAATAGCAAGTCAAAACAGAGGCAATACAGTAGATCAAAAGTAGGAATTGGAGATACAGACAGCAAATACTGTATTATACCTGCATAGTTTTCTACCAATTCAAGGGCAGGAGGTAAACTCAGAAGTGGGGAAAAGCCCCCAAATCTCTCTAGGCTGAGTGGACTAGTCCAACCCCTGCCTTATTATACAGAGTGGTGTATATAAACTATAACTTTCCCATTGTCTGTGATCAGAAATGGTATAGTCTGTTCTATCATAGCAGGCATTTAACATTTCATTTTGCTAAAATGAGAAGTCTACCCTCAATTTTATTGAACTCATCAGGGTTTATTTTGTGGTGAATATTTAGATGAAATTCACCTCCTGCATTATCTTCCATCTTCATCAGTTCTGTTTATCCATCCCCCAAAAGGAGGAAATCCATCACTAAAGAACGACAACAGAGGATGCTGATTTGCATTAACTTTGCATATATTCATCTATATGCACCAATGCAAATGTAGAAGTATAAATCATACAGAAATGCAGTACAAGTTCACCATAGTTTATATTAGAAGCAGCATTTTGATGTGATACATATTGAGGACTCCAGTGTACCATTTGATCTAATTGTATGGAGTAGTTTTCAAATTTTTGAATCCTGAAGACATGAACAAGATGCATAATAGCTGTAAGGTCCACCATGTGCTGTCTTAACATCTGCAAATCCTGTCTTATATGAGCTAGGCAAAAGAAATTGACTTAGTCACTTGGGGGGTGGGTAGTCAGTAGCTTTTTGCATGGTGGAATATTGCTGCTGGCCTTAAAGAAGCAATAGTCTACCCACTTTTAAAGAACTTTCCCTGGCTTCAGAGCTTTATTACCTCTCAATGACCATGCCCCATCTTGAGCAAAGTGCTTGAGAAGATGGTTTCTGTACAACCATAGGTGTTCTTGGAAGACATTTAAAGTCCAGTTAGATGAAATTCACCTCCTGCATTATCTTCCGTCTTCATCAGTTCTGTTTATCAAGGAGGGCAACCCTGGCTTTGGGACAGAATTAGCCAGGCTTGCCCTTCTTGATAATCTCCTACAGGACCAGAACAGAGTGTGACTCCATTGATTCTGTTTGATCTTTCAACAGCCTTTGGTGCCATCAGTAACACTATTCTCCTGAATTATCTCCATGAGTTGGAGGTTGGGCACTTAAGGTTATGTTCAGGGAGTATGGTTGAGTAACCATGCCTCTTCACCCTGACAGCTAGATTATGTGAGCCACAAGGTATTATTTTTTGTTCCCAGAGCTGTTTAGCATCTTTATGAAGCTACTGGGGCAGTCAGTCATCAGATGTTTTGGATCTACAGTATCCAGCATCAACATACTGATGACCCTCAGCTTTACTTTTCACGATCAGCTAAATCCGGAAAAGTATGTTCTGAACTAATGTCCGGTGACAGTGGTGGTATTGTTGAGGGGCAATAAACAGATTCAGTCCTGATAAAACAAAGACCATGCAGATGGATAGTTCCCAGGTACTGTCATGAGCCATGATTCAGTCTGACTCTGACTCTGACAATGTTGCTCCAGCTGAGCCTGTGGAATGTCAGCCTCAGGAATCATTAAGCCATGATGCATCTGAGGCTGATCAGCCACAGCCATCTCCTGATCAGCTGAAGCAGTCAGATGACAAGGTGTGACCCTCAACCCCCAGATCCAGGCGCAGGCAGAGGCAAGCAGAACAGCATCAATCGAGGAGACTCCTTGCAAGGCCTGAATAATTGCAGCCAGCTGCCAGCAGAAAGATTTATGTTGCTTGCTTTGCCTTCATTCTCTGTTGGAAAACCACCGTTTGAAAACCTAGCTTGTGGGTATCCTGAATTCCTGACTTCTGGACTGGCTGACTACCCGATTTGGCTTTGTGACTTTGGCACTGTAACTAGACTACTCTTTTGCTTCTCCCAACCGTACTTTACTTTGATAAGTCTTTGTTTCGCAACTTATCTGCTTCTGCTCCTTGGCAACTGTGTCTGCTACCTTGAAACAGAGCAGTTTGTTTTCCAACCCATTAACTCCTAACTGACTGAGAGTAAAAATTTGTTTTGTCTTTAAAATACGTTGTAAGAGCTCAGTATGGAAGAACTGGTGGTGGCAAATGCTCAGTTAACTCAGCAGGTTGCTTTACTTACTGCTCAACTGCAAGCAATGCTGACTCAGCCAGCACAGGCCGCGGCAGACCCTTCCCACGTAAATGTCCTGTTGCTTGCTTAGAAAAGCTTTATCTGAATTCCCTGTCTTCTGGGCTCAGTGTAATTTATATACGAGCTTGTGACTTGAAGACTTCCCAACCGATTGATTGAAAGTGAGGTTCATCATAAGTTTACTGCAGGGACCAGCTGCTAAGTGGGCAGTGTCTGCACAGCAGAGCACTTTATTGGATAACTTCATTGACTTTAGCCAGCATTTACAAGCCATGTATTCTGGTCCAATGAAAGCAAGAGTTGATGAGTTGGCAAGAACTGAGCGCCCAGATACATCGCAAGGACTTATACAGCTATGTCTCCAAAGAGATGGGCGGTTGCAGCAGAGAAAAGCTAAAAATCGTGGATACAAGTCTATTGCCAAGTTTGAGGATTGGTTGAAGGACTTGCAAGAACAATGGTGTAAGGATCTTTATGCTCAGGACTGCACACGGGAAATTTAGAATTTGCCCCAGAACCAACCTAGTAATTGGTCATTTGATCAGGGCCAATTGCAGTTCCAGGGGCGTTACTGTGTTCCTGCTGGACCCTTGTAGGGGAGAGTTCTTCTTTGCCGTGATACTCCAGCTGCTGGCCATTTTGGACAATATAAAACTCTACAACTTGTGTCCAGAGACTTGGTGGCCACAGGTTCGTGATGATGTCAATTGTTACACGGCTTCCTGTTCTATTTGCCGTCGAGCCAAGATGTTCCTGAACCCAGTTTAAAAGTGGGAGATCAAGTTTGGATTTCTACTCGACATTTACCCATGCCACGTCCATGCAGGAAATTGGATCACAAGTTTATTGATCCCTTCCCCATCGAAGCCGTCCTTAACTCAGTTGCATACCAAGTCAAGCTACCCGCCTCGATCAAAGTGCATCCTGTATTTCATCATTCTCTTCTGGTTCCTGATGCTCCAGCAAGCTCTCTTCATCCTTCCATTCCACCTCCGCCTCCCATTTCAGTCAATGGTGAGCCTGAATATGAAGTTGCTCGCATCCTAGACTCTCGGTTGCACCATGGGGCCTCCAGTACCTTATCGAGTGAAAAGGCTATGGACCTGAGGAATGTTCATGGGAAGATGCATCACACGTTCATACCCTATGTTTAGTCCAATGTTTCCATCAGTGATATCTTCAGAAACCTTGTTTTGTTGTTGGGGCGGAGTGGGGCCCTGAGTGAGGAGATAGTATTGTCTGCTGTTATCTGCTTCTGCTCTTTAGCAACTGTGTCTGCTACTTTGAAACAGAACAGGTACAAAAATTGGGAGCAGGACATCTAACTGTTCAAAATGGGGTTGCACTCTTTTAGAAAGAGCAAACACTTGAGCTGGAGAAGGTCATAACGTCATCATTGCCATTGGAGGCCAAGCGACTCCAGTGGCCAAGAGCACCTATTATCAGCTTCAACTAGTACGTCAGCTGTGACTTTTCCTGGAAATATACTGTTCGTGCATTGGTGACCTCATATTCAGAGTACCATAATTCAGAATGATATGCCCGGATTGTTCAGTATATGTATATGCACGGACTGCTAGTTAACTTCCAAACAAGATTCAAAAGTTTGCATATGACATACACAAATTTGGGATCAAGAGCCTGTCAATTCCCACCTTCACCATTACAGATTTGGACGATTGCTACAATTGCTACAACATGGGAAGTCCTGCTTCATGTGTGAAGATTGGCAGAGTGCATTTTTTGCACTCCCATGGAGGCTTTCTCTGAGGTGGCACCTGCACTGTAGAATATTCTCTTTTCTAAAATGTGTAAGGTACCTGTCATTTTATCTTTCTTCCGGGCCTTCCCTATATAAATACTGAATTAAACTGTTTAGTT